>NW_026571473.1:27539963-28139963 GCF_026225935.1 Boleophthalmus pectinirostris | reverse complement strand
CATCCGCGTCTCGTCCTCCAGAGGATCACCCACACGAATGGCTTTGGTCCTCTTCACCACCTCCTCCAAAAACTGAGGCAAAATCTCTCTCTGCACGAACACTCTGGTCCCGTTACAGCAAACCTTTCAATCAGACCAAAGCAGATATGATTGCTTATAAGCGGGGACATTTCACTTACCCAAATATAGGGTTAAGGTTGTAGAAATAATGAATTGTCTTGTTTGGAGTACAGAATTATGTCATATTTTCATAACATAGTATGAGGGTGGAAAGAACAAAGTCATTCATCAAAGTTTTGTGAGTTAGGAGTAGTAATATAGTATTACTAAGTAGTAATCCAAGAAATTACTCAAGTAAGAGTAACTGACTTATGAAACAGCTGATGAATACATTTAAAGTGACAGATATTCTTGCTTGTAACATTGTAAATTCTTTGCCTGGTTTTATGGTTATCATATTTTAAAACTATTTACTTCTAACATTATTTGACTAGGTTAGAAATTTTGTAAACAGGTAAGACTTACCTCTCCTTGTGTGAGGAAGTTCGCCATGAGCACCTTTTATGGCATTCTCCAGTTCACAGTCTTTGAAAATAATGAGAGGAGATTTTCCCCCGAGCTCCAAAGTTACCTGCTTCACTGTTTTGGAGGACATCTCCATCACCTGAGGACAGAGTTAATCAGAAACAACAAAGTGGGTTATTGTGGCACTGGGGACTTTGTGGATACAACTTAAAGAAAAAAAGATTTAATGCCACGTAGAGACAATACAAGGGTTTCAAAATGATGAGAAATGAAAAATCCTGCCGTAGTGATTAACAATTTGAATCTTTTGAGTGGGAAAAAGTAATGAAAATGTTGTATAACAGGAAGCTGAATAGACTGAGTTCACATCCTAAAAATCACATGGGTTTGTACAGTGGGATTTGCTCTCCAACTGTCAGACTGCAAATTGGTTGATCCGTTTTATGGTTAATATCTCTGCAAGTTTTTGTTTCATGTGGAGACAAGCCCCAGTAATTACAAAGTTCAACGTATTCTCTGTGAACATAAACAAAGAAAAACTTCAAAGTAGTTATTCAACGTGAAAAAATTAATTGCCAGGACTAAGCTATAAGATCAACATGGCAAGTGTGTGAAGCCAATCCCTCAGTATTTTGTAAGTTTTTGAAAGAAATATCCACAGTGATGATGTTTTATAGACCTACAATCTGAATTTATGACCTCATGAAATTCTACTTCCCATCAAAGCTCTCTGCAAGATCTGAAATTCTATTAACACGGCTTTCCATGTAAATAATCATCCCGTGTGTTGTGCACCTTTTTGCCAGTAGGCACACTGCCGGTGAAGGAGACTTTGGCGACCATGGGGTGCTGACAGAGGAGGCTTCCGGTCTGAGCTGCTCCCTGCACCACACAGAAGAGGCCGTCCGGGACCCCAGCCTCTTTGTAGATCTCAGCCAGTATCACAGCCGTCACAGGGGTCATGGGGGATGGCTTGAACACCATGGCGTTACCTAAAATTGAGATTTTTCTGTCTATTACTAATGCTCCCTCCATGGGCAAGTTTGTTAATAATTTTGTACATAAATTTACAAATGGACTCTTTGAACATATGTAATATTTCAATGACAACTCAGCAGAGATTTGGGAAGTTTTGTATAATACTAATACTTTCCAGTGACAGCACGCTGGGGTGTTATCCATGCTTATCTATGGTGGAATGTTCAGCAGTCAACATGGTGACAGTAGAAACATTAGCACTGTAAGAAAAGTTTTTAAAAGAATCCTGATCTCACCACAGGCCAGAGCAGGGGCAGACTTCCAGGCTGCGATCTGGAAAGGGTAGTTCCACGCCCCGATGCCCACGCACACACCCAGAGGCTCCCTTCTGGTGTAGGCAAAGGCTCCTCCGGGAAGCTGAATGTGCTGACCTTTTAAAAGAGGAAAAGCCAATACAGTGAAGATAGAAAAGATACAAAAACATGAAGTCTATCCAGCTGGTTTTGCAACTGAATTTGATCCTTGCAAAAAACTGTTGTGTTAAATATGTCATTGGTATATATCTTCATCACCATTTTATGAGCAACATGTAACAGGCAGTCAGCTGAACAGAAGAGTGTTTTTAAGCTCAAGACTTAAACTTGTATCAAACCTGCAAGAGTTCCAGCCAACCCTGCGTAGTACTCAATGCACTGCCAGGCAATATCGATGTCCACCAGAGCCTCAGTGATGGATTTGCCATTGTTGATCACCTCCAGCTTTGCAATCTTTTCCCTTCGTTCCTGTTCACACATTTCATACAAGGGATAGTAGTTAGTAGTTATCTTACTAGGGTTGGACAAAATGGTGAAACATGAGCGTTTCTCTGTGGCAATCTGCTTTTTTGGGTCAAAATTGCATCGCGTTTGATGAATTTTCTCCTAAACGCAGCCCAAAGACACTTTTTCCCACCCACAGAGTATTGATAAGTCTCAGCAAGACTCTGACTGATATGTGAACTTTAAGAAGCAGGTGACTGTAAAAGGCAATAGCAAAGGTTTACAAATTTACATGAAGCGCGATAAAATTGTGATCTGGCTCCAAGAAAATTAATATTTCATTTTGGCATACGGCCTACCCATATATATTACAGTTTCTACATGTATATATGAGTTGATAGATGCATTTTTATTACATTAGAAGTCTGTTTCTGGATACGGTTCACACGCATAAAACAATGAGTATTGATAAAAGTAGGTCACTGGTTTATAGTCAGGGTGGTTTAATAAATAACTAGAAAGGTCTTGCATTACTATTGTGCAACGTCGCAGATTTAGTGACAGGGTTCCTCTTTTTCACTGACAAAATTTCAAAACTTTTCCATGACTTTTTCATGACCTAAAGTGAGTTTTTCATGTCTTTACGGTGCCCTACATGTGTAAAACTGATCATACATTTAGAGCTAAATATGAAATGTTAACCCTTTCCACTCGCTTTATGGTTTGGTATTATAGTTTTTTTTACATTCAAAATACTGTCAGTGCATTTATTGTCGTCTCTTTTAAACAAAAGGCGCATACGTTCAGAAATAATCATAATAGCTTAATGATAACTTAACAGAACGTGAAAGAGATACTATAATTCTATGACTTTTCCAGGCCTGGGAAATTACATTTTAAATTTCCACGACTTTTCCAGGATTTCCGTGACAGTGGGAAACCTTGAGTTAGGGATTTGACAATAATGGTCATGTGGTGTGACAAGATACGGTCTATTTTATTTGTATTTATGAGCTACTGAGTGCAACTACAATTATAAAATATTGTATTGTAATTACTGATAATTCAACTTGAATTATTGTTAGTTGCTTAGGCGATAATATAGCCGTACCCTGATAATTCGTGCAGCCTCCAGCATCACCCGTGCTCTTTCCATCCCTGCCTTCTTCCTCCAGATCAGGTAGGCCTCATGGGCACTTTTAATGGCCTCGTCCACCTCCTCAGCTCCACATGGGTACATCTGGCACAACACCCGGCCTACAGAAAAGCAAAATATTTTATATGGCTGAATAAATGATGATAGGCAGAATGGAGATACAGAGTGTAGAGTAGACAGAAGACATCCCAATGGACACAGGTATCAATCACTATTAATAAAACACACAGAATGTAGTAAAACAAAATAAACTTAAAATAAATTTGCTTTCATCACCACTTTGCACTCTAGTCATTTCTTGACCCTGACAAAGTGAAAACCATTTCAGGTGACTTCATCAGGAGGATCACTGGGGAAGGTCAAGAGTTCGCAGTGTTTTCAACAAATCAAAAGGTAGCTACACAATTCCCCATGCAGCATATATGTTGTGTCTTCTTTATATAACAGGGGTCTACAACCTGTAGCTCAGGAGCTAACAGTAGCTCTCCACCCCCTTCCAAGTAGCTCGCCAAGGGATTTCTGAATCATACATAATGTGCTGAATAAGTCAAATTTGATTGATTAAATGCCTTTTGCCCTTGTGCCCTTATCATTTTGATGCCTGTACACTAATAGTTAAATGTTTAATGGTTGTATGGATTATGTTTTATGTTTTATAGGCATCTAGCTGTACCTCATCCAAGGCTTGCCATGGCTCTTTTATATGCTCATTTTTTTCTGACCACTAAAATGTGGAACTCTCTGGTATTTTTGTTTTGTTAAGAGTAACTCACTAGAGGACAAAGGTTGGAGACCCCTGCTATATAAAATGTAAACATTTGGTAAACTTTTAAGAAACAGACATTGAAAAAGGTGTGTCCAAACTTTTGACTCCCATAGAGAAGGCAAAGCATTTGTGTTGGAACATAACGTAAAATATCTAACAGCCAACAAAATGCATCTGTAAGTTCAAATAATGCATAGAATCGCTCTACTGATGAATATTGTCCTACATTAAAAATTCAAAGACTAATGCACAGTAGCATTCTTTTGGGGAGGTATACGTTACACAATATTTTTTTTCTATAGGGTTTCAATGAGAATAGAATACTTTTTTTAACTGTAAAACATTATCCCTAAGAACCTCTCATACTGTTTTCTGCATGTTTGAATGCCTCTCCTCCTGGGACTAAAGCCCGCCAAAGGCCCTGGGCTGTAATCCAAGTTATGCATGACATTATGTGATTTGTTGTCCATTTGATCTGAACAACCCAGGCCAGAGCTCCTCCTTCCATCAGAGTGGTCTCAGTTGCATAATACGAACAGAAAGTCTCTTTAGTCACTTGTAGTACATTAGGTTCCATGTAGAGATCCAAAACCGTACGACTATTTGTCCTAAAAAGTACAAAGACTTCTCTATGTAAAACGTTTCATAAACTTTGCAAATCATTCCACTAGTAAGTCATGCAATCAAGCGGAGCTCGGTATTATTCAGTTACATTTACTTGAGTAACTTTGTACTTTTCTAGCACTTTTACTCCTGCTAAAGTAATACATTTGACAGAGCAACAGTACTCTTATTTGAGCAATGACAAAAGCTTTAAATGTTAAAAGCTGTTCCATCTCAAAAGTTACTCAATAGTGTAGTTGTTTACCCTGTTGTTACTCCTTCAAATCTCTTCTGAATTTTTTTGTACTTCTACTTGAGTAATATTATTTTGAGTACAATTTTGTGGCTACCCACCTCTGCAATCAAGCATTCTAATAAATAAAAGAAGTAGGCTTAGGGTGACTAGATTTTCAAAATTAAAAACTGGGTCACAACCGGGTTGGGATGGTAGGTATAAATAAAACTGTGAAAAAAGCATGTAGCATTGTCCATTCTCGACTCACGTGTGGGTCACTGTATAATCTGAGACAAAATATAGGTGCACAGTCGTTTGTATTTTGGCTAAACAAATGCAATATATGATCCTCTGGTTTAGAACTGATATTGCACTATTTCAGCCCAAATTAAGTCCTGGTTAAGTCCTGGTTAAGACCTGGTTAAGACCTGGTTAAGACCTGGTTAAGACCTGGTATATACCTGGTATAGACCTGGTATAGACCTGGTATAGACCTGGTTTAGACCTGGTTTAGACCTGGTTTAGACCTGGTTTAGACCTGGTTTAGACCATGTATAGCCCTGGTATAGCCCTGGTTTGGTCCTGGTTTTGTCCTGGATTTGTCCTGGTTTTGTCCTGGTTTAGACCTGGTTTAGACCTGGTTTAGACCTGGTTTTGTACTGGTTTCGTCTTGTTTTAGTCCTGGTTTATACCTGGTATAGTCCAGGTATAGTGTTGGTATAGCCCTGGTATAGCCATGGTATAGACCTGGTATAGACCTGGTATAGACGTGGTTTAGTCCTGGTTTAGATCAAACTGGTCCAAAATAGGGACACTTGGACAAATAGGGACACTGGGACAAATCACTGGTTTTGGATAAATCTGCTGGGACAGGGGACACGAGGCTCAAAACTGGGACTGTCCCGGGTAAATGGGGGCTTCTGGTCACCAGAGTCGCCTCCATTGCTGTGTGCGCACTTGTTTACATAACTGGCATGACTGACCCGTGGCTGGTTCGTAGACTGGCTCTGCGTCTGTCTCTTGTCGGGGCTTCACTCTTTTCCCTCCCCAGAAATTGAGGTGGTCCGTCACAGACACAGTCCCGGTACACGCTCCAGGCATCGAGTCGAGAAGAGATTGGGCCATTTTGCCGGGTAGTACCTGCAAAATAAAACAATAAAAGCGTGGAGAAACTGCTACCGTGTCTCAAGCTTACGCGATGCTAACGGGGCTAAGTTGCAGCGACCATGTTTTAGAAAGCTAAGACAAAGGAAGTAGGAAGAAATGCTAAAGATATAAGGTAGAAATAAAATGTACAATGCTTTACCTTTGCTGCTCTTGCTAAAGGACTGACTTGACTGAAGAAACGGGTGAGTTTTATATGTTTTACGCCCCCTTCGAATGACACGCCTCCTGTGGGTGCGCCTGCTGGAGCTGGGCCAATTTGGGCGTAATGGATGTAATCTAAAGACAAACGAGGGCAGAAAGAAACACCAGTAATGTGAGTTTTGTTTAAGTTTGTACCTTATGTCAGATATGATTAATAGACAAGTGTAGGCTAATTTTGTATTCAACAAAAAGGAATTTTAGTAGCCTACAGTCTTTATTTTTTAAAAGGTATTACAATCACAATTGGACAGACATAATATAATGTGCATATAAAGGATATATACAGGTTTTTTTCTCATTCTCAGTGGACTGGTTGTGTCTCATGTGAAAGCTAAGAATCTCCAGAATTCACTTGCTGAGCTGCAGAGGCTGCACTAGCACTGATGTTACACCAGCCTGTCAAAGCCTGATCCTGTCAGATCTCAAAAGCTCTGGCCTGGTTAGGACTTGGATTGGAGACCGCTGGGAAAATCAGGTGCCACAGGGGGATGCCAGTCACCAGAACTGTCGCTGTGTCCTTAGGCAAGGCACTTCACACACATTGCCTGTGGTCGGAGGGGCCAATGACGCAGATTGACAGCCTCGCTTCCATCAGTCTTCCCCAGGGCAGCTGTGGCTACAAAAAGTAGCTTACCACCACTGCGTATGGACTGAATGAACAATGATCTGTAAAGCACTATTTAAAATGTATATATTATTAGTGCTGTCATGCGATTAAAAAAATTGAGAGACTAATTAATTATGATCTGTAATTAATTAATCTAATTAATCTCATTTTAATCTCACCTAAAAATTGCTGAGAAAAGCCTTCAATTTGAGGTATTTTCATTTAAATTCATTATTACATTATTGTGGCAGATCAAAAGACTGATATAGATTTAAAAAAGTGACTTTATAAAGTCATTTATTGTTCAACAAATCTCTTCAATTTGGCTGTTGAGCCCAAGTCTCCATGAATAAGAAACTGTTTGCTGTAAAGTAGCAAAGACGAGGAAATCTGAACATAATAACTTTTAGACCTGGTTTAGTCCTGGACTGGATTAGTCCTGGTTTTAGTCTTGGTGTTAGTTCTGGTTTAGAGGCGCACAGGAGGAAGCGCGGTTTACGCAGCGTACGCGAGAAAACACGATCCACACGCGGCTCACGGGAGCACGTCGGTGTCCGCGCAGTAACTACGGAAGGAAACGTGGTCCGCGCGTTCTCAGGTTAATGACGATGATGAAGGTCTGTGTTTGTTTGTGTTTGTGTTTGTGTGTGTCTGTGTGCGTGTCCCCTCATGTGGCAGGTCACTATAGGACAGTAGTGCAGACATCATGAGTCTATGCAGGTTGTTTTCACCAGTGACATTTAAGTTGTAGGCGTATATTTGTTATTTTCTTTTATATTTCACGTCGGGAGAATAATTTCCAAAACACGAATGCGTTTTTACCTGTGCACTGCTGACTCTGTTCTACTGGCTGTTCGACCTCGTCCATTGTGCGACTGACGCCGCCAATGTGACATTTACATCGCTCTTACTGCGTGTGTTTTTTTTGTGTGTGTGTGTGCTGTTGTCCCAACAACACATAAAAACAGGTTTTATAATAAAGCAACTCGCATACAGAAACAGTAAAGTTAGAGATTAAAAATTAGATTAACGCGATTAAAAAACATAACGCGCTAAATATGACTGTAATTAATTAATCGCAATTAACGCGATAATTTGACACCCCTATATATTATTATCCTTTATTATTATTATTCATGATGGCTGCAGGTGCAGGATTTCAGCACTGGATAATAGTTTTGAGAACCTAATCACCAAATTATAACATAAATAATTTGGCCATCATTTCCAATGTTTTTGTAAGGAAGAATAAATCAGTAGAATAATTGTTATCAGTAAAAGCTATATTTGATTTGAACATGTTTACATCATATTTGGAGACACAGATAGGTTTTATGTTTATGGAATGAAACATTTAAATTGTACATACAGTTTAAGAGTTTCTTTCAAAATAGAAATTCACAAAAGTTCAATAACACGTCAGTGATTGTCAAACTTTTCACACTATGGACAAAGAAAATATGAAGCTCTCCGAGTACCGCCAGAAATAAACCAGGTCTACACCTGGTCTGAAATATACAAGGTCTCAAGTTTAATCTCAAGTTTCATGCTTGATTAGTTCTAAACTAGAACTAATCTTAAATCTTGTGGATAAAACTCTAAATGGAACAATCACAACTACAGAGGACATTGTGTACCACCAAAAGCAGCCCATACACCACTATTTCAAAATCACATATTATTGTTGCAAAATAAGCTATTTCAACACATTATAATTTCTATGCAGGGTGAGATCTAAAATTGTACTACAATAAATAAATCAGACAATAACAACTCATTCATGATATTTTCACTCATAAAACTTTATTAATATTAGCATTTAGATATAAACTGTGGCTAACAATAATACTGGCAAATTGTTAATTAAAAGTAAATCTCAAAACAATCATGTCCTGAAGCAACCTAGACACACATTTCATTTGAAAATCAAATAATTAAGAACCTTTCTCCATATAATTTAAATGTGAAGTCAATACAAAATTTTAAATAAACTGATGAAGGGTTATTTTACAGTAAAAGAACACTATTTTGGTTCCATTTGTGACCAAAAGAGGGAGTCTTGGCTGCATAAAGTCACTGTCAGAGAAGAAAAAGGGACATTCAACCATGAACAGATTTGTTTAAGAAAATTTAGCAGCTTGTGGAGGGGGTCCCAGAAATCCTCCAGCCTGTTTAGTGGCAGCTCTGGATGGGGCAAGACCAAGCATTTTCTGGATATTCTGGGAAAGAAAAACATTGAAAAATACATTGAAAGTTACAAAAAGTGTTTGAAAGAACAGGCAGTTTGAATTCACTGATTTAGACCTACTATTTCATCAGTATCAACTGGTTATTTCTCATTCATATAATTCAATTTAAATTATGTTTTTTATTTTATTTATTTTTACCAATATCCTATATTTGTCTTGCTGTTGTCGCTGACGGCCGATATTTGCCGAAACTGATATTAAGTTTTTAAAATCTATTTTACAGACACAAACTAGGACAGTGCAGAAAAAGTATTGGAGCTAAATATCGGCAAAATTTTCAATATCTGACAGATACCAATATCTGGGGAAATCCACCGATACTGCCGATATACCATCCCTAATATAAATGTCAATCATAAATGTCTGCGAGCTGGTTATTCTGATCAGAAGATTCTGACAATGCAAGTTACCTGTCGAATGGACATGGTGCAGAGGATGTAGAGGAAAATGAAGGAGCAGTCGGTATAGTCTTCTCCCAGCAGGTTTCTGTGGGACAGACCCTGGATGTAGGACAGCGGCACAAAGGGTAGTTTGGCCACCACTCTCCCGTCAAATCTGAACAACAAACAGCAATAAGTATCAAGTTTTATGCAAGACTGAGAGGAGTTATTTAAGGCATAGTATCATCAGCAAATAGTGTACTTTATCATTATCTTACATAAAATAGATGACCAAAGCATTTGAATCAACTTACATAGAGTTGAACATTCCCATGAGAGCTGTAAAGCAGAACCCAATGGCAAACATGGACTTCATGCGCACCTGCAAAGAGAACATAACAAAAATGAGAAATTGTAAAGCAAAATTAGGATGCAATATCTGTAAAACACTGCATTTGTATTACAGTAATAATAAAACTTACCATAGACAGGTCTCGATTGTTATTCTTAAGCTTCTCCTCTTGTCTCTCTGAAGAAGTACATGGAGTGTAGAGAAATTAGTGTGGATTAGGGGTGTGCAAAAATACTGACATATCAATATATCATACTGTTTAATGTGATGATACAGTATTGATATCGGGGAATGCTGTATCAATATATATCGCCAAGAGTATTTTTGGTATATTTTACTATATTATTTTGTTACAGCTCTACAGTTATGTTGTTTGTTTAGAGGAAGGAAACACTGTGTGATGATTAAAATGTGTGTTTCATATTAATTTTGCACAAGATGTTATTTAAGAAAGTCTTTTAGTATCACAGCCATAATTTAGCCAGTATTTTTTACTGAACTGTATCAAATCGATTTGAAATGTATCGAACCAAAAGTGCACCGTATCGAGATATGTATCGTGTCATGGCCTAGGTATCAAGGTAAGTATCGTATCCCCAATTTCTTAATGACACCCAGCTCTAGTGTGGACATAGCTAAATAAATGTATTGTTAGTTGCTGGTTTTTGTTCTCACCAATCTTCTTCTTTTGTTGACGTCCTGCAGATTCTGTGATGGTTTCCTTTTTCTTCTCAACTAAAAATAATATACAAGTCAATTTTATGCCACGAATGCAACATAGCAGATCTGTTCTATTAGTTACACACTTACGTTTTTTACTTTGCTTTTCCACCTCTGCCTTTAGCCGCTTGTACTTCTCTGTCCTATAAACTAGCACCCATGTTATGCCTTAAAAATAGGAAAGACATATATTACCACAATTAAACACACATGAACTAACAACAGATTAAGACACTGGTTATACTGGAGAATTTTCTTGTTCATCCAGAAGATATTTTAGTCTACCCAAAGAAATACATTATAGCTGATGTTCAGTGTTGGGGAGTAACAGATTACATGTACTGGAGTTACGTAATCACAGTACAAATTATGAGAAATTGTATGTGGTTACAGTTACTGTTTCAGTGAGTGGTAATTGGATTACAGTTACTTTGTTGAAATAAATGGATTACATGGTATTTTCCTGTTTTCCCGTTTTCACATTTTGGGCTATATCCCCCTTTTTATTTATTTATTTATTTTCCGGTAATTCCACTCATTGCTGGAAACTAAACTAGATCTAAACCAGGACTAAAACCAGGACAAAAAACAGGTCTAAACTTGATCTAAACTAGAGCTAAACCAGGACTAAATCAGGACTAAGACCAGGTCTAAACTAGTTCTAAACCAGATCTAAACCAGGACTAAACTAGATCTAAACCAGGTCTAAACCAGGTGTTAACCAAGAATAAACCAGGACTAAAATCAGGTCTAAACTAGATCTAAACCAGGTCTAAACCAGATCTAAAACAGGTCTAAAACCAGGAATAAACCAGGACAAAAAACAGGTCTAAACTAGATCTAAACTAGAACTAAACCAGGACTAAGACCAGGTCTAAACTAGTTCTAAACTAGATCTAAACCAGGTCTAAAACCAGGTCTAAACCATGACTAAACCAGGACTAAAACCAGGTCTAAACTAGATCTAAACCAGGTCTAAACCAGGAATAAACCAGGAATAAAATCAGGTCTAAACTAGATTTAAACCAGGACTAAAACCAGGTCTAAACTAGATCTAAAACCGGTCTAAAACCAGGTCTAAACCAGGACTAAACCATCCTAGTCTTTGCTACTCTAAGTAGTAACCCAAAGTATTCAGATTACGTTACCCACTTTAAATAACTTCACGGATTCTGTTACAAACTACATTTTGGGGTATGTAATCTGTAGGGGAATACATTTTAAAAGTAACCTTCCCAACACTGCAGATGTTTTGCAAGATCATGTACTGGGGTTCAGCATATTAGTTCACAGAGATCATGATTTCTATAATAGTGCATGGTCTTATATGTTGATCACAATTATAAATCATAAAAATCATAATAATCTCACAAGAACAATTATTAATATTAAATTATCGATAGATTCTACAGGCCATCCATTCACTTACCTTCGGCTAACAGCGCAGTGCAAACCGAGATAAACACAATCAGAATAGTGTCTGCAAACATAGTACTCATGATGATGGTTTTATATCAACAATTCCTATTCAAAACTATTAATAAAAAGCAAATTTCGAGTTATTTATGGGTGATTTACACAGCGCGCATTACACCGGTGAGCAGCCCGGCTAATGCTAGATCAGCGTAAGAAAGGTCACGCATGCGCTGGAGTATTTCCGGTTCAATAAATGACCTACTTTTGGAGACGATAAAATATAATATTTATATATATATATTTTAATATATATATATATATATATATATATATATATATATATTCAAATATACACTTTTACTATTTATTATAATATGCTGTTCAATATTTAGTTAATGTTACTATTTAATTTTATTTTTATTATTATTATTTTTATTTTATTTTTTTACACGTAAATAAATATGGATAAAGATGTGTAAGTCATGTGTTTTTGTTTAATAAATATTTATACTGTGAATAAATCATAACAAAAAAGTTGGCATATAGGCAAAAGCATAGTTCTGTTTCTGATTCACAACAATATCCCTGGATCAAGCTACACACAGAATAAAGATGTAAATCCCATAAAACATCCATATATCAACCACACGCCATCTTCCACGCCAGCATCATCCTCTTTCATCTTTATTCCGAATGGGAGGAGCATGCACACAACCACCAGCGCAGCAGAGACAGACCAGACCACAGACAGACCAGAGCAGAGACACAAATCGAGGTACAGAGCAGAGCTGTACGTATGCAGCATGGCCGGCGACAGCGACACAAAGCCGGTGGAAACGACCGACAACCACCGGGTACCCTTCCTCATCGGGGTCTCCGGGGGCACAGCCAGTGGGAAGGTGCGATTTTTAATATTTTCTTTCAATCACAAAGAAAGGGTCCTTGTGGGAGCCTATTGTGATGAGCTGTTTACGTTGTATTTTTTCTCACTCAGTAGAAAGCTTGATCTAGGTCAAATCTTCTTTTTTCCATTGACACCCTGCTTAATAATGAATTTTTTAATTGTCATATCTATATATTTTAATTGATGTTAGAGACGCCGTGTCAAATCAGGTCAAGCATGCCACAACACGTCCCTCCAGAAAAGGGTCAAATGGATATAGGCTAACGTATTCATCTCATTTAAATACATGGCCTATGCCATTTTCTTTAACATATGGACGCGACTGTAAAATGTTATAAGGCAAAATTTATGTCAATGAAGACTTTATGTTAATTGGTACCAGCTGTGCAAAAATAGATCTTTTTTTTTTTTTCATAATTTTTTGGTCACAGAAAACAGGGGCCTATATGTCTGATTTAACTAAGCCTATGTCATAATATATGGCACTACAGTACAGTGATTTCATTTAAAAGTGCAAGCTTCACGTTTATGATGCAACATTGGGAATGGAAACCTATGAGCTGCCTATGACATATGGCCCTTCAAGATCATTCAAACCTCTATTTGGTCTAGACAGGGGATATTATATGGAGTATAAATGATAGTAACTGTTATGGCTATAATATAAAACTTAGTTTTGGATAGATTGGAAGATTCAATCGGAAGATTGGAGTCTTGCTTAATACAAGAGAGATAATACAAGTCTAGAATGTCGTTTTCAGAGGAAAATTGTGTGTGTGTATGTTTTTGTGGTCTCGTACTAGTCCTTACAAGGAGTAACCCTTTGAAAACTATTCAAACATTGTCCTTTTGTCTCAGTCTTTTTTCTCATTATGATAGCTGAAATGATTTTGATAGCTTCATTAGACTGTAGTAGAAATGTATCTGTTTTCTCCTCTGCTGTAATAAAACTGTGTATACAACTCATTTGTCACACATAAACATTTTTCATGGCCAATGCTGATTTAGAATCCTCTGCAACAGATAAGGTTTTGCTTATTTTCCTCAAATTATGTTATTTCAGTTCATTACAAACTCAAAGCCTTTTTAGTAGTGTAGTTATCTCTTCACATTAAAGTGTTAAAATAAAGCTTTATGCTTATTCTTTATGCAGCTGGTCAGCCAATACAAAACACAAAACATCGGCCTCTGCTGGAGATGTAAGGACATACAGTATAAGGCTGATAGCCGGTACACTAAAAAGTGCAAATAATGGCCCGATATATTAGACAACTGATATATCGGTCTGTCTCTAATAAAAATGAAGCCAGTACCAATATAATATTTTTACAACACAAGATTGATACTTTTTTAAAGCAACTCATCATCATCATCACTAATATTTTCTTCTATATAATGAATGTAGGAAATCAAACTGATGGAGATAAGCTACAGCTGTGGACACATTATTATTTACTGCGTTAAACTGTCATAGTTTTCTGTAGAACAGAGATGCAGTAGATTTTGTTGAGCAGCTGATTGGTTCATTCAGTGTGTGGGCTGTGGTTTTAGACAGCTGTTGGTGGGTTTGACTTCCTTTTGTTTGGTATTTTTCTTCCAATTGAGTAACTGCTTATCAGACCACCTGCTCACCAACAACAGGTCTAAATATCAAACCAGCTAAAGACAAGTTTATCTTTCACTCTGGAACATTTTGTCCTACAGCTGGCAGTTCAGATCAACACTGAATCTACTAACGTTAAAGACGGACACACTTAATTGCTTGTGGCCAACTTGAGTGTAGAACTATCAGTTTTGAATCTTCTAATCAGCCATGCATATCTCAAATTATTCAGGCTTGGATAAGCACAAAATGTAGCTGGAGTTATTGGTTCTCGTCACACATTATTTGAAACTTTGACACAGAAAAAAATGTTAATGCCCGAAATCATGAAAGAAAACAAAACATACTCTCTTGTTGTTTTTTTATTAACAAGCAAAAGCATGGATGTCATTCATCTCTTGAGTGGTGTCGTTAGAGAAATGTTTAGAATTTTTAAATGTTCCCTATCTAACTTTTATGGTGAGGTGTCCGCTACCATAATTTGAGCATAAGTATTGATAATGCAAAAAAATCACATGAATAGGACAAAATTTGAGCTAGAAAATTTTTGAGCTTCATTAGAATGAATATGGGTCCTTATGTTAACTTAACGAAAGTATTATTATGTAGTTTGTTTTTTGTCTTGTGACAACACAGATCTATAATTACTATATTACTATAATTACTATTCTCACTATGAACAGGGTCACTTCTCCACAGATCTGGCATGCAACTTGGCCTGGTAGTATCACCTGCTTGTCCCCACCAAAATGCACAAGTTAAATGCCAGTAAAAGAATGACATCTCCATGACCCCCACCAGAAAAAGTGGCATAGTGCACCTTTAAATCATCATAATGCATTCCTGGTTCTTATTTTGTATTTTTTGTGCTACAGTCCTCCGTTTGCAATAAGATCATGGAGCTGCTGGGACAGAATGAGATTGACCATCACCAGAGACAGGTGGCCATCCTCAGCCAGGACTGTTTCTACAGAGTTCTGACCCCAGAGCAGAAATCCAAGGCCTTAAAGGGACAGTTCAACTTTGATCACCCAGGTAAAAACAACACACTCACTTCTTCAAGACACTTCACTATTATAGTCCAGTAATATTGGCATCCTTTTGGTATCAGTACTTTTGACAGCCTAGTTCACACCACATTAAAACCGGTATTAAACTGGGACAAAACCTGGAACTAAACCAAGACTAGACCTGGACTAGAAGATGAAAACGGTGTAAATCATGACTGAACTGGGACCAGTTCAGTACCAAACCAAGAAAAGTGCGAACGAACATTTGAAGAGTTATCTTATAGCTTAATAAAAATGGTTAAGGTTAAACAACATTAGGGCAATTCATTCCTTTTGCTAAACACTGCAAAAGGACATGTGTTTAGCACCAGATTAGTAGCAGTAGTGAGGAATTTCTGAAAAAAAATACAAATAAAAAATATGCATGGCAATGAAGGGTGC
The DNA here is from genome assembly GCF_026225935.1 of Boleophthalmus pectinirostris. NCBI lineage: Eukaryota > Metazoa > Chordata > Actinopteri > Gobiiformes > Gobiidae > Boleophthalmus > Boleophthalmus pectinirostris. The sequence continues at coordinate 28,123,892 of NW_026571473.1, read as the reverse complement.
AGCATCACTAAATTTAGACCTAATGACTCTGTCTTTTCTCAGATGCTTTTGATAATGAACTCATCATTTCAACTCTGTGCGACATCAAAGCGGGGAAATCTGTTCATATACCCGTCTATGACTTTGTGAGCCACTCCAGGTAAATGTCTTGAATCTGCTATAAGATGCATACATGAGGGGAGTATTACAATAATGATATTCAGACTATATTATGTAAATGCAAATGTGTTAGAACATGTCTTTAAATGTATACTCAGAGCCTCAGGTTTTTATCAGACAATTGCAAGTACAGAAATATCACTTCATAATCTTATTTGGAAGTTTACACCATGCCTTTTCATTGTTTGTTTGCTTTTTTGCCATTTTCATTTTTACTCAGCTTGTTTTGGTGTTATGTACTCAATATACAAATGTTTGCATACCTCCAAAACAACATTCACAATATAATGTGTTTTTTTCTGTTATCTGCCCATCTCTTCTTCAAAGTTATTTCATTGTCAAAAATTCCGTACACACGATTTGGTGGGTGGGACTTAGTCAATGTAATTACATGTAATGCCATGAAAGGTTAGCCTTATTTGTGAGTATGTGTTTGGTGTTACAGGAAGCAGGAGACTGTGACTGTGTACCCCGCTGATGTGGTTCTCTTTGAGGGCATCCTCATGTTTTACTCTCAGGAGATCAGGGACCTGTTCCAGATGAAGCTGTTTGTGGACACTGACGCTGACACTCGCCTCTCCAGAAGAGGTACTAATATACAACTATTAGCCGTAACATGAATACCTCCGTCTATGTGCTGTGGTGCCTTGGGTAGGAGTTGCTTGTTCTCCTCTTGTTTGAGTGGGTTTTGTCACAAACCAGTTTTAGGATCTCAAAGATGAGTCCCTGATGGCAGTAGTCTCCTTTTTCAACTGAAGAAATGGCCTATTCTAGTGACCTCTCCTGTAATTTGGTCTGAGGTTTCACTTTCTTGTCACCATATGGATAGGTGTTTGATGGCATAGTGTGGAATATTCTTGTCAAAGTAATAACATTTCAGTGGAAACAAGCAGTTATCCATCAGAGAAGTTATATAGTGTTCCTTTAAGATTTCTATATCAAGACTTTCTTCGTTAGTCTACATTAACTATGCATACTCTGGTGAAGGTTAGTGATGACGCTTGAAGTGTAAAAATGCCCTTAAACAGAATGTGCATAGGTGGAATCTGGACCAGAAACCTGTTGTCACGAGTGCATTTTTACAATTTCATTATTTCTCGCTGTAGTTCTGCGGGACATCAGCGAACGAGGACGAGACTTGGAGAGCGTTTTGGCGCAGTATATTACATTTGTGAAGCCTGCATTTGAAGAGTTCTGTCTCCCTGTGAGTACATGTAAATAATATGTGAAATGCTGAAATTTCAGATGGAGGAGGCACTAATTAAATATATTCCAACAGGAAGGTTAAACACATTTTTTTGTTTGTAATAGGTTACTTTTAACTAATAGCATAATCCGATATATATCAGTTTCAATAATCAAGATACTGATAAATGCATTTTGTTATTTTACAGAAGTGTTAATTTGTGATCTATACTCCAATTAAAGATACATTTGTAGGCCTTCATATGGATTTTAAATACTAAATATCAGATTGTGCAAATATTGGTAATCGGCCACAGTAGCAAAGCCAAATATCAGATATCGGTAACAGCTCAAAAAATCCATATTGGACGTTCCCTACGGATAGCCAGTGAAAACAAAATGAGAATTGAGTTTATGTATACTAAAAACAATTTTAAAACACAACAAAGATATGATTTAAATTTTCTCTCTCTCTCTCTCTCTCTCTCTCTCTCTCTCTCTCTCTCTCTCTCTCTCTCTCTCTCTCTCTCTCTCTCTCTCTCTCTCTCTCTCTCTCTCTCTCTCTCTCTCTCTCTCTCTCTCTCTCTCTCTCTCTCTCTCTCTCTCTCTCTCTCTCTCTCTCTATCTCTCTCTATATATATATATATATATATATATATATATATATATATATATATATATATATATATATATATATACAACAAACTTGCTGTGTAATAGGCCTATTTCAACTAAGGGCATGACTATTTTTGCACTTTTGTGGTTATAGTACTCACATATTGTGCAATAATTTATCAGCCAATATTTACAGGCACACTTCTGATAGATTGGCATCATACCTGTTATTATATTATGCTGTTTTATGATCTATGTTATAATGTTGTAAACAGACCTGGAGTTGTGTTTTGTTTCATTCACATGTTTAGCACACAAACCCTGCATATTTAGGTGAATTCTTCTCTCAAATGCAAAACGCTCCACCTTGTGATGTCATGTGGTAATATAAGACATGCTCCGCTGTGTTTTAAACTCCCTACACCTTCAGTAGAATCATTTCGATTTGGTTCATTAACAAACAAAAGTTGGTTCCACAACCTCTTCCTCTTCCCACTAGTAGCTGTATATAGTGGTTATCATTTCCATAGTTGTCAATGTTAAGGTGATTCCTCCAATATACTGTTAGAACTGCATTACTATTAGGGATGTAACAGTAACCGAAATATCGTGATATCACGTCGTCAAAGTTCTCGCAATAATATAGTGGACCATCACAATATATCGAATTACAAGTGTCTCTGCTTAAATTAAGAGTTATGGTGCAGCAATACACAAAAAAGACAGAGGGAACTACATAGACCATGATCCTTTGCTCCATTTCAGTGCAGACTACAAGAAGAAATAACAGTTATAAACACTTTAAGTCTTAGTTCTTTGAATTAAGTCTTGTCAAGGCATTTTAAGAGAAAGTAACACATTAACAGTTTTAGCTGTTTAGCGTCCATAAAATATCGCAATAAATATCGTACTTTGACGAAAATATCAGAGAGATTTGGATATTGTTACATCCCTAATCGTGAGCTTTCCCATGATATTGCAATAAATATTGTCCCGTGAGCTTCATACCGTGACAATATCTTATTGTGAGACTTGGATATCGTTACACACCTAATTACTATACACAATTAGTCATTTCTGTTTACTGACGCTGAAACCTCACTCTCTTACCCAAAACATACTACAGATCTCCATGAACAGTTGTTAGTCAAGGTCAGTTAAATACAATCAATTCAATCATTGTGTCCTTAGGCAAGACACTTCATCCACATTGCCTAGTATGAAAGTGGTGTGTGTGTGAGTGATGGTGGTGGTCGGCGGGACCGATGGTGCCGAGTGGCATGGCAGCCGCGCTTCTGTCAGTGTGCCCCAGGGCAGCTGTGGCTACAATAGTAGCTTACCATCACCAGGGTATAGAGTGAATGAATAATGCTGAATGAATGAATGCTGAATGAATAATGCTGAATAATGCTCTGTAAAGCGTCTTTGGGGACAGAAAAAAATGTCTGTGAAAGCGCTACATAAAGAAAGACTTACTCAGACATACACGCACGCACGCGCGCACACACACACACTTTACACCTCAACTGCTGTGGCGTTGTATGCATTTGTATTGTACTGTTCTGTATTGTTCTTAGTGTATTGTCCAGTCCTGTCTAATGTCTGTATGCTTGTTGTATGTTGCAAATTTTTAAAAAATGCTTTGGATCATTTCAGGCCTGGAATTGCCAATCTCTACTGAACAAAAGGTAAAAGGTTGTACTTTGAAACTGCGGCTTCATGGAGACAGGTTAATAATAAAGGGTTACTCAAACATGTGTGAATGAAACAGAACACAACTCCAGGTATGTTTTTGAGTAGGAAACATTATAACATGGCACTAGAGTCAATTTCACATAATACAAAACCTTTTTAAATATTGTCAAAAAGATTGTAATTTTTGGCAGTATTACCCATGCTCAGAACTCCAAACTACCCTCCACCTCCAATTTAATCTCTACATATGTACTCTATACCACTATATCATTGAATGTGTCTGAACAACTCCTCATGGTGCTTTGTTTTTCCAGACTAAGAAATATGCAGATGTGATCATACCAAGGGGAGCTGATAACCTTGGTGAGTGGCTATTTGTTTCTAGGAAAACTTGAAATGTTCTTCATATATCTAAAGTCTGAGGAAGCGCTGTAGATACTGGTGTCCCTGTGCTATTATGAAGGCCACAGAAGAGATGGAGACAACACAGCTTTGGCTACGACCATTAAGAGAAAATATTTAGGTGCTTGTAGTTCTGTACTTTGTAAATCATGGTGTAAGTTAAGTTAAATTTTGATAGCAAATGGCATCTACAAATTGAAATTGCAAACCTCTTTTTAACTAAATTATTCTTTTATTATCCTTTCTTCAGTAATGGCTTTTTCCAGCTGGTCCACATTTTGGTCAAACAAAATATTAATTCTGTTTAGGATGTCGACTACTGCGTACATTTTTCTGAAATAGTTTTTAAAAGTTGGATTATTGCTTGGCTATGGTTGCTTTGAAAAGACTAATTTCAGTGATGGAAAGAGTACTGCAAATGTGTACAAAGAAAAAAGTTACATGGCTAAAAAAAATAATTTTGGCAGCATTCTAGATCAGTATTTTATATACATCAAACAGTTTAAAGTTTGAAACAAGTAAATTAGTGTATTCTGTCATCTTTGGTCAATCAACACACACGATGCAGTGCTGTTATGTGTTTGAAGGTTTAGAAAGGAGCAAGGAGTGCTGAGTATTGTACCTAAATCTGTATGATTACACAGTGTCATAATGTGATAATTTGTTAAGTCAGTAAATTACAGGGTCTGCAGGAGACATTTTTCATGTTCTATTTATGTGAGGGAAGGGTGGGTCATCATCAGACTATTTCTACTACTATAGATACAGTTTATTGTAGAGTGAATTTAAAAGTATTGAAAGTATTACCAAATGGTGATTAGCTCTTTAACCCATCATATCCTTTATCTGTGCAGTTGCCATAAATCTGATTGTGCAGCACATCCAGGACATCCTGAATGGAGGTTTGACCAAACGTTTGAATGGATGGATCAGTGGTTATGGGACAAAGCAGCAGCAGAGCATGGAGTCCAGCAGCCGGCCCCACTGAGCTAAGCCTATTTGACAGACAGGGGGCAGTGCTGCGCAGCAGGTCTCTCATGAGTTTGAAAACTGGTCAGATGGGGCAAGAATTCTGCAGTAAAGATGATTTATTGTGTTTGGACTGAGTGACTGAAAAAGGGTATATTTTGATTTACTGTACATGATTACATACATGTGTTGAGATAGTTCTGAATGTGAAGTTGAACCAACACTAGAAGCCTTTTCAGAAGCATCTTTCAAATGGTTGCCTCAGCACTGAAATGCCCAGTGCCTAAAACTACTTGAAGCTTCAACTATTCAATAATCCAGCAGCGCTCTCTCCGCCTTATTCAAGTTCACTCTGTGAGCCAAACTCAATGCAACACGCTCTGTGCAGCAAGGAGCAGTCAATAGATTGGGATTGTTCAGGTTATCTAGTAGTACTGTCTGTTTGCTTTGTCTTGTGCAAATTTAAGTTATTTAATAATGAAACAACCAATTCTCACCTCAATCAGATATCTGACATTGTCGCCAAAGAATCGCGCAGTTCTTTTGTGTTTGATCTAAAATAACATTTTGTGAAACCACAACAGTATTTACTTTGACTCAAACCTTCAGATGCAAGTTTCATGAAAAGATTATGTTAAAAGCAGAAAGGTACCTAGGACTGTTCTTCAGTTTCCTGTGTACATTTGTACATAATGTTCTCAGGTATGGTTTGAGTTGTGCTGTTCAGAGAACTGTATTTACTAAATATGTTACATATTGTCTATCACTGTCCTCGTTAAAGCTGAGGGCTTTTTGTCTTCTTTCAAAATAAATAATTTAAAAAATGAATGCATTTCTAAGCAATGTGATCATACTTGATGCTATTCTGCTTATCTTTATGGAAATATTGACATTAAAAATATAAAATAATTTTCTGGGTCCTTTATCTGCATTAAAAATATCACAAGCACAATTTTGGCTTATGCATTATCAAGAGTTTATATGAATTAAGCATGATAATGTGTATCCTAATTTATATTTACACACACACATATATACACATACACAGTTAGATTCATCTGAGGTCACTCCCTGGTGGTTGCATTCTGTCCAAAAAGCCCTCTGTACAGTTCACTCTTGGCTTCATCCGTCATTGCACTGTGATCCATAGGAGCCATGAAGTTGACCAGCTTACTGTGAACGTGGTACCTGACTTTCCGCCCTTTACTTGCCTTGGTATCCACTTTCTTCTTTATCTTACTCCTCAGCTTCTGTATTGCCAACCACTGCCTGCCCATGGCCACTTGGTCATTGGGGTCGGCCGCACTAGTTTTGCGTTCAATAAGCTCTCTCAATAACTGATGGTAAAAATCATCATCATCAAAAATGTCCTCATCAACGTCTTTGAGATGAGAGTTTGTTTTTAGTTGTTTCTCAGGCTCCTCTCTAATGATTTCACTTTCGGATGTCAGTGCACCTTTTTTTCCCATGACCTTATATTCTGATCGGCGAGTTTGCGTGCGCTTTATTAGTCTCTCTTTATCCATAAGCACTTGTTCAATTTGGGTAAGTATGTTTCTTTCAAATGCACCAAAAGATTTGCTGGTTTTACCCATGGTTAACCTGGTTTTGTCATGCCACTTTTGGAGAGTTGTGTTTTGGTAAGGTGTGAAAACCGCAAAACGTTTGGCCATCAAATCTGGATATTCTGCCATTTCTAGTTTACGTTTTTGTAGCTTCTTACTATTTAGTTCAATTTCGCAATCTTCTTCATCACTTAGAATTTCCTCGTTTTGTTCCCCCAAACTGATCGCTCTTGTATCTGCATTTTGTACAAGAAGTTCATCGTGTAACTCCAGTAATGATCTCTGGAGAGCTTTCAGTGCTTTGTGTGAATTTTTCAGAGCTCCAGCGAATTCTGCGTTTTTCTTGAATTCTGGAAAGGTCAAAGGTTGAGGGAGCTGATTGGCGGAAAGGAGAGCTTTCTGAAATTTGATTCGTCCCTCTAGAAGCAGGTCCCACAGAGCGAGTTGGTTCTTCACGGCCTTGCCTTTCTCTACTTCCTCGTTGACTTGAGAAAATGTGCGCACGGTGGAGTTGTCGTAGTCTTGTTCCATGTCATCCTCCTCACGGCTTTCCTCTTCGTCGCTTTCTTCTTCACTTTCCTCGCCACTTTCTTCCTCATCCTAAAAGAAATCATTAAATTAGTTAACTTATACAATGAGGTCTTTTATCACATACACAGATGTCTAAATAGGTCAAATAAAATATCCTTTCTAAAATGTGTGTCTTTTTGTCTCTTTGTTTTTCCCAAACAATATGTGAAGAAGGAAAAAAAATTACATTGATACTGTTTTAATGAGGGGGTGGTGTGTTCAGTGAATTGCCAGAATGCAACCAGGGGAAGAGCAGCGATCAGTGGGTCTGCTGTGGGATCGGAGGCAAATGAAACGAGAAACACAGAAAACAGTGCGTGTTTCTGACAGGAGGGGGCTGTGGCATCACTATGGTGGCTCTCTGTGATGTTGGGTCATCGTCCAATGGAACACCCCTATACTTTACTTACTGAACTGGTGGAAATAAAAGTTTGTTTAGTTTTATTACATTTGAATAAAATGTTGTTTATTTCTATTATTTATTAATCATTGCATCCAGCCAATGAAAACTTTGGCCCCTACATTGGCCCCTACATTGGCCCCTACATTGGCCCCTACATTGGCCCCTACATTGGCCCCTACATTGGGCTCTATATTGGGCTCTATATTGGAGGGATAATTAATTCATACATTGCCCACCCATCCAAGATAATCATTTGGGGGTGTACTGAGAGTTACACTAACAGTACTAGTAACAAACAGCTTACCTCCTCTTCCTCTTCCCCCTCACTCACTCCTAAGTCATCCATGCCCTTTGTCAGTTTGTGGAAGTCCACTCCTTTACAAAAAGCCACTTCAGAGTTGTTTAGATTATGATCATCGTCATTTACATCTTCATCTGATTCTTGAAGCGCTTCTTCTGATTCTTCCTCCTCTTCAACCTCCTCCTGTTCATCATCTTGAAAAGGACAAATTATTCATGCATTATTCCAGTCATTACTGCTTGCAATTAAAACACCATAATAGGGATGTTACCTCTAAATACATAAATTAATGTGTAAATATGGCCAAATCATGTACATTTTCCTATGCCCATGTATGGTAAATGGTCAGTGGTCACATATTTAACTAGCTTTTCCACCTTCAAGGCACTCAAAGCACTTTCCAACAAGGAACCCCTCACCCTTCCACAAACACATTCACACACCAGTGTACGCAGACACTGGGGGCAAGTTGGGTTAAGTGTTTTGCCCAAAGACACAACGACAGCATTCATCTGTGGAAGGTGTAATGGCACCGCCAACCTGTGGGTCAGTGGATCTAATCACTAATGATGTTTTTTTTATGTCTTAGTATAGTTAAAAGGTGCACTTTGAAACTTGCTTCTTTCTTATTGCTTTCCTGGAATGTTTCATTGTTCAGCATTAAGCTAATCTATCTCCATGGAAACAACAAGCATATGTTGACAACCCAGCTCACAGTAAGAAAACCTGAACAGATGGTTGAGCAATATGTTTTATATACCATATTGTGGAATATTTTAGGCAAAGTAATAACATCTCCAAGAAAGACAACCAAGTAGTGGTTCGGGCCTTCTGTTAGAAAAGTTACGCGGAGCACCTTCAAAACATAATTGGGTCATTCCATGCCATTTCATCAAATTTCCAGAAAATCTCACACATCGTGTTTTTTTTATTATTTTTAAACATTTACCAGCTGGTCCCTTACTATGACGTACCAACCCTGTGAAATTTTAGTAATTTTCAATCAATACTTTAAGTTACAGCTCATTTAGTGAGGGAAGTATGTGTCAATTTACGGGTCAAAAATCACGTCATTTTTTTCTCGCCTGTTTTCATAGGTCAATATCTCAGTAAGTATCAAACATACAGGGCGGAAATTTTGTATGCTTGTGCTCCGCTACACTGTGTTCAAATAACATCGATCAAAAGTTTGGTATCTCAACTCATTGTCATTTTATATTAACTTAAAAATTAAGAAAAAAAAAAAAAAAAAACGTGTTCATTTCCGTGGCATACCATTTTTAGACCCTTTTAAACCCACTTGTAGGTGTAGTAGATTCTTACATTTTTTTGAAAATATAAAAAAATGGTAAATAAAAGATATGTACCAGGACTGTTAAAAGAAATCACCAAATGTTGAAAATTTAAAATAGGTTATGTGTGAGGGTCCTGTTAAAAACAAGAAAACGCAACATGGTCCAATTTTCACATGTAATTTATGGCATGTGGGTAGTAATAATTTTTCTTTGAAAGACCAGAAAAAGACCTTTCATATGACACCAAATATATGTATTTTATGAAGCTCCTTCAATTTTTTAATTGTATCTTGAACATTCGCATTTAACACAATGACACGAGAATTTGGTGATTTCTTTTAACAGTTCAGGTACATATCTTGATTCTCAAAAAAATGTAAGGGTCTACTACACCTACAAGTAGGTTTAAAAAGGGGCTAAACATGGTACGCCACGGAAATGAATTTTTTCTTTTCATTTTTAAGTTCATATAAAATGACAATGATTTGAGATACCAAACTTTCGACAGATGTTATTTGAACACAGAGTAGAGGAGCACAAGCCTACAAAATTTCAGCCCTCTGTGTGTGATACTTACAGAGATGTCGATCTGTGAAAACGGCCGAGAAAAAAATAACGCGATTTTGCACCCTTAAACTGACACATACTCCCCTCACTAAATGAGCTGTAACTTAAAAAGTAATGATCGAAAATGACTAAAACTTCACAGGGTTGGTACATGATAATAAGGGACTATTTGTTTGTTTTTTTCAACACTTTTTGAGATCGAAGTGCGTGGGCCTTTTGTTGAAATGGAGTGGAATGACCCAATTTGTATGAAATTCACCCTCTAAATCAGATTTCAGACAATGCTGTTAAAAAGTTATGTATCTTATAAAATATAAATCATTGACAACACTTTAGAAGAGAAGGAATTTGCCTTACCATCATCCCCTTCACCCTCTTCCTCATCATCTTCAACATCAACATCATCATCATCGTCGTCATCCTCCATGTCCCGCTTCAGTTGTTTTCGGGACACCGCCTTGCCCGCATACCTCCTGTCCGTGTCTGATAGCAGAGAGGCGGCGTGTTTCCTCAGCGCGCTCGGTCTCCCGTCTCCATCGTCCTCCTCCTCGTCTTCATCTTCGTCAAACTTTTCTATCACCCGGGCTTTAGTTTCCTCGTCGCCATCGTCTTCGGGATCAATGAATTTCGGCTGTGGGTTAAGTAAATCCTCCAACTGCTGAGAAAATGAGCCGGACATGGTGGTTATTATAAATTTCACACGTGCGTTGCTCCGGCAGGACTGCAGCAGAAGGAGATGACGTCGGTAAAGAGCGACAAACTACACTCTCGGTTAAACCATGGATCTGGGTTAAACCCACAAAATTGACTGTTAGGGAAACATATTGCCTGTTACTAGTTAATTTGGCGGTACTAAACAATTCCTTTCCCAAGCCAGTTAAAAGAGATTATATTCTTAAAAGGAACTTTGAAATGAAAGATATTAAAATAATCAGAACTAAATATCTTTCCTTTCCAGTTCCACCTAAAGTAAAGGAGATACAGTTTAAAATTTTGAATAATATTTATCCAACCAATGAATTCCTAAAACAAAAATTCAAATTCGAAACAGGTAAATTTGTGTTCTGTGACACAGGGGAAGAAGACCTGGAACATCTTTTCTTTTCTTGTACTTTGGTACAACAATTTTGGTTTGATTTTCATTCATTGCTTCAGTCCAGGGGAGTTAAATTTGCCCCCCTAACAATAAAAGAAATTTAATTTGGTGTATTAAGAGAAGATAAAAGGAAGGAATTTGGAATTCATAATTTATTACTCTTAGGAAATTTTTTTATTCACAAATGTCGATGTTTTAAGGTAAATCCAAATATAACGTACTTTAGTAATGACCTAAGAATTTTTGTTGATTCATTGAACCTGATTGAAAAAAGAGAAGCTGGGTTTCTTGTATCTTTTTTAAATGATGCCAATTTGTTCCTTTGATTACATGCTTTAGAATTTGCCCCCATGGTTCATTCGTGAATGTATTCTTGTTTACATTTTTCTTCACAACTGCAATTTGTTTTTGTTTTTTTTGTTGTTTTTTTCTTACTCGGTTTGGATGTGAATTTTGTATGGTGCTTTTTCGTTTGTATCTGGGAAGTATTAATAAAAAATTTTAAAAAAGTTAATTTGGCGGAAGTAGGATATGTTGTACTCTAGTAATTCTCCTGGACTGAGACAACTTTGCATTGAAGGGGTTGAATTTTGTGATTCAAAGTGCAATAACACTTTTTTATATATATATATAATTTGTCAAATTTAAGGGATTGGATACCCAGCACATCCACAATAAAACAGACTTAACTAAACATGCATACAGAAAAAAATAAAATAAAATAATAATAATAATAATAATAATAAATAAGTAAATAATAATAATAATAATAATGATAATAATACCAAAAAAAAGAAATTACACATTAACAATAACACATTTTTGAGATGTTCCTTACTAAATAATTCCTTACTAAACAATTCCTTTCCCAAGCCAGTTAAAATAGATTATATATATATATATATAAAAATATCTTATATATAAGATATATATATATATATATATATATATATATATATATATATATATATATATATATATATATATATATATATATATATATATATATATATATATATGCTTTAGGTGATTATTATTATTATTCTTTATTTATGTATTTTGCACGTATAACATAATAATAAAAAACACTACATTTACATTTAAAAAATAAATAAATAAAATAAAATCACTGAAATTACTTTATATCTCCTTAATTTCTTTGTCTGGATTGTTCCAGTATGGGATTAAGCTTGCCTCCACAGAGACAAGCAGGTGATGCCACCAGGCCAACTAACAGGTACGATCTGTGGAGAGGCAAGCCCATTCACAACTAGAAAAGTACTCAGAGAGCGCAGACCTCCGCCAAGGACTATAGTCCTCATCATATTAATTGTGTTTTCCATAAATATTTGACTCGTATCTTTCAATTTGGAATATGAAAGAGGATCCAATTGTCCATCCCTGAGTCAAATTTCATGGGGTTTGGTCAATAATTAATCGAGATATTGAGAAACAAAATTTTTGGCCCCATTTACCACAATGTTAACTAAAATTTCAAAGTGATCCAGAACCCAGGATTTCTTCCGGATCACCCCCAAAATGAAATCAGTTCTTCCTATTCACATTTCCAACAAATCCTGAAAATTTCATCAAAATCAGTCTATAACTTTTTGAGTTATTTTGCTTACAGACAAACAAACAAACAAACAGACAAACGCCGGCAAAAACATAACCTCCTTGGCGGAGGTAATAAGAATGCATTGTATTAAGGTATTTCTGGACAATAAAACACCTATAATTGAACATATGCAAGAGAGATTAGTCATTCCAGGCAAAGCAATGACATGTGGGACCACCGGAAACGTTTCACGGCAAAATTTGTAATGCCAGTCCTGCTAAGTGCACTTAAAATTTGGGAGCAGTAACCAAAAAGACAAATTGCAGACAGACACCGAAAAGACAAAAATCGGGGAACATATCCTCAATCTTGGGCGCATGCGCATAGTGTTGACGAGGCTGTGAGCGTTGCTGTTAGCTCAGTTCGGTCCCGACGTGTTCGTCTAACAAAGACCACGAAGTTTACAGTGAAAATGTCCACCAGCGATTTTTATTTGCGATATTATGTGGGGCACAAGGGGAAATTCGGACACGAGTTCTTGGAGTTTGAGTTCAGACCGGATGGTAAGTTTGTTTTGGCGGCAATTCATAGATGTTGGCACCACTGCGTGTTTGCTACGAGCTAATGAGCCACCGGGCTGTAGGCCTCATGCAATCTACAGTGAAATAGTTACCACAGATTTCTCTAAAAACGTGGTGCATAATGTTGTCAACAATATTTTTTCCAAGACTGTTGTAGCTGCATTGGGCAATTTATGAGCACTGGTTGTTCAGGCTTGACTGACTATTCCTCTGATTGTTGCTAGCTCATTTCTTTCTTTCTTTTTTTTCTTTTTTATTTTGAGCCAGGTACAACAAAATTCAAAAACAATAACAAAAATAGTGATATGTGCATGAACATATTTGGGACCTGGTGCTCAAAAGGAGTAGGATGAAGTTTAAAAAACGTATGGAGTCCTACCCCAATTGTTTTCCATAATCACTAATTGCTAATGATAATGAAAAGTGTAGCAGTACTGTTTTCACCATATCTTGTCTCTTTTTCAGGAAAACTGCGGTATGCTAACAACAGTAACTACAAGAATGACGTTATGATCAGAAAAGAGGTATTTAAAGTCATTTATTTACCAAGGTTGATATCACAGTGTAATATATTCATAATTGATAATAGTGATTCAAGCAGTTAACCATGTTTGTAGTTGGAACAACTGTAGACATGAATAATCCTGCATAATCTAATAATTGTGGGTATGACTTTCCTTTTGTACAAAGTTCTTTACTGTATTTGTGTTATTGTAGGCGTACGTACACAAAAGTGTGATGGAGGAGCTGAAGAGGATAATCGACGACAGTGAAATCACTAAAGAAGACGACGCTCTGTGGCCCCCTCCGGACAGAGTTGGCAGACAGGTTTATATATTGTCAATTCTGCATGAAAAGTATGGTATAGTCAAAACCAGACTAATCAGAATTACTAGTAGCTCTACTGTGGTGTGTACTGTACATTTTTAATGCAAGACATGCAAATCTTGGACAATTTCTGTTATATTTTTTTATTGGTAATCACTAGTTGTTCATATTAAAAGAATGTTTTAGTAAATATAACAAAACTGCACTGCCCATCATGCCTTGTTTTTCTATTGTTTACAGATCTGTACATCAATTGTGCTTTTGTTTTACAGGAACTGGAGATTGTAATTGGAGATGAGCACATTTCATTCACCACATCAAAGATCGGATCCCTTATTGATGTCAACCAGTCCAAGTGAGTAGTGTTTTGGTAAAACTGGCAGTAAAGTACATTGGACATATCAGAACAACCAACCTCTTCTCTTCCAGGGACCCAGAAGGCCTCCGTGTGTTTTACTACTTGGTCCAGGATCTCAAATGTCTCGTTTTTTCTCTTATTGGACTTCACTTCAAGATCAAGCCAATCTAAGTCTTTTTCATTTCTGCTTATTGTATGTCCTTTAGCTATTTTCCCATTCTCAGATCTGATTTGTACATTTGACTTTGGTGGAATTGTTTTTTATTTTAAATAAAATGTTGGAAAACATGCCTGTTTGTAAAGAAAACTTATTTTTATTCACGCAAACCCGTAAGGCTGACAAGTAATTATGATTTTACATGACATTACAATACTTTGCTTTAAGATGCAGAAAGTTGGATAAGGCACTTTTAAAACCATTAATTTACTGCTGTAGTCTAAATGCACAAAGAAATTATTACAGTACAGAAACAATCTTCTGGAGTGAAAATGTGTATGTTCATTTTCCATTCACTTTAAAATGTTTTGTTTTAATAACCTGTTTATACAGTATTCTAGCTTTTCAGATTAGTTAGCTCAATGGTTTTCCTTCCAAAACTGTGAAAATGTCCTCTAATGACTTGTGGACACATTGGAGAAACTCATGCACATTTCGAGCCGGGTATGAGGACACGTTACAGCCAATCCAGTCATCATGAACTCCGTAGTACACCCCAAATCCATCCGGAACCACAGGAGCAAACCCTGCTACATTCATCGCGGGACTGGTAAGGGTACTGGCGAGCAGGATGTTATGGTTGATGGAGCTGTAGGTGGGGTCTGTGTACAGGCTGTGCAGAGGCTGCCCCTTTGAGTTGGACAAGCACCGCATGGCAGAGAGGTGGTGGTCAAAACCTTGGCCTGGTGGAAGAACACAATACGAGGTTAGGGTATATGTCTGTGTGTGTGTGTGTATATATAATTATATATATTTAATATATATGTAATATACACATAAATATACATACACACACACATATATATATATACATATATGCATATGCGCACACACATACATATGCTGTACACCGCACTCCCAATAAATTAAACAAACTAGTTGTTTTAGCTGCTAACCAAGAGACTAACATTTGAAATACTGACCCATGGCTGCCTCCTTGATGAGCTGTCTGTGGTACTTGGAGCACTCGTTCAGCATGGCTCTCAGCTCCTGTACACTGTGCTTCCCCGGCTCATGGACAAAAGCGTGCGAGCAGCGTTTGGTGTGAATGGTGGCCGCTCTGATGAGCTCTAGACGGCCATGTTTAAATGCCACCGTGGTACAAGGCTCTTCCGTGGCTACGGTTTGTCCATACTGCCTCAAAAACCCCATCTGGAATGCCAACTGAGCGATAGCATCTGGGCTCAACTTGCTCTTTTTCAGCTGCTCTTTGCCTCCCTTTTTAAACTCCATTGCATCTATGGTCAGCTTTGATACGGCTGCATCAAAATTCTCCTTGGCCTTTTGAATACTACTTTTCAATTCACCGTCTAAGTTAAACTGCAATCTTTGGACAGCAGAGGCCGAATCTACAGTGGCAGGAGCAGAGCCAGGGTTCACATTTGGGTTTTCTGTTGTATCTTTGAAGATTTCATTCTGGAATCTCAGCATTGTCAGTCCATTTCCCCATGAATGCTCAAAATTGATGGCTGCATTTCCATCTTTTGCGATGATGATACTGAAGGACTTGTCATACCAGCGATTGCACCCATCTCCATGAAGCATGTTGTGACACATGTGAATATGGTCCTTCATAGCTTGATCATCAAGACAGAGGCAAAACAATGCACTGTCCACAGTCTGCAAAAGTCCTCCATTGCCACTGGCGATTAGTTTCTCCCTTAAACCTGTCCACACACGTCTCTGTTCTCACTTGTTAGGACACCAATCGGACTGGAAGCTGCTGGGTTTTCATCTGACAAAATGTACTTCAAATGGGAGTGAATCTCTGCCGGTTTCACCATATTTCCATCGCGATTGACAATATCAAATGTGTACAAGTTGCCTTTCCGCATCACTAAAAGATGTCTCCCCTTCTCGTCCGTAAACAGTTCGTCTCTTCCTTGTTTTGGCAATCTGGTAGAGTTGAAAAGCCGGAAATACTGGGACATGTCTAAAGGATATGCGTTGACCAAGTAGGCCCCGTACCATGACAGCGAAGAGGGAACCCAGCGGATGAACTTTTTGAACTGGTCTGTGTCACTTTTAGCAGGATTCAGGTGGAGTACGTCAGGTTCTAGTACTCCTGCTCTTAGTGTTTTCATGAAGCGAACAGCGGAGCAAACCATGTTGGTGGCACGGATGAGCTGGTTGTTGTATTCTAGTTTGGGGTCGGGATTGAAGGACTGGAAGGGGTTATAGTTGGGGACGACAGGTTCCCGTGCAGAGAGGTACATGTCAAACGAAAGTGCTGGAAGAAAAACATAAGAAATTAGTAGTACAAATAAATGTAGGTTGAATCTAGTTGTGGCTCGAACAATCAAATTAACAGTGACTGGATTTTGTGACAAATTATACAATACATTGTGGTAATGTTCTCATATTAATTCATTTCTGTTTGTTTGTTTGTTTGTTTGTGTTATAAATGTGTGTTCTGGAAAGGGAGTGCAGTTTAGGAAAAGAAAGAATGTACTGATGGAGACCACACATGATTTCATTCTGCTGCAAAGTCTGGTCATTGTAATGGCATTTTTCTTGAATGTTTGATTTAATGAACTATAACATGAGTTTCCCCAGGGACTGCAGGTGGAAATTAGCACACGTACCGACTACAGTGCATGTCTCCTGTTGGTCAAGGCCAATGCATATTGTGCAAGGTCACAATCTCAAACTAAACTGAACTAAAGCAGCATCTTTTCTCACTCACCCACCCTTCTTCAGCCTCTGTCATACTAAATAAAATTCCAAATAAATACATTATAAAAAGCATTTGTTCAAAACAACAGTATTTTGAAACCAGGTGAAGGCAGTTTCCCATTTTTGATTGAGAGCAAGCAATACCATGTTAACAAATATTTCTGAAAAAGAGTCCATATATTATGTCAAATGGACTAGGGGAATTTTCATGTTTACTTTTGACATGTGACCAAAAGACCTGGGGCAGAGTAATGAGTGTATTATTTTCAAATGAGTCTCCTTTATTTTAACAGATGCAGTATATGCCTTAGTCTTCAAAGACTGTCAGAATTGGACAGATGATCTTTAAAAGAAGTTGTAGTGAAGTCATTCTAATCTAAATGATTTGTCTCACACCCTCATTGATAAACTTGTTGTGTCATGTGTATTATTACAGGTTGACCTATGAAACTGTGAGAAACACCCCATGTGCCGTCTCTTGCATATTTGTGCCCGTCTTTTGACATTTAAATTTTTTTTTTTCAAAATTACTGCAGCTGATCTGACCAAAAGCGAAGCTTTCATATTTTTCCAAATTTAAATATTTGCATTTTTGTAGCCAGTGCCTTTTTGATTTAATTGGCCTTAATCTGTGACCAGTGTTTTCTCCAGATCTCATGGACAGTAGGAAGGTATCTTCTGCTCTCCTCTTTAAACAGAGGATACAGTGTTCCTTCAGGCTGACGCAGCATGAGCTTGGAGTATTGTTAGATCACGTGGCCTCGTGGCATCCGTCCCAGCTTGTTTGATTCTTCAGACCTGACGCCCTGAGAACTTCAGATCTCCAAACCATTGGACCCCTGTACCACACCGTGACTGACATCTCAAACTTTTTTTAATTAATTACAGATCATAATTAATTAATCTCTCAATTTTTTTAATCGCATGACAGCACTAGTTATTTCCAGATATGGACAAGAATTTACAAACTTTCAGAATAATAGTTTAATTAATTATTAATTAATGAAACAATTTAGTTAATTGATAATACTGAATTGGTGATATTTCTCAACACTGGTTGAGCACTCCCCCAGAAATAAAAGCCAAAAACTCACAAAGGCCACATGAGTTCTGCTTTAACGTAGAATTTTTAATTCCAATCTTTAATATCACTTACCTCCTTCAATACTAGTACACATGACTCAGTAAACTGAATCAAACTGTCAGTGCAAACATTTGTCAATTTGCCAATGGTGAGGTGAGCTGTCATTCATGTCCCGCCTATGTAGACGCTCAGTTCAATCCTGTTGACAGGACAGCACTGGCCAAGTGCGCTTTTTGTGCCTAGTGGTGACGACACACCTGCAAGTCCAACAAAAAGGTCCAAACTGACCCTGTGTGTAGTAAATCTGTATGGATGATTATATTTTCAAAGACTTTAGAATGGTTTTATTAGTACCTCAAACATCAGAAAACACTTTCCCCTGTTGCCACAAGTTCATAACATTTTATGAATTTGATTTTTCATGTTATTAGTAGTTATCCTATCCAAGAATGTCTAAATGGGAAACTTATATTTTACATTAGTTTACACCACAGTCATTCAGCTAAAGTTTTTAGATTTAGTTTTGTTAAACCACTTCACACTGGTATTTGTTTCATAATAGAAAGGCAGTTGTACCTGAGATGTAGCTTGTGTGTTTATTATTTTTGTCCTGAGCGACCAGTTCTTTATGCAATTGTTTTCCCACTCCAATCTTGAAATCTTCTGCAATTTTCTCTGTGTTTCTGCAAGAACAAATGTCAGTCAGAAGTGTGTATTTTATTATTCATTGACTCAGTGCTTTTCAAACTTACCTGAACTGGTCGTCATCCAGAAGAGGTCTCTGAGCAGCTAAATATCTTCTAATAGTGTCCTCTAGTTTGGGTATTGGCAACCTAGGAACAACAAAGTCAGTCCATTTAACTGTTTCTGCATTTGTATGAGTTACAGTGTGTTCATGTGATGATAATATTTTGTATAGCTGGGTAATCCCTCAGTTGTCCAGGTATGATCCAAAAGAAAATTTCTGACAACTGGACAAAAGTTTTAGAGTGAAGAGTAGTGAAACAGAAACATCCACTCCATCACATGAACATGTTTTCTGCTGTTTTGATTGGTCTGGAGATGATACATTCAACAACCAATCACTTGTTTGGACAGTGATAGCAAAACATGTCAAATTATTGCATTGGCAAAACAAGTATGACTTCAGTAAAAATAAAATAAGGCTTATAGGCATATCATTTCCTTGTTTAAATTGAGTAACATAAGCACTGCATAAATCGATATAAATATATAAATCGTGGCCATACCGGGATGATGTTTTCCTGAAGGCTTCATCAGGCCAGGACCTGCAATGTGCACTGGGGCAGTTTGCAGCCGAGTGTGAAGTGGCTGGGATGAGAATCAGCCCTTCCAAGTCCGAGGCCATAGTTCTCGACCGGAAAAAGGTGGCTTGCCCTCTCCGGGTGGGTGGAGAGTCCTTGCCTCAAGTGGAGGAGTTCAAGTATCTCGGGGTCTTGTTCACAAGTGAGGGGAGGATGGAGCGCGAGATCGACAGGCGGATCAGTGCAGTGTCTGCAGTGATGCGATCGCTGTATCAGACCCTTGTGGTGAAGAGGGAGCTGAGTCGAAAGGCGAAGCTCTCGATTTAACGGTCGATCTTCGTTCCTACTCTCACCTCTGGTCATGAGCTCTGGGTAATGACCGAAAGGACAAGATCGCGGATACAAGCACTCTAAATGAGTTTCTTCCGCGGGTGGCTGGGCGCTCCCTTAGAGATAGGGTGAGGAGCTCAGTCACACGGGGGAGGTCGGAGTAGAGCCGCTGCTCCTCAACGTCGAGAGGAGCAGCTGAGGTGGCTCGGGCATCTGTTCCGGATGCCTCCTGGGCGCCTCCCTCGGGAGGTGTTCCGGGCATGTCCCACCGGGAGGAGGCCCCGGAGAAGACCCAGGACACTCTGGAGGGACTATGTCTCTCGGCTGGGCTGGGAACGCCTGAGTCCCTGCTTAGACTGCTGCCCCCGCGACCCGGCCCCGGATAAGCGGAAGAAAATGGATGGATGGATGGATGGCCATACCGGCTTCTGAGATCCTGTCAGGTCTCAGAAGCTAAGCAGGGCCGGGACTGGGTAGTACTTGGATGGGAGACCGCTGGGAATTCCTGGTGCCACAGTGGGGCGCTATTGGGAAAACTGTTGTTGTGTCCTTAGGCAAGACACTTCACCCACATTGCCTAGTATGAAAGTGGTGTGTGTGAGTGATGGTGGTTGCCGGAGGGGTTGATGGCGCAGATTGGCAGCCTCGCTTCCATCAGTCTGCCCCAGGGCAGCTGTGGCTACAGTAGTAGCTTACCACCACTGAGTGTGGAGTGAATGAATAATGTACTGTAAAGAGCTTTGGGTATCTTGAAAGGTGCTATATAAATGCAATAATTAATAGGTGTCCTTATAAAGATAAACGGGATTTTAGTGGATTATAATAACAAAATAAACATTTATCGCTTTCTGAAACTGAATTTATAGAGAGAAGACTCCCACAATAAAATGAGTGGAATTGGGAGTCGGGACACTTTATAGTTAGAAATACAAACACATTTCTTTGATGGTTATTTAATTGAGCATCAGATTCAGTCTCTGGTCCATTTTTCCACCACACGTGGACCCTTTTTCCAGTATTAGGTTAACTGGGCCACAAAGTAAGAGCTGAAATTTAAAGAACTCTTATAAAATTATTTAACAGTAAACTGAATATTTTTTACTAAATAAGAAACTAGTGACTCTTTAAGAACCAAACTGATGTGGAGGTTTACATTGATGTCAACAAACATTTTTATGACATTATATTTTTAAGAAATTGCCAAAAGTGGCCCACTTTACCTGATTTCACCCTTTTTGTATTTTTTTGTCTTGTCTTACCTGGGCAGACTCTTCTGGTAGTGCATTGACGGCACAATACTCCTGTGCAGATAGTCAGAATGCTGGCTGCTGTATTTCCGTGAATTGATACTTATTGCTCTTGCGTGCATCAAACGTCCACATTTCTGGATACAGCTAATGCTTTTCAATGAGAGCAGTTTAGCCATGTTTTAAGATATCCTAATCAATTAATTTACCATAGAATAATGAGTTAAAGACGAGGAGATCCAGCTACAACAAGCCAGGAACCACATCTGAGATGTTGAGATAAACAGCAACTCCCTAGTTAAATAATCCTAATAATCCTGACATTCTGGATTTTGTATTTTTATTTGACAAGGGAGGTTTTTAGTTTGGAATCCTGTTGTTTTTAAGATATATCCTATTAGAATACTGTTGGAATCCTGTTGGAAAAAAGAAAGAACCCACGAAGAAAGTATTAAAGATTATCTGCAGTGAAGTAGTTACTACAAATTTCTCTAAAACGTGGTGCATAATGTTGTCAACAATATTTTTTCCAAGACTGTTGTAGCTGCATTGGGCAATTTATGAGCACTGGTTGTTCAGGCTTGACTGACTATACATTCCTCTGATTGTTACTACCTAATGATAATGAAAAGTGTAGCACTACTGTTTTCAACACATCTTGTCTCTTTCATCTCTTTTTCAGCAAAACGGCAGTATGCAAACAACAGTAACTACAAGAATGACGTTATGATCAGAAAAGAGGTATTTAAAGTCATTTATTTACCAAGGTTAATATCACAGTGTAATATATTCTTAATTGATAATAGTGATTCGAGCAGTTAACCATGTTTGTAGTTGGAACCACTGTAGACATGAAAAATGCAAATCTTGGACAACCTCTGTAATATATATATGTTACTTAATTGGTAATTACTAGTTGTTGTAAAAAATAAAAATGTCTCATTTTCTCTCTTATAGGACTTCACTTCAAGTTCAAGCCAATCTAAGTCTTTCTCATTTCTGCTTATTTTATGTGCTTTAGCTATTTTCCCATTCTCAGATCTGATTGGAATTGTTTTTTTATTTTAAATAAAATGTTGGAAAACATGCCTGTTTGTAAAGAAAACTTATTTTTATTCACGCAAACCCGTAAGGCTGACAAGTAATTATGATTTTACATGACATTACAATACTTTGCTTTAAGATGCAGAAAGTTGGATAAGGCACTTTTAAAACCGTTAATTTACTGCTGTAGTCTAAATGCACAAAGAAATTATTACAGTACAGAAACAATCTTCTGGAGTGAAAATGTGTATGTTCATTTTCCATTCACTTTAAAATGTTTTGTTTTAATAACCTGTTTATACAGTATTCTAGCTTTTCAGATTAGTTAGCTCAATGGTTTTCCTTCCAAAACTGTGAAAATGTCCTCTAATGACTTGTGGACACATTGGAGAAACTCATGCACATTTCGAGCCGGGTATGAGGACACGTTACAGCCAATCCAGTCATCATGAACTCCGTAGCCCACACCAAATCCATCCGGAACCACAGGAGCAAACCCTCCTAGACTCATCGCGGGACTGGTAAGGGTGCTGGTGGAAAGGATGTTATGGTTGATGGAGCTGTAGGCGGGGTCTGTGTACAGGCTGTGCAGAGGCTGCCCCTTTGAGTTGGCCAAGTACCGCATGGCAAAGAGGTGGCGGTCAAAACCTTGGCCTTGTGGAAGAACACAATACGAGGTTAGGGTATCATTTTGAAGATTAGATTAGAACAACAACGTACAAGCTATTTTACTACTAGGCTGATAACACATGCACTACTAATAATCAAAATGGGTTAATTTAGCATAAAATTCTTCAGAGATCTTCAAATGATCTATCTGGGACTATGACCATGGAAACTAGCCCATCATCTATAATCTGGAGGACTGCTGTTTTCTAATATACTTTGCTTTTCATCACTCCTGAAAATGTACCATGACTTGGTTTCCCATGAGTCTTATTAACAATGTCACAAATGGTAATAACTTCTCTGTAAGTTATTCCCTGACCACTGGATGTGCATTTATCTCGGCAAGAATACATTAAAATCACATACAGGCCCTTTAACATCTTTCTGCACATTGTGCCCCCAATAAATTAAACAAACTAGTTGTTTTAGCTGCTAACCAAGAGACTAACATTTGAAATACTGACCCATGGCTGCCTCCTTGGTGAGCTGTCCGTGGTACTTGGAGCACTCGTTCAGCATGGCCCTCAGCTCCTCTACACTGTGCTTCCCCGGCTCATGGACAAAAGCGTGAGAGCAGCATTTGGTGTGACTGGTGGCTGGTCTTATTGTCTCTGTACGGCCATGTTTAAAGGCAGCCGTGCTACAAGACTCATACGTGGCTACGGTTTGTCCATACTGCCTCAAAAACCCCATCTGGAATGCCAACTGAGCGATAGCATCTGGGCTCAACTTGCTCTTTTTCAGCTGCTCTTTGCCTCCCTTTTTAAACTCCATTGCATCTATGGTCAGCTTTGATACGGCTGCGTCAAAATTCTCCTTGGCCTTTTGAATACTACTTTTCAATTCACCGTCTAAGTTAAACTGCAATCTTTGGACAGCAGAGGCCGAATCTACAGTGGCAGGAGCAGAGCCAGGGTTCACATTTGGGTTTTCCGTTGTATCTTTGAAGATTTCATTCTGGAATCTCAGCACTGCCACTCCATCTCCCCATGAATGCTCAAAATTGATCGCTGCATTTCCATCTCTTGCGATGATGATACTGAAGGACTTGTCATACCAGCGATTGCACCCATCTCCATGAAGCATGTTGTGAGAAATGTGAATATGGTCCTTCATAGCTTGATCATCAAGACAGAGGCAAAACAATGCACTGTCCACAGTCTGCAAAAGTCCTCCATTGCCACTGGCGATTAGTTTCTCCCTTAAACATGCCCACACGTCTCTGTTCTCACTTGTTAGGACACCAATCGGACTGGAAGCTGCTGGGGTTTCATCTGACAAAATGTACTTCAAATGGGAGTGAATCTCTGCCGGTTTCACCATATTTCCATCGCGATCGACAATATCAAACGTGTACAAGTTGCCTTTCCGCATCACTAAAAGATGTCTCCCCTTCTCGTCCGTAAACAGTTCGTCTCTTCCTTGTTTTGGCAATCTGGTAGAGTTGAAAAGCCGGAAATACTGGGACATGTCTAAAGGATATGCGTTGACCAAGTAGGCCCCGTACCATGACAGCGAAGAGGGAACCCAGCGGATGAACTTTTTGAACTGGTCTGTGTCACTTTTAGCAGGATTCAGGTGGAACACTTCGGGTTCTAGTACTCCTGCTCTTAGTGTTTTCATGAAGCGAACAGCGGAGCAAACCATGTTGGTGCCGCGGATGAGCTGGTCGTTGTATTCTGGTTTGGGGTCAGGATTGAAAGACATGAAGGGGTTATAGTTGAGGACGACAGATTCCCGTGCAGAGAGGTACATGTCAAACCAAGGTGCTGGAAGAAAAAAATCAAATCAATCAAATTAACAGTGATTGGATTTTGTGACAAATTATACAATACATTTTGGTAATGTTCTCATATTGTAATTTCTGTTTAATGTTTGTGTTTGTTATACGTGTGTGTTCTGGAAAAGGAGTGCAGTGTACCTGAGATGTAGCTTGTGTGTTTATTATTTTTGTCCTGAGCAACCAGTTCTTCATGCAGTTGCTTTCCCACTCCATTCTTGAAATCTTCTGCAATTTTCTCTGTGTTTCTGCAAGAACAAATGTCAGTCAGAAGTGCATATTTTTTTGCGTATTACTCTTTGACTCAGTGCTTTTTAAACTTACCTGAACTGGTCATCATCCAGAAGAGGTCTCTGAGCAGCTAAATATCTTCTAATAGTGTCCTCTAGTTTGGGTATTGGTAACCTAGGAACAACAAGTCAATTCATTTGATTGTTTCTGCAATTTTACGAGTTTGTATGTTTTAGTGTGATGATCAAATCCATTAAGTGGACAAAAGTTGTAGAGTGAAAACTGGCTTCTTCAATCAAAAACTTTGTCCAGTTGACAGATTAGAATTTGTCTTTTGCCATTTGTATGTAAGTAGTAGACACTGTTTAAAACTAGTATAACAGGTGTGTAGTGCATAGACTGTATATATAACTGGACATAGCTAACGCACTAGCCGCCGCGTTTCAAATAGGAAGTTTGCATGTGGGAGCATCCGGATCCTTCTGGCCCTGGCTCCCATTGTTTTACATTGGATATTGTCCCCCCCTCTCTCTGCGACTGCTGCAGTGACCCTTGTCATTTTGGTCTTAAAATGTTTGTATTAACCCGTTCTACATGATCCTGTGTTTTTTTTTCGCTATTTTGTCCATTAAAAACAATCCTATTCATACAATCCAATTTCATACCTGATTTAGGCCTAGCTTAGACCTAGAAGACAAATACACTAAAGTAGTAACATTGTAAAGTAGTTCTTACCCTCATCTATCTGTAAATTTGACACACTCATATGGTGGACTTGCCAAATAATGGCATGTGACTTTAAAGGCCTTATATTACATGAAGTGGATTCTTGTGAGATTTAAAACATGTTATAATGGTTTATAATAACCTCATCAAATACATGCCCAGAGGTGTGTCTTGTTTCATTCAGACATGTTGGAGTAATCCAGCATTATTAGTTTGTCTACATCTGTAAAGCTCAAAATCTCTGTTCCATTTTGTGATGTCATATGGAGATAGTTTTCTGCTACCTTTTACGTTTAGTTCAGTAGAGATTGGCATTTTCAGGGGTGAATTAAATTAAATTAAATAAAAAATACAGTGGAAAACGTCCAGTATTACCACATAACATCACAAGGAAGAACAGAGAGTTTTCTGTTTGAGAGACGAGCTTAGCTTAAATATGCAGGGTTTGTGCATTAAACATGTGTGAATGAAACAAAACACAACTCCATTTATGATTATGACGAGGAAACAGCATTATAACATATCAGAAAACAGCGTAGTGAGTCCTTTTATCACTGTTTGACCCTTAAGTCTAGAACTTGCCCCCTCTAGTGGTCAAACTACACACCTGCCGTGCACTTTGACCTACATTTATTCAAATCTATTGCAGTATTTGTAATACTTTCCATATATGAGAGCATTTACAGTGTATAGATTATGCAAAGGGTCCCAGCTAAATAAATACATGTATTTTTGTCTTGTCTTACCTGGGCAGACTCTTCTGGTAGTGCATTGACGGCACAATACTCCTGTGCAGATAGTCAGAATGCTGGCTGCTGTATTTCCGTGCATTGATACTTATTGCTCTTGCGTGCATCAAACATCCACATTTCTCGATACAGCTAATGCTTTTCAATGAGAGCAATTTAGCCATGTTTTAAGATATCCTAATCAATTAATTTACCACAGAATAACGACTTAAAGGCGAGGAGATCCAGCCACAACAAGCCAACAGCCGCGTCCGGGATGTCAAGGTAAATAAATAGCCTGTGCTAGCAAATGATTAGCCACGAAGCGGTCTGACCTTCTTTAGCCGAACTTGTAAGCAAACCGTGGTGAATGTTAAACAAAATAGCACTTCTCGTAAAAATATGTGGTAGAAATACTCATAGCGCGTTGCATTTGGTGAAGATCACTGCGACATTTGAGCATTTAGAATAAAGTGTGTCCAGGAAGTAGAATCGATAAAATGTCACGTGACTTTATCTTACTTCTGGGAGTTGGAGTTCTGCTTGGCTCTATTAAAATAACCCTTGACCAGAGCTTTAAGTCATGTTACAATGTCGCAAGCTCATTAAATACACTCAGAGTTGTGTTTTGTTTCTTTTATACATGTTGGAGTAGTCCTGTATTATTAGTCTACATCTCCAAAGCTTTTTTTTTTTTTTTTTTTTTTTTTTTGAAAGTGGAATTTAAAAACATTTGTTTTGTATTTGTATTGTAATGCATGTACACAAAATAATATAATATAAACACATAGATTAGACTTTCAAAATCATACCATAGATGGAAAAAACAATAGAAACCTAAAATAAATAAATAGAATAAAATAAAGTAATTCAAACCTAATAGAGGGAACTGAACGATAGCTACATAAACAATATAGTTTTGGGAAGCATCAGTGATTGATATGGGGGAGGGGGAGGTAATCTAATTGTGAATTATATCATTGTATATATTGTTTTTTGATAAGGCTTTTTTGTAGGATAGGTGGTCAATGGATTGAAAGTAAGGGTTTATTTCGATTAACAGTAACTGAAAACAAGGTTTAGATTTGTAGAATTTTGCTCTGTGAATGGTATTTGCCAAGAAGTATGAATTTTTTAATTTCTACATTTTGATGTGTATAGTGAGTAATGATATTTTCTTCTTTGAGGGTTATTGGAACTTGTAAATACTGAGAAAGATAACTTCTAATTGTTTCCAGTAGATGGAGCAAACTAGGCATGAAAAAATTAGATGAGTAATATTTTCAGTGTGTGCCAGGCAGAAGTTGCATTTTGGGTCAATTTGAAGAAATCTAGATAAAAATGTGTTCATAGGGTAAAAAGTATGTAGGATCTTAAAGTCAGGTTCTTGTATTTTATTATATTTATTATTTATATTATTATATATTATATTGTATTTATTTTATTGATGATTGGGTATTGGAATGAGATTCTCCAAGTTTTATGGCACTGAATATCATGAAATTGTGTTTACTCATAAAATTTTCCTCTGGGTTGAATTACAATTCAAAAATTTTAATATTACAATTAAAAACAGTGGAGCACTTCCTGTAATACCACATGACATCACAAGGCGACAAGCAGATTAAACATGCAGGAATTGTTTGTTAGACATGTGTGAATGAAACAAAACACAACTCCATGTATGTTTGTGATGAGGAAACTAAACATTATAACACAGATCAGAAAATTGTGTAATGTGAGCCCTTTATGGACCTTTTGACCCCTAAGTCTAGAACAAACCAAACACCTTGGGCACTTCTCATTTCTCTTTCCTCACTTCGTTCTCCTTGGCTCCATCCGAAAATGGGCAAAACTACCTCCTTCCTTCTCATTATCGCCAACCTCTGAGAGCTACTTCATGAGGTCAGCTATAAGGACCGAGGAGGAGGAAGGAGCATTGAGGAGAAGGAGCTATTGCTGCTTTAGGTGGGTCCAGATCCTCCTAACCAGCAGCGGGAACAACAGTCAAAACTACAACTCCCAGAAAACGGACTACAACAAGCACACCATCTCCACTACTGCACTGAGTCTTGTGATAATTATTTAAACCTTTCAGTCTTTTCATAAATAAAATGACCGTACATGAGTGAAATCTGCATACATTTCTCTATAGTAGTTATGGTATATATGTTGTAAAATTTAGTTTATTTATACAGAAGATTTTAATTAATAATCTGCTCTAGTGTATAACTTGATCTCTGTGAAGTTGCCCCCCCCCATTAAACGCACACGTACACAAACACTATATCTATTGTTTGTGCTTCATTTGTGCTGGTTGTGCTGCAAAAAATTTGTTTGTGTTGCTTTAGTTTTGGGGATATCAGCGATTTTTTTAGAGGCCAAAATGGGGTCAGCCAGCCTTCCATCAATCTTAAAAATGCTCTAAAAGGCCAGAAATTGCATCAATCGTTTGTGCTTTGTTTGTGCTGCAAAAGATTTCGGGGAAATGATGAAAACTGAGGTATGGATGTTAATGCTAATTAGCTGAACATAACGGAATGCTACACTGACGTGGAGATGAGGAAAACTGGGCCATTTTCTTATTTTCCTAGATTTGTCAGACTTACTACCATGAACAGAGCCCACCGGAAGTTGTAATCGCATCTTTCCAGAATCAGAATATATATATTTCTGCCATTTTCAGTGAACAGAATTCACAAACTAGGACCTTGCTTTTGCATCATGGTGCAACATAATACAATGAATATTCATAATGTGAATTGAGTAATAAAAATAAGGGCATGCATAAATATATATATATATATATATATATATATATATATATATATATATATATATATATATATATATATATATATATATATATATATATGTTTGTATATAGACTTTGGGCTATATGATCTCGTACGAGGGCGACAGTAGCTTAGTTGGTACTTAACTTACCGACACTTACAGACCACGCCCTTAGTGTCTGCGTACACTGGTGTATGAGTGAGTGAGTGAGTGAATGAGTGAAGTGCTTTGAGAGCCTTGAAGGTGGAAATGAAACACAGCATATTTCTGAGTTTTCCCTGTCACCAGCAGAGGGCAGTAGCTTCTCACTATTATAACCTTGGCCTTAGATGACTCCTGAACATAAACACTGGGCTGCTGTTCACACCTTCACATAAACTATGACTGGACTAGACCAGAGCTATTTTAGACCAGGCTTATTTTAGAATAGTCTAATTAATAGCCTAGAGGTGTATACCACAATGGTTTGATACATATGACTGCAGGCCCACATAGTCTGTCTTGTTTTTATTACTGCAAACTTACTCAAATAAACACAGAGTCTCAGTTCAATACTTTTTTCTATTTAACTCAAAACTACTGTATGTAGTAGCCCCAAAGTTTTCCAAAATATGGTTTTGACTTCTCATAGTAGCCTGCACATGTTCTTCAGTCTTTGGTTTTTTTGTTTGTTTTTTGTGTGTGTGTTTATTACAGTGAAAAACATCCATCCAGGCTTGATTAATTCATTATAAATTAATCATTGGATTTATATAGTATCTTTCAAGACACCCAAAGTCCTCTACAGTTCATTGCTCATTCATTTCACACAGTGGTTTGCCACTATTGTAGCCATAGCTGTCCTGGAGCAGACTGACAGAAGCAAGGCTGCCTATCTGCACCATCAGTCCCTCAGACCACCACCATCACTCACATACTCTCCACTTACTTACTATGCAGTGCAGGTGAAGTGTCTTGCCTAAGGACACAACAACAGTTGTTTTTTTTTGCCACTGGCACCCCCCTGTGGCTCCTGGAATTCCCAGCAGTCTCCCATCTAAGTACTACCCAATCCCAGTCTTGCTTAGCTTTTGAGACCTGACGAGATCAGGCTTTGACAAGATGGTATGGTCACATACACCTCCACAAACTTGACTCTTATTTGGCTTGGAGGAGTTTTCATGGAAATGTTCTGTCTTTGGCTACAAACCTTCGCAATTTGACATAAAATTTTGAGAAGAAGACAGATTTATTTCCTAATTATGGTTTAAACTTTCTATGTCCATGGAATAAAACTGGTGATTTGCCACATCCAGAAAGTTGCACCCTTTATCTTAATCAGTGTTTTTGTTTTCTCTTTGCACAGTGGCTACACTGGCTGAGGTGTGAGAGTAATGCACCCGGACGTCTCTGTGTGCGCTCCCATAATGTCAGTGCTGAGCGGGGGTCTGTGCTGACGTGCTCTTCACGACACACGGTCCACTTGTGTCCACTCGGATCAGTGATGTCCACCTCCCTGCCTGACCTACATCTTCCCTCTGCTGTTGGTCACTCCCCTCTATCTCCTCTGTCCCCTCTGTCCAGTGTCCAGGCCTGCTGAGAGTGAGTGTGAGAGGCCAAAGATGCAAGAGTCCAAAGTACTCATCACCAGGATGCCACGGAGGAAAGAAGACAGTTTTTTAATCACGGTAGGTAGTTTATGATAAAGTTCGGTGAGACTCAGATTTTAGAAGCAATACATCTGTCTGTGCCAGTCCAGCCAGACAGTCCAGCACATAGCTGCAGAGTGTAAGATGCTGGCAGGGAAAGCATACATGGAACGACATAGCCAAGTGATGGCCATAGTGTACAAAAACATCTTTGCAGAGTATGGGCTGGAGACTCAAGGTCATCAAGGTGGGAAAAACCTCCAGAGGTTGTGGAGAATGACCGAGCCAAGATCCTGTGGGATTTCCACATATAAACTGACAGAATGGTGAAAGCAAACCATCCAGACATAGCCATGGTGGTGGACATCGCAATACCAAGCGATAGTAATATAAGGAAAAAGGAACACAAGAAAGTAGAGAAAAACTAGGGGCTCAAGGAGCTGAAGAAGGTCTGGAAGGACTAGAGGAAACTAGACTAGAGGAATGGTTACAGCAGGAAAATGACCAGATATCTCCTGGAAAGTGCAGTATGCTAGGAATGGCAAAAATATTGCGCAGGGTTGCCTTGTGTTCATTCAGGCCATGCTCTTATTTTTCAGGTCAGTCTCTGCCTTGTTCAGTGTGATGCTTATTCGGGCTTCGTACCCAATCTCTGGGTGGGGGAGTTGGCGTTAACTCCCCTCTGACCTGGCGTCCTGGGTCCCCCTTGCCATAGCATTAGTCTTGTTGTACCTCGTCAGTCTCCAGTTATGATAGCAGTTGCCATTTGTGGATGTTGGAACACTGAGCTACTAGTTGCTTGGCCAATAGCTTGCACTGTCAGTATCAAAGTAACCATTTCTCCCACATCCTTTCATGTAACCCCTCTGACTAGGGTTACTGAAGTAGGAGCATTCCAACAGAGCCTTGTTCTCGCATCCCGCCCATTTCCGCCTTGTTCCAGTAGCCCATTTTTCATCACAGTGCTCTGCTTCCCCAGCACCTGACACAGACCTTGTTTGGCTGGGCGACATCTGAGTAACTTACCTTATCTACTTTCTCAAAAAGACACATTTTTCAAATTCAAGTTATGTAAATTTGAACTTTTAAGGTGCAGTAGTTCCTGATCAGCAAGTATACATAAAAGGTCTTGTTTCAATCTACACATCTGTCAATCAAAAACATTCCCTCACTGCTCAGATAGGTATCCTCCCCTGTCTATACAAGATAATGGGCAAACTCGATATGACAGCTCTGCCTCTTAAAGCCCTTGGTAAATCTATACTGACAACACTATCAGCTATGCCCTCTTATCAAAAGACAGCATTTCTGTTCAAAAACCAGACCTACCATGTCCAAACGTGTCACATGATTTCACATCCAGGTAACATATGAGATCATGTAGTCTTACAGTGAACATGTCACACGGTATTTGCAGCCACTGGAGGGTTATTATTTAAACAGGAGAGGAGACAAGAGCATACTGTCCTCCCATTCACTGTAAAGGGAGACAAAAAGGGTTAGACAGTCACTGGATTTTAGGTGCCATCCTGGCTGGACACTGGAATGAGTTAAAGGATAAAGAGATTAAGTTTGTAGTTGAAAAAGTAGTCATTAATATTTTAGGGCTCAATGTTTATTATGTGTGTACAATTCCTTTGCAATAATGGGAGATTTGTGTTATTTTAGTAATAATACGAGAAGATTTGAGCTGTGTAGTGTTAAATAAATAACTTCATCAGTTTATTCTGCTTCAAAATGTGTTATCATGAATAACTTAAAATAATAAAAAATAGTTGAAATGGAAATAAATGGGGGAAAAAACACTAACATGTGATAGGTGGGTATGATTTTGCATTACTTTTCAGCATCTTTAATTCAGACTGACAAAATTTAAGTTGAGAAATTCAGATAAAAAAAATTAATGTTGAGAAATTCAGATTAAAAAATTCAAGTTGAGAAATTCAAGATGTACGATGGAGTATAAGGCTCAGATTAAAGAAAATAAAATAAAAATGATGCTGGTGCTACGAGAATAAAGTCGTAACATTTTAACATTAAAGTTGTAATATTACGAGAATAAAGTCGAAGCCAGAAAAAGTAGTAATTTTATGAGAATAAAGTAATAATTTTATGAGAATAAAGTCGTAGTCAAATTAAAGTCGTAATATTGGGAGAATATAGACTGCTCGGAAAGTATGAATGAGTAGACTGGCGCGCTATGGAGAATTTGGAACATTTTGTAAAGGAGAAGAATCCGTGTGTCATTCGTTCATTCGACTGAACCAGGACTGAATCAGGACTAAAGCAGGTTCGGAACCAAACCAGAACTAAGACCAGGATTGAGACTAGGACCAGACTGGGACCAGACCAGGACTGAGGCCGGGGCCAGACCGGAACAATTGGATCTTGACAATTGGCCACCAAATACCTGGGTATTTGGTAGCCAATTGTCAAGAGGGGGCAACTTGTCTCCTCTTGACAATTGGCAACATAATAACATATATCAGAAAATAGTGGAATATGGGCCTTTAAATTGTGATGTATTTATCAAGAACTTGAATATTATCTTAATGGGTTTTGCCAAAAGTGTCTTACCCAAACAACTTAGCTGCATATGTCATCTCCTTGCTCTCCAAAACCATGAATAAATCAAACTTTTACCATTAGAAACCCATTTTGCACCCTGTTCTCCATACTTATTTGAATGCCCCCTTGGGTGTTTGTGCTTGGCAGTGAGAGTATTCTAGTTTTCCGAGTTGTGATTTGGAAGCGCTTCATTTTGGCACCCTCATCTCTTATTTTGTGTTTTGCCGATGCCACCCACAGTCTCCTAAATGAATTCCTCTGATCACAACTTTCACAAAGAAGACACTTGGACCTGATTTCACACATGCGTCATCAATGCTTTTCAAACGCATCCACCGTGACGTTTCTGAATCATAATTTGCAGTATCTGAATCATAATTTGTTGTGTATTAAAAAGCACTGGACGTGGGAGTTTGAATGGGGAGTATAGCCTA
Source organism: Boleophthalmus pectinirostris (assembly GCF_026225935.1). Taxonomy (NCBI): domain Eukaryota; kingdom Metazoa; phylum Chordata; class Actinopteri; order Gobiiformes; family Gobiidae; genus Boleophthalmus; species Boleophthalmus pectinirostris. The sequence goes on along the minus strand of NW_026571473.1, from coordinate 28,090,322 downwards.
CAGCTTCCATATTATAATGAGAGATATGGGCCTAGCTGTTACAGGCCAGTGCCACTTTTTGGTGCCAGAGGATGTTTAGATGAATGCAGCAGACGTTATCTAAGAAAAACAGTGAAAACAAAACAGTATGTTCAAGAACTCTAGTTATTCTAATCTACACAATATTTACATAGTGATTATCGGACCAATTTTTTGATTTTTTGAAATTTTTTAGTTTTTCCTGCTGTCACTTCAGGTCCTCTGCATTTGACCCACCCTTCAATTTTGTTGAAGCAGCCTATTGTGCATTTTAAAGCTGCCTTCTATAAGTTTAGAAGATTTTTTTTTTTTACTGGTAGCAATGTTATAATCCTCATTAAGATATAGACAGAGTTGTGTTTTGTTTCATTCGCACATGTTTAATGCACAAGCCGTGAATATTTAGAGTTTTTTCTCTCTCTGTTCCAACTTGTGATGTCATGTGATAATGCAGGAGGTGCTCCACTGTGTTTTTAAACTCCGTACACCTTCAGTATTAAAGGGTTACTCAAACATGTATGGATGAAACGAAACACAACTCCAGGTATGTTTTTTGATGAGATAACATTATAACATGGCTAAAAGCTCATGAGTCTATTTTGCATAATAGGCTTTTTTCACACTTATGTCACAAACCAGGAAGATGTTTGGAAAAATGTGATGACAATTTCCGGGGCTTGGAAGTTGTCTGGACTCGTCGACTGACTGTGATAAATCCCATTGAAGTAAATGTTATCAGTGGAGTAAAATGAAGACTGCATACGTATGTGCTGTTTGGAATCATCTTAAATCTGTTTTAGACCTGTTTTTAGACCTGGTTTAGTCCTGGTTTAGACCTGGTTTAGTTCTGGTTTAGACCTGGTTTAGTTCTGGTTTAGTGGTGCAGCTTGCGCAACGTACGGGAGGGGGGACAGTCCGTGGGACATATGGGAGGGGAATGGTCCGCGCAACGTATGGGAGGGGGGACAGTCCGTGTGACGTACAGGAGGGGAACGGTCCGCCCAGTGTTCGGGAGGGGAACGGTCCGTGCAACGCATGGGAAGGGGGACAGTCTGCGTGACGTACGGGAGGGGAACGGTCCGTGCGACGTACGGGAGAGGACCGGTCCGTGCGATGTACGGGAGGGGGAACAGTCCGCGCAACGTACAGTAGGGGAACGGTCCGCGCAACGTACAGGAGGGGGGACAGTCCGTGTGACGTACGGGAGGGGACCGGTCCACGCAATGTACGGGAGGGGGGACGGTCCTGTATGTTGCGGTGTTTGGGAGGGGGGTGACGGTCAGACGGTCCACGCTGCGTACGGGGGGGGGACGGTCCACGCAGCATTTGTGCATTTACAGCCTGGTACCAAACGACCCATGGCCCGGTATCGGACCCTGGCCCCAAGGTTGGTGACCCCAGATGTACATCAAGAAAACTGGGACATTTTCTCATTTTTCCTATATTTTGTCAGACTTACTACCGCCAACAAAGCCTGCCGGAAGTTGTCATTGCATGTTTCCAAACATCTTCCTGATTTGAGACGTAAGTGTGAATAGAGCCTATACAGGACCTTTAATGGTTAATGGGGTTTATGTAATTCTATATACACATGGGAGACAAAAAGATGGGGCACATAAAAGTCTGAAACATCCTGTCAAAATCACAACTTTGACATACTACAGCATGTGAAAGCATATTTGATTTTGATGAGAGAAGCAGAGAAATCTGAAAGTCATAAATACAATGTGAAATGAAATTAGAGCAGTGACTTTTAACAAGCACCCGGTAGGCAGGTAGGTTGACATATGTGAATGTGTTGGGCCATGAGGTAAAAAAAAAAAGGTTACGAATTCTTGTATTAAACCAGGGGTGGAAGAAGTACTCAATTTTGTTACTTAAGTAAAGTACAGATACTGAAGCAGAAAAATACTCAAGTAAAAGTAAAAGTATCACATGAAAAAATCTACTCAAGTAAAAATGTTAAAGTACCTGTTTTTGAGATTTTATAAGGCTTCAAAAGTATTGATTTTGATACAGGTTTGTGCAAAATTTTGTTCAACATTAATAATTGAATCAATCAGTGTTTCTCGCTGTTTTTATTTGTTTATTTTTGTTTGCTCAAATTATGAATGTGCCCTCAGTGTTTTTAGCAGGTCTTAGACAATAATGAAAAATACTTTTACTTTTCAGTCTAGTTAAAGAAATGTAATGGAGAAGAAAGTAAAGATACCTGCTCTCAAATATAGTGAAGTAAAAGTAAAAACTATCCACTATAAAATTTACTTAATACAGATACATGAAAGTACAATACTTCATTACTTTTACTTCATTATTTTACACTACTGTATAAGTTTACTAACATATTCAAAGCAGATTAGTAATTAAGTGCTGAGTAAGTTTTTTCAAGCATTTAATTCTCACTTGGAGTTTTCCTCTTTTGTTATGGCAACCCCGACAGATTATTTGACTTGAAAATGATCTGACATGCCCACATCATTAGTGCTTTCTATGCATTTTTAAACCACCATTTCTTCGATTTGCACCAAGAATGCAGCCCTCACAGCCAAATTAGACATGCATTTATGTCTGTAATCCCCACATTATGTTCTGATTTTTACAACAGCACTTGAATGCACCATGCTCGTCCGGTCCTTTGCTCTTTTCACTCCAAAACACACAGGAGCTGTAGTCTTTGATACTACCAGAGCGCCCTCCATGTAATTACATTTGATTACGTTTGCATTATAATGTGTCTCTCTCTCTTTGGTCTGTCAGCCTGCTGCGCTCCCGGGAATCTCCCACTAATCCACAACAAGTCCCCCCATTCCAACGGCATGTTTCCAGGAGGGGACAATCACACGTGGAAGTCTGATATCTGCAGAGAGAAGATAAGTGGAGTGTGTGGGCTTGTGTTGTGCATGCATGTTTGTGAGCCTGGGAGGGAGCACTAGATTTGCGGAGAGGGAGGGGGCAGCCGGGTGAGGTCTACATGCCGGGAGCAGTTGTTCTTTCAGAGCTGTGAAGGTGAGGGATGTGATGGGGTCTGGAGGTGTTGGACGACTGGAGGTGTGAAGTCGGGGCCTAAAGGGGATCACAGAGGCGGGCAAGTCTGTTTATAACACGTGACATTTGTAACTACTCCTTACAAACTTTATTGATCCACAAGAGAAATTACTTGGGCACAGTAGCTCAAACCTCACAGTATATTATTATAACAAAAAAGATATAATAAAAAAAATATATAAAAAAATATATATATATTATTATTATTATTATTAACACTAATAATAATAATAATAATAATAATAATAATAATAATAATAATAATAATAATAATAATAATAATAATAATAATAATAATAATAATAATAATATATATATAATATATATAATTATTATTATTATTATTATTATTATTATTATATATGTGTTATTATATTATATTGACAAATATGGTGTAATTATACAAATGTATATGGATAAGTAAAAATTAAATAATACATAAAAAATAAATATTGAAATAAAGTAATAAAAAATTATCGCCGCTATATACACAAAGTCTTAAGGAAAATCAGATAAGGGTGAGTTGTTGTACAGCTGTAGGGAGTATTATCTGTTACATAAGGGTGTGTTGTTGTACAGTTGAAGGGAGTATTATCTGTTACATAAGGGTGTGTTGTTGTACAGTTGTAGGGAGTATTATCTGTTACATAAGGGTGAGTTGTACAGTTGTAGGGAGTATTATCTGTTACATAAGGGTGTGTTGTTGTACAGTTGTAGGAAGTATTATCTGTTACATAAGGGTGAGTTCTTGTACAGTTGTAGGGAGTATTATCTGTTACATAAGGGTGAGTTCTTGTACAGTTGTAGGGAGTATTATCTGTTGCATAAAAGTGAGTTGTTGTACAGTTGTAGGGAGTATTATCTTTTGCATAAGGGTGAGTTCTTGTACAGTTGTAGGGAGTATTATCTGTTGCATAAAAGTGAGTTGTTGTACAGTTGTAGGGAGTATTATCTGTTACATAAGGGTGAGTTGTTGTACAGTTGTAGGGAGTATTATCTGTTACATAAGGGTGAGTTCTTGTACAGTTGTAGGGAGTATTATCTGTTGCATAAAAGTGAGTTGTTGTACAGTTGTAGGGAGTATTATCTTTTGCATAAGGGTGTGTTGTTGTACAGTTGTAGGGAGTATTATCCTTTGCATAAGGGTGAGTTGTTGTACAGTTGTAGGGAGTATTATCTTTTGCATAAGGGTGAGTTGTTGTACAGTTGTAGGGAGTATTATCTGTTGCATAAGGGTGAGTTGTTGTACAGTTGTAGGGAGTATTATCTGTTACATAAGGGTGAGTTGTTGTACAGTTATAGGGAGTATTATCTGTTACATAAAAGTGAGTTCTTGTACAGTTGTAGGGAGTATTATCTGTTGCATAAAAGTGAGTTGTTGTACAGTTGTAGGGAGTATTATCTATTGCATAAAAGTGAGTTGTTGTACAGTTGTAGGGAGTATTATCTGTTACATAAGGGTGAGTTGTTGTACAGTTGTAGGGAGTATTATCTGTTACATAAGGGTGAGTTGTTGTACAGTTGTAGGGAGTATTATCTGTTACATAAGGGTAAGTTGTTGTACAGTTGTAGGGAGTATTATCTCCTCTGTCCCTCTATAGTCTGGTGTAGTGGGTGAGTTGTTGTACAGTTGTAGGGAGTATTATTTGTGACATAATGGTGAGTTGTACAGTTGTAGGGAGTATTATCTGTTGCATAAAAGTGAGTTGTTGTACAGTTGTGGGGAGTATTATCTTTTGCATAAGGGTGTGTTGTTGTACAGTTGTAGGGAGTATTATCCTTTGCATAAGGGTGAGTTGTTGTACAGTTGTAGGGAGTATTATCTTTTGCATAAGGGTGAGTTGTTGTACAGTTGTAGGGAGTATTATCTGTTGCATAAAAGTGAGTTGTTGTACAGTTGTAGGGAGTATTATCTTTTGCATAAGGGTGAGTTGTTGTAGAGTTGTAGGGAGTATTATCTGTTGCATAAAAGTGAGTTGTCGTACAGTTGTAGGGAGTATTATCTTTTGCATAAGGGTGAGTTGTTGTACAGTTGTAGGGAGTATTATCTGTTGCATAAAAGTGAGTTGTTGTACAGTTGTAGGGAGTATTATCTTTTGCATAAGGGTGAGTTGTTGTAGAGTTGTAGGGAGTATTATCTTTTGCATAAGGGTGAGTTGTTGTACAGTTGTAGGGAGTATTATCTTTTGCATAAGGGTGAGTTGTTGTACAGTTGTAGGGAGTGTTATCTGTCCCTCTGTAGTCTGATGCAGTGGGTGAGTTGTGGTGCAGTTGTAGGGAGTATTATGTATGCTTCAAAGTTTCATGTGTTGGTTAGAAAAATGATGACAGAATCATTTATTTAAGCAACAAATGAACAATTTATTTGGGTTAATGCATTGCCAGTACAAATGAAGAGAGCATAAAACCTACACCTTTTCTACTCTTCTGCACAGAAAAAATGAATTTAAGTTTGAGTTAAAAATACAATATTTTTTATTGTAATACCTTTTTACAGAAACACAGAATCCTAAAAGTCCAAATCTGTCGAGAAAAAGGCTCATGATTCTCATAAAAAACAAGTTCACATTCAAAACACTGCAGTACGTTATTTTATTAAAGAACTAAAGACATGCAACAAAGAAAAGATTTTATGTTTTACAAATTCTCCTCTCCATGTCCTTTTCATATCGTCACACTCAAAGCCTCATCACACGACGCTTCAGTCCTGCGTGGTCTGGTTTGGAACAGCTCTCCTCTGCAGGGACACTGTAAACTATAGTCTACGGTGACATTTTGGTTCAAGTGCCAAGAACAGATTTTTATAGATTCTGATTGAAATAAAGTAAATAAAACATCACAGCAAAGCCAATCAGAAAGAGGGATGCAAATAAGATGTTTTTCAGAAAGCCCAATAAGGTATGATTTCAAGTGTATTTAAATGTGGGGCTAGTAACACGCTTATCCAATACTTTACGAAGATGTGTCTGGTCACCGGTGAATCCTGGAGTTCAGATGGGCGTGATAGACAGGTGGATTAGCCAATCAGGGACAAGCATGATCCATACAATATCAAAACACATATGGCTGCTTAGATACAAGGAAAAAAGAAAGGAAAAAATGTCACATGGGACTGAAAAACATTATGGATTTCTGCAGAATCAATGAGAGAAACGATAAACTGAGGTGAGATAAATGTCATTTTGTTTGTAAATGATGTGTGACGAATACGCTCCTTCGTTTCACACGTGGCACTGAAATAAAACAAATCTGATTGGACGAGCACGTTTGGTTCTGACTTGAGGAGAAAGTGGTGACCAGACTGATATCCTTCACGAAGAATGCGAAAAGCTTCTGGATTCACTATATGCAAATTCTAACTTTTGTAATTTTGAAGACTCCCTCTTGTATAAATTAAAGGTGCAATATGAAACTTTTCTGGTGTCGCGTCTGCCACTTCGTGGTCTATATATTTGGAGCTGTTACTGTTTTTTCTGAAATGTTCCACAGTATTGTATTGAACCTCTCTATCTCTATGGAGAGAAGCAGGTAATGTCTTCAGGTCAAGTTACAGGTCAGAACGGCGGAGAAGTGATAAGAATGCATGTTTCAAGTGATAAAAACCTCCTGTAATTAAATACTTGAAAGTAAGACACGGCAATGGAATTTTTCAAGCAAAACAATAACATATCCATAGAAACAACCAAGTGGCAGACACTCCACCAGGAAAGTTCCATAGTGCACCTTTAAAGGGCCCATAGTACGCCATTTTGTCATGATGCTGATGTTCCTCAAAATCCTCAAAACATACCTGGATTTGGGTTTTATTTAATTCACACACACATTTAACACGCACCCTGCATATTTAGGCTGAGTGCTTCTCTGAAACTGAAAATAAACCTTGTGATGTCATCAGGTAATACAGGAAGTGCTCCACTGTGTTTTTGAAGTCCATACACCTTCACTAGAATCATTTGGATAATTTTTACACTGACATTTTCAATCTCTACTAAACAAAAGGTAAAAGGAGCTGTTAACTTGAAAAATACTGCTTTGTGACATCACAAGATGGACCAGAGCATTTTGAGCTTCGAAGTAGACAGATAAAGTGTTACTCAAACATGTGAATTAAACAAAACACAACTTCAGGTCTGTTTTTGAGGAGGTAGCAACATTCTAACATGGCTTAAAGCTCACAAGAGTCAATTCTGCGTAGTACAGGACCTTTAAGAAAGCATCCTCTAAAGTGATTCTTTATTGTGGACTATATTTTTGATAATATAGTACTGTGGTATCTAAACATGTCAGTACACTAAATAGTAGGGATGTAACAATATCCAAATCTCTCGGTATGATATTATCACAATATGCATCCTACGGTACGCTATTTATTGCCATATTTTGGAGAGACTAATATAATTGTAGATAGGAGACTTTTTTGCTTTTAAAATATCTTGAAAAGATTTTGGTGTGAATTATTTCTTTCATAATGCCAAGAATTCAAGTAAAAAACATATTTCTTCATGTTGTTTGCACTGAAATGAATCATGGGATATGTAGTTCCCAATGTCAATAAACTATAAAACAATGCATTTAAGCAAAGGAGCTTGTAATTCGATATATTGTGAGAGTCCATGATATTATTGTGAGACTTTTGACGATACAATATCACGATATTTCAGTTATTGTTACATCCCTACTAAATAGTCTACTGAACAATATGCACCCACAACCGGCACCCGATTTTCAAACAGAAACCTGATGGATAAATTATCATTAAATTACTCTCGTAAAAACAGGAAAAAATTCATTTGTTTACATCAGTATTGTAACTGTGGCTAAAGCCCAAAGATACAAAAAGTAAAAGGTGCGTATCTACATACTGTATATAGAAGAGCATTTTAATTCACATATAATGGCATTATAAAAATCAAACTTGTAGCAAAGCAAATCATATAATACAAAAACAAGTTATTGACAAAATGCTGACATAAAATATTTTCTATTTCAATTCTTCATCTTGACCTGTGTGCCATGGAGGAAAGTCCACAATAAACACAATGTGAATCTTAAGTTTTGGTTTTGTTAACACGTTTACATAATAATAATAATCCTATGAAAAGATGACTGTAAAGCTGATCCCAAAGTATAAGATAGAAAGTTTGCCTTTTTGGTATCAAAGTCTATAAATGCTCATGAGGACTATTTTAATGCTATTGTTTTCTATGACAGACCACGCACTACCTGTAGACTGTACAGATAAGTAACAAAGCAGGACTGTGTGGAGTTTGGATCATGAAAAATGTTATGAGTGAATGGAAGGAAATAGATTAACACTGTGATGTGAAGAGGACATGTCCAGTTGTTTACACGGTAAAAGGGAATACTGAAAAAACACTGAATTCAGGGTATGTTCGTTTTAATTTAGTAGCAAGTCTGGATTGTGAAAGTGAAAAAGACAGTTTGACAGATTTCCAAATTGTAATTCCAAGTAAAAATATCTGCGAGTGTTTTTTTTCCCTTTTTTTTGTTGCCAATTTATTATTCAGTTGGTCTTGAAATCAAAAAGAAAGTAAATCAAAACTAGCCAGATTATAGTTTAAGTAAAAATCTGTAAACAAATACTTATTTTCAGATTTTTAAGAAGTCATTTAAACGCACCACTTAAACAAAAATGTAAGAAATATGTGTTAGTAAATGACTCATGTCTTAAAGGCTTATGATTTAGCTGCTCTGCTGGCTAACTGTTTGGAGTTATCTAAGAAAATATTGCATTAAATAGAAATATGAGATAAAAAATAAAAAAAACTTGCTGAAAATAACATCACAATAACTACACTTGTGGCATCTAAATCTTCTACCTGTTCAGGATTTGGTTACCAGCGATTTTTGGTACTGTTGAAATTATTTTGTTAAATTTTATGCAGATATACTGTTCTGAATCGTGTGTATGCCACAAATATACAGCTAAAATTTATTCAATGTCATATTGTGCTTTTCAAGTCCATGTTTTGTATGAGCAGAACCCATTTGAGAGGTGAAATACTGAAATGACCCCCCAAAAATCCAATGCATTTTGTAAAATTTATAAGTGTAGGTGTTTGAAATAATAAAATCTGGAATAATGTACAATTCAAATAAAAGAAATGTGAACTTTGGCACTAATGAAGAACAGAAAAGTGAATGTATTGATGAAGCAGGGAGGCACTTTCTGGTGTAGGTACCATTCAACCAACCTTAAAATGGACTCGATTCACGCTTAAATTGGAAGACTTTTGGAAACATGTGGATGATGATTTCTTTTGGGTTCTGTTGGCGACAAAATCTGAGAAAATGGCCTTGTTTTTTTCATCTAGATGTCATTGTATTCTTTCTTTTTTCCTTTTATAAATCGCCCATTGATTGGTGTATTATAATTTGTCTAACATCGTCTTCCTGTAAGCGTGAATAGAGCTTAATTTTCAGACTAAAATCATATTATCTTAAATATGCCAAACATTTACGCTATATTTGAGGATCTCAAAGTTTCTTCTTATAAACTAGTCTCATTTATGTCATGAAATCCACTCTTGGTAAAACTTTTATTGCTATAGCTTCAGTTATGTGTTATGCTGTGCACAATATACAGGCCAATACTCAAATCAAAATTATTAACTCTAAAGCAAATTCAGCGTCTTTTTCTTACTGCAAACACACAATATGTGTTTTTGTATTGTTCTATTTTGTGTGATTTACCTGAGATTTCATTTATTGCATGTGAATGTAGTAAATATAAATTGCGATTACATTTCAAATTGAAGTTTCTTTTTTTTAATACAAATTGCCAAAATAATGTATAGACTAGCACATCTATGGTTAAAAACACAGACGAATGTATTTGAATTTAGCAATACAAGTTTCTGAGAATTGACTGATACGTTTGATGACTGTAGTGTTCAGAGCTGTGGTTGTATTTATGAAGTGTTTCCAAAAATAGTACAAAAAGTTAAAGGTGCGTTGTGTAACTTTTTTGGTGGAGGATCCATCAAATGCTTTTCTCCATGGAGATGTTATCGGTTTGTCTGGAATGTTTCACAGTATGATATTAAACCTTTCAATCTTCATGGAGCCAAAACCAGACCAAGTTACAGGTCAGATCTGTGGAGAGGTGACCCCGCTCACAGTCAAAATGCCTTTTTTCTAAGTATTTTTGAGCTATAAACCTACCTGTAATTTAATAAACTTCAGGTAGAGCTGTTTAATGTCATACTGTTGAACATTTCAGGCACAGCAATGACACCTCCACCAAAAAAAATTACACAGTGCACCTTTAAATATCTATCCTTTCTCCTGTCTGCTTCTATATTTTTGAATATTCAGTGTATACAATAAAAAAAAAAAAATATACTATAAAACTATAAAAATGTCTTAAAGGACACATCGTATGCAAAATTCAGCTATTTGAGCTTTTTGTTATAATGTTGCCTCATCCAAAACATACCTGGAGTTGTATTTTGCTTCATTAACGCTTATTTCATGAATCCTGTTTTTGAAGTACCTCTGAGACATAGAAAGCACTGTTTCAATTTTCCTCAGATTGTTACGTTAAAGGTAAAAATCCGAAGGTCTCAGACTCATTCTGAGCATTTCTACTATCAAATCGCATTCATTACTGCAGACCTGTATAGGCTCTATTCAGGCTGACATCATAAACCAGGAAGATGTTTGGAAAGATACGATTACAACTTCCCAGGCCCAGTTTTCTTCATCTGCATGTCATTGTAGCGTTCCGTAGGGGTGTAACGATATCCATGTATCACGATACGATATTGTCATGGTATGACCCTCATGGTACGATATTTATTGCAATATCATGGGAAAGCTCATGATATGGTGGGAAACCTCACAATTAGGGATGTAACAATATCCAAATCTCTCGGTATGATATTTTCGTGATATACATCTCACGGTGCGATATTTATTGCCATATTTTATGGACACTAAAGAGCTAAAACTGCTAATATGCTACTTTTTCCTCATAAAATGCCTTGACAAAACTTAATCCAAAGAACTAAGACTTAAAAATGCTTAGAACTGTTATTTCTTCTTGTAGTCTACACTGAAATGGAGCAAAGGATCATGGTCTATGTAGTTCCCCCTGTCTTTTTTTTTAGCTATTGTTACACCATAACTCTTAATTTAAGCAAAGAGACTTTTCGATATATTGTGATGGTCCACGATATTTTTGTGAGTGAGATATTATTGTTACATCCCTAGTGTTCCGTTATGTTCAGCTAATCAACAATTACAGCCATACCTCATTGTTAATAATTTCCCCACTGACGCACAACTCCGATTGCACTGGATACATGCGATTAGAAGAGACAAGGACGCTAAATTCAAGATAATTCGAAACAGTACATACGTATGCAGACTTCATTTTACCAATGATCACATTTACTTCAATGTTTTTTTTTTTCCGGTTTTAATAGATCCATGTTAGGTGAGCCCATTGTCAGTAACTACACCAGAAGTTGTAATCGCATCTTTCCAAACGTCTTCCTGGCTTGTGACGTAAGTGACTTGATCATTTCCACGACTACAGGTAGATGCCGTGCGAACACCAAATTCAAGAAAGCGCTGAAGCTGAATGTGGGGCTCTATAAAAATGCTGAATCTGTGTAGCAATCATTTGTTTTTCAAAATAAAACCAAAAATAAGAAAAAAATGCTATTTTTTTCATTATTTGTCTCCAAAACCAAAAAAAAAAAAAAAAAGCATAACAATTAATTTTTTCAGTTTTCGATTTTGTGTTTAAATGTATAATGGAAAGAACGAATAATGACCATTTCATTCCCATTTCATCCAATTTTGACCCTTAAAAACTGAAAAGCGTGCTCAGTAATACTAATAATGCATAATGTGTGTCCTTTAAACCAAGCCTATCAAATTGCCTCGAATAATGGTACCTACACCAGTGCAGCCCATCCCCGACCGTTACAAAAGTGCACCGAGGTAGTGACTGCGTTTCCATGACAACTCGTGGGCCTTACTCTGCTAACTGTGTGACCTCATGACACCAGAAAGACAAAAAAAACGAAACAAAGATTTGGACGTGAAACTGTACAAAGTCTGAAGATTTGAGTCTCATTTCAGGCTGCGCTGCTGGTCCCGATCTGAAGGAGGAGATCCAGGACTTCAGCTTAAAGAGAGTCCAGTCCTGAAGGGTCCATGGCGGGGTGGGGTAGAGGGACTTTGGGGGCGGATGGGATGGGAGGGCATCAGTTGGAGGTGTCCGAGTGAACGCTGCCTGGGCCTTCTGTGGGTGAAGTGACTGAGGAGGGGGTGGGGGCGTCCTGCCAGCCGCCGTTTGCCTGAAAACACAGACACAAGAGAAATAGTGTACAGTGTCGAGGCTGCATTATAGCAATTGACTCAAATTAGCAAATCACAAATGTTACATAATCTATTTAAAGGTCCTATATTAAGCAAAATTGACTCCTGTGAGCTTTAAGCCATGTTAGGATGTTAGGTACCTCCTCAGAAACAAACCTGGAGATGTGTTTTGTTTCATTCGTACATGTTTGAGTAACCCTTTATAATTAGTTTGTCTACACCTCCAAATGCTCTATTCCAACTTGTGATGTCATGAAGTGGTGTTTTTTTAACAGCTACCTTTTACCTTTCGTTAAGTAGAGATGGGGAATTTCTGGGCTGAAATGATTCATATAATTGTAGTGAAACACAGAGGAGCACATCCACATCATCCACATCACAAGGTGGATGTTACAGGTTGACCCATGAAACTGCGAGAAGCACCCTGGTATCGAGAAGGAAGTTTTCACCAAAACAAATAGTTTGATGTGTTTTTATCCAAATTACTGTAGCTAATCTGACTGAAATCTGTTTTTATATTTTTCCAAATTTAAATATTTGCATTTTTGTAGCCAGTAGCCTTTTGATTGATTGATTGGTCTTAATCTGTGACCAGTGCTTCTCCAGACCTCATGGACACTAAGAAGGTGTCTTCTGCTCCTCTTTAAACAGAAGATACAGTGTTCCTTCAGCCTGACACTGCCTGTGTCTGGAGTTATTTTTTTTAGATCACATCACTCTGTCTGTCCCAGCTTGTTTGATTCTTCAGACCTGATGCCCTGAGAACTTCAGATCTCCAAACCATTGGACCCCTGTACCTCACCGTGACTGACATCTCCACTCTCCTGGTTGTATGTGCACATATGACAGAATGTCTTAATTGATCAGTTTAGACTCGACACATAACTTTAGATAACTCTTAAAATTATGCCTAATCTCCAATCTTCAGACACCAGTCTAGATGAGCCTACACTCATAAATATTTCATATCTAAATACTGTCTGCTTAACTTGGTCAATAAATAAATAAAGCACAATTTGCTTTCATAAATAATTATCTTATTTCCAGATATGTGTCACTGATATGGACAAGAATCTATCAACATTCAGAACAGTTGTTTAGTTGATTATTAAGTAACTTAGATAATTGATTATATTGTATTGGTAATACTTCTCAACATCTGTTTAGCTGTGCCCCAAAACTCTACTTCTAGTCAAAGCCAAACACTCACAAAGGCCACATGAGTCCTGCTTTAACTTAGAACTTTTAAATTCCAATCTTTAATATCAATTACCTCTCTATAACTAACTACATGGAAGAGAGTGTTTTGTGTTTGAGAGAAGATAAAAGAAGCCTAAATATGCAGGTTTTGTGTGTTAAACATGTGTGAATGAAACAAAACACAACTCCAGGTCTGTTTTTGATGAGGAAACCACATTATAACACAGATCAGAAAACAGTGTAATATGGGCCCTTTAAAAAATAGATTTAATGAATACAAACATTAACATTTTCTCAACTCAGAGAAATTTTACTTAACAGGATCAGTACAGTAGGTTATGTACTTGATGTGGCATCTTATATTGAGACAGATGCCACAGTTAAATGTCCTGGGGGAACAGAAGTGAGCGATCGCAGCCGGGGATGCTGGGAAGTGGAGACCAAGGCCCAAAGCTATAACTAATCTCTGTGCTCCGTTATACGCGGAGTTCATCCTGGACAAATGAGGGCTTGTATATCTGATATAAAGCAACACAATCAAGTTTGCATTGGAGCAGAAAGAGGGATTTCAAGATGGAGCTTTCAGAGGTAGACGATAAATTCAGATAATGAAGAATGATCCTATAAGAAAACAATTGCTCAGGAATTCATCTTTATGTGTATATTTATAGTTCATATTTGAAGCCAGTTGTCTGTAAGTACATTTAAGGGGCCAGTGCAGTAAATAAGCCATGTTTTATATTGCACTGTGGACAAAGGACATCAAAATCGGGAATGTTTTGAACTGCAAAAATAGTCAAAACATTGAAATGCGAATCTTCACAGTAGTATTAACAAGTATTAATGGTTAAATATGTATTTTTGTTTACTCAAATAAGGATTTAATGCCACTGAAGTAAGAAAATTGGGAGTTTACAGTAAAATAATTAAAAAAAGTGTTGGCAAAAATTACATTTAAAAATTTCATAATGACAGACAACAGCATTTGCTTGAATTCAAAGTTTCCAGACAAAAATAAAACCCCATAATATTCAAAACTACACAAAAATACATCTTTAAGTCATTTTAAGTAATGACAATTTTATTAATATATAAAATAAACCGTGTACTAGGGTTAAACAATTTTGGAAAAAATATTGAGTTGCAATTTTTTTTAAATTTGTGATTTTAATAATAGGATTCTAGTAGTTCACGTAACAAATGCGTTTGGGAAAATTGACAAAAAAAACACAAAAACAGAATAAAATGAAATATGAACTGACAATCTAATACAAGAATGACATTTCAGAACCTGTTTGTGTAGTTCCAAAATATATGGTATACAGTTTTTATGCAGAATTTTCTTGTTTGTGGAGGAAATTATGTTACTTTAAGAACCGCAAAAACAGCTCCTTTGTGATCTGCCGACTGTGCTTTTGATTTGATTGCGATTCGTCTTTCATCCCTACAGTGTACTTCTATAGCAGAGCCCGACCGATATATCGGTTGGCCGATATTATCGGCTGATATGGGCAACTTTAGGCATATCGGCTATCGGCCGAAATGCTTGCTGATAGGGGCCGATATTTCACGTGGGCATGTTATACCTCGTTATAAAGCTTAGACTCTCTACATTCTGTTCATTTAATCCAATTTACAGACAGATAAATGTCCTAATATGTGGCTCCACATCAGTATTTATCTACGGAGTCATTTGTCTGTGTGTGTCCGTACTGTCCCCTGAACACACCACAGAGTCGCGTCACTCACGTGTGTTTGTTTACACTCGCAGACACAGATCCAAACACTGAGATGATATTCTTTTTACGGACAATCGGTTTGAGTCTGGATTAAAAGGACATTTATTAGTGCAGATTTGTGATGTGAGGAGGAGCCTGTATGAGCGGTGAGTGTTGGAAATATGTCGACTCTGAAGCTAGTTTTTGTCATTTGTTATGGGTTAGCTGCTGTAGCTCCCGCACATAAACAGGCTGTTTTCTATTGGTCTGTTCTAAAGTGACTATATTGGCCGTATATTTGCTACTGGACCTGCACTGATATGTAAATGAGCTGTGAATAGAGGTGTGAATTATGACATTTGCGCATATAATTAATTACCGCGGCGCGCACGTATTTACGGCTAAAGGCTAATAGCGCTACTTTCTTTACTAGTTATGGGTCCGTCGCGAACGAAATGACTCTTAGAACCGGCTCTTTGAAGGGAACGACGGGAGCCTGATCCTTATTGGGAGCCGTGTTTTCTCTTTCTCTCACTTTTTTTCTCTTCACGCCGCGTGATTCGTGGTTTGACAGCGGCAGCGGCTAAAAACGAAACTTTGAGAAATTTACGTGTACGTAGGATTAAAAAAAATAAAAATAAACATATCGGCGATTATATCGGCAGCTCCAACTCCCATTATATCGGTTTCATATCGGCCACAGCAAAATCCATGTCGGTCGGGCTCTATTCTATAGTATTTGGGAATAAGTACGTTTATATCCAACATGGAGTCATCTTTGAGCAAAACAAAAGATCCGGCTGAATTCCTCCCAAACACATTCAAGTCTAAAAATATGTAAAGTCCTGAATGTCAGTGACAGTGAACAGGCTCTGACAGAGATCCTGCTGTTACATAATGCATCACGGAGCTTCTTTACCGCCTTAAACCTGAAGAACGCAGCGGTTTGTGCCAGTGTAGGACGTGCTAGAGCGGGCACGCGTCCAAGGAGAACAGGCCGACCCGGAGCATCGCTGGAATACGTTAGTGACCACAACTGGGAGAGATACGCCATAAGTCTAACTGTCTGGTTGTTTGTGTGTATGATGATATGGAAAAAACATCACTATCACGATTATTTTGGTCAATATCAAAATCACGATTAAAAAAACTATGCATTTATTCAGCATTTCTCTCTAAAAAAAAAGCCACTTTGTTATTGATAATTTACGCAAAACTTGCAAACTAAAAATAAAAATAGGCTACAAATATGTACCTTAGATCAGTTTTCCGATGTATAAAACATAAAATAAATAAAATATACTTTGGACATGAAATAAGGCTTAGAAAAACATAAATGTATCCTAAATAAACTATATATCCAGCTGTTCTACAAACTCTATATTAAAAAAATAAATAAATATACATATTTATATACAAAATATTCCAAAATAAACTTTGTTAAGCTTTATCATTTCAACTTGATTATATGAGTTTGGAGATTGTTTGACAGACAAATCAAAATCGTGATCAAAATTCATTTCACTGCACAGTCTTGTATGTGTTGCTTCTTCTTTGTATAAATAAGCAGAGCACAATAAAGGGCGACAAGAAAATTAAGGTAAAAAATTTATTAATAATCCTACTTTCATATTCGATTTACGGTGTATATAAATGTATCCAGAATGATATACGTTTATATAGACTGTAACTCAAATTGCTGTGTATAAACGAATCCAGAATGAGATCAGACCAAAATAAAGACTGTTAAGCTAAAACAAGAATACTTTTCATTTGAGAATGTGTTTTTAGAGGTCAAAAGTACATGGTAAGCAGGTTTTATATAGGCACAGAGGCGGTGCTACCATTAGGCAAAAGTAGGCGGCTGTCTAGGGCCCCCAAACCTGGAGGGGCCCCCAATCAATTGCCGTCAGTGCCACTAATGGCCAAGGCCTCAGAGCAATTAAATTTTCTCTCAATATGACATTAAATGAGAGTAGTTAACTTTTAAACAATAATCATAAGAAAAATCATCATAATCATATGTAATGAATGTAAACAACAATGTAATTGTACTAGCAAAAAAAATAAAAGTACTTTCAGTTCTGGCTAGTAGGCTACCTAACTAATAACACACCATAATTCAATAAATATATATAAAAAAAAACATTTTATAACATTAATAAATATTATAGTGAGGGCCCCAAACTCAAGTTCGCCTAGGGCCCCCAAATTGCTAACTCCGCAATCCACAAAAAATTGAAAAACAAGAGAAAACACTGAATCTGCTCTCTGTAATGCTATCTGTATTCTGTAATGTAATTTAATAGCTGTTGGCCCAGAACATTTCATATTTAAACTTATAAAAACTTTACAAAGAAGTGATGCTGTTTCTTTTAGGATAAAGAACAGTTTTAACATTAAGCCAAAATTTCAACATCTGTGTTAGCATTAAAATATACATCAGTGCATTTAGTTTTATACTTACTTATAAGGACCCCACATCTCTAGAAAGGACATTATGTTGTATAAATAAATGCAAACATTGTGATTTTCTAATTGTAACGATTCAAACTGTGATTTAATTAAAATAAATAAATAAATAAATAAGTATCAGTTAGGGATGGTCCAATGTGGATTTTTGAGCCTATAACGTTATCTATTATATGTCTTGCTGGTGTGTGTGATATTTACAACATTTACTGATATGATAATTAAAATCCCTAGCAAGACCAATACATTTCTCTTAAGTTGAAGTAAAGATCACAAATTAACTTTTCACTTTTGTTAAAAAAATATACATTAACAACATTTATTGATCAGGTATATCAAAAACAGAAAGACTCTTGCACTCTGTATAACTTGGAAAAATGAGCTTTATTTACAGTGGAACAATGTTTTGGCAACTAGACCTTCATCAGACACAAAAAAAGAAAAAGAAAAAAGTTGCAGAAATGTTGCTCCACTGTAAATAAAGATCACTTTTTGCAAGTTTGACCGAGTGTGGGAGTCTATTTTTTATTTTAACGAGCCTTACACGCTTCCTATCCAATGGCAAACTAAATAAACTAAAACTAAACAAAATAAATTAAAATACATCCTTTAGTGCAACTCCTAAAAACTGAAATTCAAAACCGAAAATACAGCAGAGATCGCAACTTCAGTTTCAAGATTTTAGTTGCAAAATGGTAAAATCTGATTGATTCCCTTTCTGATTTCATTCATAAAAACAGAAATGCCTCAGTGTGCTTTCCTACACCCTAAAACCCGACTCTAACTTGCAAGTGTGACTGCATAGGACGTGCTAGAGCGGGCAAGCGTCCATGGAGAACAGCCCGCAGGAGGCTAAAGAATACGTTTGCTTCCTCTGGGGGTTAGGATGACTGGCTCCCATTTGAATACACTGCGCTCCTGTGTTTCCCGTCGGATTACCATAGGGGGGCGGGACCTCGTGTGTGCACTCCGCTCCTGTCAGGGCCATTAGCGCGGCAACGCTGAGATCAGGAGAATGCGCTCGGATTGCTGTCCCGAGTCCACACTGGCCGTCCCTGTGTCTGTCCCATCGATTTTCCCCTGTGCGATTTGGCTTGTCGCTGCGGATTTCCGCCCGTGTGTACCGCCGCCAGCCAGGCCCCGCCCCCTTTAAGTCGGTTTTAATACGACTAAAGTGATGCACAGGGCGACCTAATGTAATATTTTAAGTGTGCTTTTCAAAAAATGTTCAGGATTTTTCAATATTACATTTATAGCTTTCCAAAAGTAATGTTTTTTGTTTTTTTTTGAGTCCTGCATTCATTGTAGTGTTGTCATGATACTAAATTTTCAAACTTGATTTCGATACTAAAGAACAGACTCAATACTGAATTTATCTATCCAAATGATCATTTTCAAAGCTATTTTTAGACAATATTGTAACTTTCACAACAATATAATATTATTTGTTTATTATTAACTCAACAAAGTAAATACACCTCAGCTGCTTCCCTCAGGTCAGAGACTTTTAGTCCCAAGATCTAGAAGAAATCGATTTAAAGGAGCTTCATTCCAGCTGCTATTATTTGATTATTTTCTACTATCGTACTTATTTATTAGTAAGTGTGATAGCAGCAAATAATCAATTTTAGTACACTGTCTTGGAAAAATTTGGTCTTTTTTATATATGTAATATTTATTGTGATCTTAGCCAAGCGTGATTGATGAATTGAATTAAGTGTTTATGGAGCAAAACCATTCTGCACTTCAGCACTGTAACACTTTATCTTGTTGCTGTGTTTTTATACGTCTTTATTGTGGATAATGTGAATGACTGAAATGTGAAATGTGGGATCAGCTTCTCAAATCTGCAAAACAAATTTACCTACAGGTACGAATAAAGCAACCTAACCTAACCTAACCTCCTACTGTACTGTCTTTAAAAAGAGCCCAACATGTTAATGTACGTAAAACGACAAAATGAACGTTTTTGGATTATTTGTTTCTTGTGTTGTCTTATTCTAGTTCTAATACAGTAAAACAGTCAAATAGGAATAAAATAGTCAGAATTACAAAAGGTCAAACTTGATCCAGTTGTGATTTTTTTCAGTATCGATACTTGCTTAAACGAGTATCCAGATTCGATTCTAGTTTTACTTTGAATTATCTGATGCTTCTGACAATCCTATTTTATTGTTCACCAAATTTCACCTTGAACTGTCGCATACGGCTTGGGTCTTTCTAACCAAATAGCTACACAGTAATAAATGGGTGTCAGAAAAAATTGATTCAGTGATATAGTGCATCTGAAGTGCATCTGAATCGAGTTTTTAAATATTTTCACTGTTCTCATGATTTTAAAAAGATAATATTTCTATTTCAAAAATCTACTTCTCATGAAGGTGTAGTTGACAATATGATTAGAACTAATTATTGATAAATTGCAATATATCATCTGTTGTTTTAGTATCGGGGATATATCGCGATATATCGAATCGTGACATGTGAACCATGATATGTATTCTATCTTCAGACTCAAGGCAATGCACACCCTTAGTAATAAACAACAACTTTTTTGACAAAGACATACAAATTTAGGAAAAAAGATGAATATTTTTGAATGATGAGTTTTGCAAAATATATGTTTAAATTGAAAATTATTTAAATTGTGCTTATTGCTGACTCTGCTTTTTTCAAGCAACCGTTCTGGTATATGCATTTTAATTTTTTATTGTTTTATTGCATTTAATTGACCTCCATTAGCTATCAGTTAATCATCCTGGAGACGTATGTAGCATGTTTTGGGTTTTTAAAAGTGTTTCTACTTTTTAAATAAAATTATTCAGCACTGTATTTATGCATGTTTTATTCCCTGTTTTCATCCATGTGCTACTGTTTTCATTCTTTAACTTGTCTACAAAAATAATAATAATAATAAAATAAATCACTAGGGCTGCAAGTGCCAAAAAGTAGAATCACTTTTTTTGTTTTCACAGTCTGCTATTTCAAAGCCTTACAAAACTCATCTAAATTTATAACAGCGCATTGACTTTTCGACTTCCCCCAAGACTCCACTTCACACTGTCACCTGTCCCCAGCCCCTGTCCTGTCAGCGCCATCGCCTGCAGCAGCGTTAGCCTCGTGCACTAATGCTAATCCCAGGTGCGCCGCTGTGAGGGCTCCTGAGGTGTGAGGAGGTAGCCCTGAGCTAACGGGACGCGACAGCCTGCCCTCCGCCTGTGTGTGTGTCCCACCCCCCGGCGCCGGAGCAGAGGGGACCGCACACAAGACACGTCCCCCCTAACAGGCAGAGAGAGCCCCCTGGTGCTGAAATAATTGGCAGAGGAGAAGAAAAGGGTCTTACGTTGATGCCCTGTGGACTGTACATCTGGGAGGCCGAGAGCGCTTCACTGTATCCGCCTGTCTGACTGATAACATGGCGAAGGGTATCCACCTGGAGACAGCAAACAAAGCAAGGTCACACAAAAGATACAAGTTTAACAGCACTGGCACTTTCACACTCGGGGCCTTATGGGATTAGGTTAGTACAATATTTTTTTAACATCTATTTCTATACTAGTTCAGTGCTCAATTTGTTCAAGTATGTTTTGTATTTATATTAAGTCTACTTGTATTCAACGTCTATTTTTTAATAACACCTCAAACACAAGCCCTTATTTTATCATATTTTTTTATTGTACAGTTTTTATTCATTGTTTTATGTTTTAGGCACCATATCGCCAAAGTTTGTGATTTTTTTTCAAATGGCAAAACGATTTCTGATTTTACTTGGTTGCGTTTACAAACAAATATTCATTATTTCATTTAAAATTCATACTTTTGCATATATGGGTAAAACAAGAACTTACAGGGTTCCTACTCTTTTTCACTGACAAAATTTCAAACATTTTCCATACTTTTTCATGACCTAAAGTGATTTTTCCTTGACTTTACAGCACCCTGCATGTGTAGAATTGATCAGACTTTTAGGTGTAAAGATGAAATGTTAACCCTTTCCACTCACCTGGTGGTCTGGTATTATAGTTTTTTAACATTCAAAATACTGTCAGTGCATTTATTGTCATCTCTTTTAAACAAAATGCGGATACGTTCGGAAATAATCATAACAGCCTAATGAGAACTTAACAGAACACTGTAGTTGCGTCAAAGAGATACTAAAATTCCATGACTTTTCCAAAATTTTCATTAAATTTACAATTTGCATGACTTTTCCAGGATTTCCATGAACTTAGTAATTTTATTTAGCCTGTTATTATTACTGAATTAGCAAGTATTAATACATTTAATAAATACTTCATTATATAAGTAAAAGTAGTTTATGCCATTTTACAATAAGCAGGATTACAATAGGTCTGTGTTGTGGGAAGCATTATGTCATGAAAAGAAAATAACTGCCCTACTATCCTATTCATAATGTAATTTTACTTTATTAAAACTCATGTTTAGAAAGCATTATTAGAATGCTACCATAGAGCCCTACAAGCCTTCAATACTTGCTTATATTTAGTCTAATATAGCCAATAAAAAAAAAAAAGTGTACATACATTTTTAATACCAGGTTGAAATTGTTGTATTATAGTTCAGAAAAGCACGAAAGAAAGGTGTAACTCTTTAATTAGAAGTGTTTGCTAATAAGAAATGTCGAACAAAGACCTGATAACACTGCACTACTTACTTTGTTTATTTCTATTGTTTATTTGTCCTCATATTTAACTGTATTGTTTGATTTAGTCTACCCCTACCCCCTACCTGTGACTGGACGTTGGCCCCCACCTGTGCTCCCTGGTACGAGTCCCCGTTCAGAGACTGCACGGTCATGAACAAGTCGCCCGAGTTGGACATGTTAAAAGAGGCACCAGAACCTGGAGGAGACAGGGAGACAGAGAGAGGACAGGCTAAAGCGAGCAGCTCTATGACAGGCACCATGCAGTTAGCGCTGAGCTAAAGAGACAGCCAGCCTCTGGTCGGGGCCACGCCACAGCCGGAGTGCAGAGCCAGAGGGAGAAATGGAGAAATGTAGCCTGCAGTGTGTGGGGCGAGTTGGGTTAGTGAGGCTTGTGGGTTAGCAGAGTTTGAAGTGTGTACATGAAAAAGCGAGTAAGAGTCAAGGAACTGTGTACAGTTTGTTAGAGATGTGGAAACAGGAATAAAAATTTTACAGTTTTAATGTTAAATAAGCTACGGTATAGAAGTGACTTTGTGAATAGACTTATATCTCAGGGGTCCATGTACCATTCGTTCTTTTGAATTTCAATCAACAAAAACAATAAAATGGGAAAACAGTTTGTTATTTCATTATTCCATATTAATGTCAAACAGAAAAACTGAACTATTTCCAATATTTAATTTAAAGTAAATTTCAAATAACACCAGAAATGAGTCAAAAAAAAGTCTATTTTCAAAAATCAGTCTAAAAAGTCTATTTTGGTCCCTATTTTAATGATGTTGATATTTTATTCTGTTTTTTATTTTATTTTTATTCATATTTTGGTTCATATGTCCCATAAGTTCTGTTGCTCAGCACGCCGTGTGTGAATTCAGTGTCAACAGTTTATCGCTGCTTCCTGTTTCTCGTCATGGAGTTCAACAATGACTAAGTCCCTCTAGCAGTAGAATTTCCAGGAAAATAAACCAGAGAGAATAAAATATAAAAACTGAAAGAGGCACAATGTCTGTTTTTTGATTGGTGTTATTTGAAATAAACTTTAAATTAAATATTGGAAATAGACATTGAATCTGACACTAAAACAGAATAATGAGATAACAAACTGTTTTCCCATGTCATTGTTTTTCGTTCTTAATTGGAATCCAAAAGAACGAACGGTACACAGACCCTCAGAAAGTATCTAGAGGACTTCTCTGCCTGCACAAACGCCTATAGCACAGTTGCTTAGACTTGAATGTAAATTTTAAATAATGCAACAGTTTACTACATAAGGTTAGTGTGAAGAATGCAGAGTAAAATTAGGTTAGTTGCAAATGCTATATGTACATTTTGAAAGCAGAGTTAAACTATATCAGAAGAAAACAAAGCATTAAGAAGATGGCGACTTGGTGAGGGGCTCAGGGCAGTTTGTTTATGTAACTCTCTCCACCCCTTTCCAAATAACTCCCCAAAGGTTATATTAATTCTATATCCGCGAATGAATTCAGATTTCTGACTTGGCAAACCAACCTTCAGAAAATGTATATGTGTATTTAGTGAGGTACACTTAAAATACATTGTCCCACAGCTTAAAATGTAAATGGTTTGTAACTAAAATGCACATGCACTAGAAATAAATATAGCTTTGATTTTAAAAATAAATGAGTTAGATGATTAGTTATCTACAACTCACTGCTTGAAATAAGTATTAGATGATGCATAAATGGATTCATGTTACAATATGCAAGTATCTCTCTGATTTTGTAGTTAGTAGTTAGTTTATAGACCCTTTAAAATGCTTAGAATGTTCAAAACTCTAGGATGGTGGTAACTGGGGGCAATAATACAATTTCAATGATCAAAACAAAGCAATATTTTAACATTTCTGGGGTAGAAATGTGGTTTGCTTTTTGAATTTCTATTACAGATCATGGACTTCTGGCTTCTAAAATATATTTGAACTTCACAAAAGAATAATTTGTGGTAGAGTTTGGAATATGTCTGTAGATAAAATAAAAAACACTTTTAATATTCTTTGATTAATCTTAATTTCTCCATTGAAACTGCATTATGTTCCATTCCAAATGTTTTTGTTTGTTGTTTTTGTTTAGCAGCCGTTAAAGGGTCTATGTGGGAAAGTAGGAGACCCCTAATCTAGTGTCTCTTCTAACCCTAGTGCACAATGCTCGTGTCTAGCGTCTACACTGCACAGAGAGGTGACAGCTGAGCGCACAGCCTTGACTTCCTGTCTCACCTGCAGAATTCGGAGTGGAGGGTGAATTTGCTTGGCTCCCGTGTGAGGACGCGTTAGCCGCACTGACGGCAGTTCTCGCAGCGTACATGTTGGCTTCCTCCTGGAACTTACCAATGTTTTTCTTGTATCTGATTCTTTTATTCCCAAACCAGTTGGAAACCTGAGCAGAAAACAAGACAGAGATGGAAAATAGATTATTGGATGCTGTGGCTTTAATGTTATCAAGAGAAAAACACATGGACATCAAGTTAGGGTGTAACGATATCCAAGTCTCACGATACGATATCATCACGGTGTGAACCTCCGATATTTTGTGGAGGCAAACAAAACTGTGAATACACTACTTTTTCCTCTTAAAATGCCTTGACAAGACTTAATCCAAAGAACTATGAGTTAAAAGTGCTTAGAACTGTTATTTCTTCTTGTTGTCTACACTGAAATGGAGCAAAGGATCATGGTCTATGTAGTTTCCTCTGTCTTTTTTTTTTTTTTAGCTATTGCTGCACCATAACTCTTAATTTAAGCAAAAAGACATGTGATTCGATATATGTGATGGTCCAGGATATTATTGTGAGAACTTTGACGATACGATATCATGATATTTCGGTTATTGTTACATCCCTAACATCAAGTTATAAGCAAATCGCACAACATATACAGTAGTAAGAGACCTGACAACACATGACTGACAAAAAAAAGCAAACCAAAAAACAGGCTACTACATCCAAGTTACAACATGTATATTTACATATGTGTTTTATTGTAGACTGTAGTAAATGAACCAATTGCCCTTTACACCCAACAAATGGTTCCTGAGGACAAGAAGCTCACCAGATGTTCAGCTGTACTGAGGCACAGGCCCCTTGGATTTAATCCTACATTTTGATTTGAAAACATGATGTACGTAGTGTAGTGCACTTTTTTAAGGCAGGGGGTCTGAACTTTGCAGAATACAGATATGTAATCTGTAGCATACACTACCACTCAAAAGTTTTAGAAAACCCTTATTTTTTACAGTTCAAGTCGTGCAAGTTCAATGAAGAGCTTCAAATGGTACAAAGGTAAATACTAAACAGCCAGAGGTTAAAAAACTGATAAAATATAACAAAACACAATTCCAAGCTCTGCCAAAACTACCTCAGGAAAAAAAAAAAAAGGTAAACATGGAGTGTCCAACGCAGTCTCCAGACTTAAATCCCATCAAGCTGGTTTTGGGATGAACTGGACAGAAGAGTGAAAATCAAGCAACCTACAAGTGCCACACATTTATGGGAACTTCTGCAACAGACTTGGGAAGAACTTTCTGAAGAATATTTGATTTCTATTGTAAAAAGAACAAGCCACAAGTGTGTTCAGCTGTTATATCTGCCAAATGTGGACACATTCATGAATCAAAAGTTTAGAGTACGTTTTGGTCAACAGTAAACAGTAAAAAACTAGAAAAAGTGTGGTGTTCTAAAACATTTGACCAGTAGTGTATAAATAAACATATCCAAATTCATAGGATATATGCTTAATACACAACTATTATATTACTTTAAAAGTGCTTGTTTCAGGGATGACTGATCAAAATCAGTGTTGACCAGTACTGAGTCTGTTCCTAAGAATCAAAATCAAGTTTGAAATTTTGGCATTAACCCAATGTCACATTTTTTTGGAGAATCCAGAATGAGTGTTCTTAGGGTGCATTCACAATCAGACACAAGCTACACACACAAAAAAACAAACGAGGGCCTATTTACACAAGAACGCTTGAGGGTAAAAACTACAAAATATTTTATTGGAAGTGCCTTTCGTTAAGACTGTGACGGCATTTTCTGAAACCACCCTCCAGAGTGGAAAAATTGAATACACTCCAGCGTTTCCATCTACACTGCCCAAGACGCAAAACTCTGGTCACGTCGCGTAGGGGTTTACATCACATACATCACCACCTAACATCACCACTGAGCAGGCTGGCATGCATACCCAATCGAATTCCACACACTTTTACGTCACCGTATGAAAAACACTCATCTAAACGTGGAATTAGACAAAATCTGAGACTAAACCAGGCTGGGCTAGACCAGTGTTAAACTCAGGACTAAACTGGGCTCATACCTGGACCGAAGCAGGGCACCTTTAAATGATGCATGTGTACACTAGTGCATCATACATTATGTTTTTATTCATTCATTTTTTTTCCCTCAATGGACGAGGCCGAGTGTATCTATGTAAGCAGCACACTACCCGTATTGTGCTGTTTTTTCAGCTCAGAGCAGAGGTTCATAGGTTTGAGGATAAGTACCTCCTCTCAGAGCCACCTTATACACTGCTGTGGCCTAATTCTGAGCATTTTGTGTTGTGTTTTCATGCCATCAAGACCACAACAGCGAGCCATTCACACCTTTGTTCCCCTGCTTTCCCCATAACACCCTGTAAACCCTATGAACCACTGAAATAGAGATGTCTCACTTAGCCTCAGCAGCAGCAGCATCGCAGACTGGTGCTGTGAATCTGCATTAGCTCCAGAACCCAATGATTGCCAATAACAGTCTCATTATGACTCCATGACGGTAGCTATCATCGCGCCCGCTCCAATCACTCAACATCGGCTAGCTCCCCCATTAGCGCTAATGCACTCCCAGATGAAGCTTCGAGGGGTAATCCCGCCACTAATGATAAACAACATTAAAATGAAAACCGAATCAATCCTCCGAACTTTCCCCGGCGCTGCCAAGGTAAACAGTCTCCTTTATTATGAGCGGCAAACCGAAACGCGACAAATCAAGCGCGGGCCGAGTAGCGTTCACAATCAAGCGCACATGCATCAGGGGTGGTTGAGAATAAATTAATGAAAGAAGCAAAGGAAACGATCTATTCACAAGTGATGGATTCAAAACACGCGCTGCTGTTTACCTTCGCAATGCTTTTGTCGTTAGCAACTCTCAGAACATAAAAACGACTCGAGTGCCAGAACACAACTCTAAATCTACATTTTTACTCATCAGCAGTATTGGAATGGATTCTGTTGAGATCAAAAGTTGGTTGGGTAAAATAGATGTGTGAGGACTTTGACTCTAATACGAAAACTTTCTAGAAATGGAAATATTCAAAATGAAATTAGGTTTAATGTGGTTCATTTTTTTCACTATTTTGCTTGCATACCATTAAAATTTCAAAACTATTCTGTTCTTATCCTCATTCTTTTGTTATCGTGACGATACTAAAATCGATTTTGATAACATATTGATCATTTATTTTCATGCTTACATCATAAACCAGGAAGACGTTTGGAAAGATGCGATTACAACTTCAGGCGGGCTCTGTTCACGGTCATAAGTCTGACAAAATGTCGGAAAAATTTGAAAGTGTCCCGTTTTTTTTTTCATCTACATGTCATTGTAGCGTTAACCATACCTCAGTTTTCATAATTTCCCCATTGAAACACAACTCCGATCGCACTGGGTACATACGATTAGAAGAGACGCCAAATTCAAGATTATTCCAAACAGCACGTATGTATGCAGTCTTCATTTTACCACTGATCACATTTACTTCAGATTTCTCAGAGTCGGTTGGAGAGCTCAGTGTCCGTAACTTCACCTGAAGTTTTGATTGATTGATTTGTTTTTATTTTGAGTTTGTGCCAATAGAGAAACAATATCCATGTATACTACATATACATTGTAAACAACAGAAACGCACATTTCTCGAAAAGGAGAGGCAATAAGAAAAACTTATATTAACCCTCCCCTATTCAAGTTGTAATCGCATCTTTCCAAACATCTTCCTGGTTTGTGACGTAATGTGAATAGAGCCTAATAATGTCTAATGTATGTCTAATAATGTAATTTTTAACATAAAATTGTAGTATTTGTTTATTAACTGAGATTCAGGAGCAGGACCACGCCTCAAACGCCCTCTCCTCTCACCAGCGAACCACAACTCACCTCGACCACACCTCTAATTTCCCAAAAGCCTATTTGTAGCAGCCTTTCCCATCATTCCAGTTTGTCTTGGCTAACTCAACCCCACCCTCCCATCCCCTATTTTGTTTGTTTTTCAGTCATAAGACGCCTACGAAGGGGTCCCGTTCCAGTTGAGCCAATTGAAGATTGAAACGGAGCCCCCACGTAGGGTCTCAGCGCAGCTATCTCTGTCCCGCTTCGTACATTATCAATAAACTTCTTCACACTGTCGTTGGTGTGGTCCTATCTAGTGAAATAATGTTAGTATTTCCAGATTTCAGTTAGTTGTAAAGAAGTCAAGTCAAGTCATTTTATTTATATAGCATATTTAAAACAACCCTAACAAGTTGCACCAAAGTGCTTTACAGCATGAAACACAACATAGTGAAAACACTAACACAAATATAAAATATATAAAATATTACATAAACAAGTTACTTGATGCACAAAAATAATAGTTTAAAATAGAGCTCATGGGCTGTTAAATGCCATCTTGAAAAAAATGTGTTTTTAGGAGGGTTTTGAAGTGCGATAGGAAGATAGCTATGTCAGTTTCCACATAGTTAGTAGAAGGAGTATGTCACAAATCATAATCTCAAGACCCAAGTGTTTAAATGTGGAATTGTTTTTAATCACTGTAAAGCGCTCCGTGTTGCATTTTTGTATGAAAAGCGCTATATAAATAAAGTTTGTTGTTGTTGTTGATGTTGTTGTTGTAATGTGGTCTCTGATAAGATAAGTTAAGGTCAAATTTGATCCAGTTAGAATCTAGTTTCAATACTAGTTTTACAAACAATTTTGCAACCTAATATAGACTGTCACATATTTTCTGAAATAAAAGATAAAACTGAAATAATTCACTGAGTATTTAAAGTTGCACTATGTTACTTTTTGGTCGAAGGTCCACTACACTTACCTCTAAGATGTTATTGCTTGCCTAGAATGTTCCACAGTATGGCATTAAACTAATCTATCCCCATAGTAACAAGCACCAGATCAAGCACTAGGTTACAAATCCGATCCTCCACCAAAAAAGTATACTAAAAATACTAAAGATCAATTGTAAAAGTACTCATTTGAGCAAGTATTCATACTGCAAAAAAAAAAAAAATCACATTAACAGGACAAGACAGCTTTTTTAGTATTTTTAGTATTTAATTTTGTGTCATCAAAACAAATATAAGACCTCATGCTAAGATAAAGAAATTACTATTATTATGTATATGAAAATTACATTCTATTACTAAAAAGGGAGCATTTTTTATCATCACTGTGGTCTCGTAAGTATCGTGACGACAATATACACCTTTAAAGATCTCTCATTTTCATTTATTCATTTAATTAAACAACACAGATAAGTGAAGGATGCTTTTAAATATGACACTGTATTCTGCGTTCATGTGAGTAGTGTAGAGACATGTACATAGTGACAGCAGAGTGTGGAGCTTCAATGGAAACAGCCTGTGTTTGTGTCTGGTTTGAAGAGCTACATTCTCGCTCCACTCCACTCGGCTTTGTTGTTTAATGAAAGCACCAGCTGAAGATTAGAGCGCTGTCTGTACTCATAATGTATTCATACCAGCCACGCACTTTAACTCAGTTCAGACTGATTTTAGTCCTGATTTTAGTCCTGTTTTGGTGCTGATTTTGTCCTAATACGTTCTGGTTTTAGTCCTGGTTTAGTGCAGATTTTAGTCCTTATGAGTCCTGATTTTAGTCCTGGTTTTAGACCTGTTTTGGTGCTGATTTTAGTCCTAATATGTCCTGGTTTAGTCCTGATTTTAGTCCTGGTTTAGTTTGGATTTTAGTCCTTATAAGTCTTGATTTTAGTCCTGGTTTGATCCTATTTTAGTGCTGATTTTAGTCCTAACAAGTCCTGGTTTAGTCCTGGTTTTGTGCTGATTTTAGTCCTAATAAGTCCTGGTTTAGTCCTGATTTTAGTCCTGTTTTGGTGCAGATTTTAATCCTAATAAGTCCTGGTTTAGTTCTCATTTTAGTCCTGTTTTGGTGCTGATTTTAGTCCTTATAAGTCCTGATTTTAACCCTGGTTTTACTCCTGGTTTAGTGCTGATTTTAATCCTAATAAGTCCTGGTTTAGTCCTTGTTAGGTCATAGTTTAGTCATATTTTAGGCCTTGTTTAGTCTTGGTTTGATCCTTGTTAAGTCCCAGTTTAGTCCTGATTATAGCCATCATTTAATTCTGGTTTAGTCACATTGTAGTTTTGTTTTTTGTCCTTATTAAGTCCCAGTTTAGTCCTGGTTTAGTCCTGATTTTAGCCCTTAATAAGTCTAGGTTTAAGTCCTGATTTTGGTCTTTAATAAATCCTGGTTTAATCCTATAGTTTAGCCCTGATTTAGAGTGGATTTGTCCTTGTTAAGTCCCGGTTTATGAACTGATTTTAGTCCTTGCTAAATCCTGATTTTAGTCCTGGTTTTAGTCCTTTAGTTCTGGTTTTAGTCCTGTTTAATTCAGATTTAAGATTGAAAAAACCTCTGCCAATATCATCATGTTCAAATCCTTGTTTAACCATGACGTAATTCAGATTTTACCCTGGCTCTGGCATAATCTAGTCCAAATAGTCCTGGTCAAATCCTGGTTTAGTTCTGGTTTAGTCCTGGTTTGGTGTTGGTTTCATTCTTTTAAATTTGTTACCTGGGCGACTGTGATGGCGCACTTCTTTGCCAGCTCCTCCTTTGCCTCCTCACTGGGGTACGGGTTACTGAGGTGCGAGTAGAAATATTCGTTCAAGATCTCTGTGGCCTGCTTGTTGAAATTCCGTCTTTTTCGTCTGGAAATAAAAACAGAAGGGGGAAAAAATACTGTTAAATATTTTAGAATTTGACAAGGTCAGCTTCAACTTGTTTTGGTTTAGTCCTTGTTTAATCACACCCAGATTGATTTAGTAATACATTATTTCTTGTTTGTAATTTAAATTTTTCTGAATTTTTCAGATTTTTTTAAAAGCACAAAATTAGTACAAATATATAGATACAAAAGCAACAGCTCTTAGGGCCAGAATTATTGTGAGCTAGGACTGGGTATCATTAAGAAGTTGTCAATACGATACATATCTCGATACATAGGCCACGATACGATACATATCTTGATACAGTGCACTTTTGATTCAATAAGATATATTTGAAATTGATTCGATGCGGTTCAATAAAAATAATGGCTAAATCATGGCTCTGATACTAAAAGGCTTCTTGCACTTCTTGTGCAAATTTTAATCTTTAAAACAGTGAAAATGTCAAATGTGTCGCACAGACAAGTTTCCAACAAAAATGTAGCACAACAAAATAATTTAGTAGGTGTCTCACGATACGATATCATCACGGTATGAACCTCACTGCTCGATATTTATTGCGATATCGTGGGAAAGCTCACGATATAGTGGGAAGGCTCACGATTAGGAATGTAACAATATCCAAATCTGTAGGTACGATATTTTCACGATATACATCTCACGGTACGATATTTATTGCGACATTTTGTAGAGGCTAAACATCTAAAACTGTGAATATGCGATTTTTTTTCCTCTTAAAATGCCTTGATAAGACTTAATCCAAAGAACCAAGACTTAAAAGTGCTTAGAACTGTTATATCTTCTTGCAGTCTGCACTGAAATGGAGCAAAGGATCATGGTCTATGTAGTTCCCTCTGTCTTTTTTTTTTAGATATTGCTGCACCATAACTCTTAATTTAAGCAAACAGACTTGTAATTCAAGATATTGTGATGGTCCATGATATTACTGTGAGAACTTTGACGATACGATATCACGATACTTCAATTATTGTTACATCTCTATAATTTATTAAAATATACCACAAAATACTCTTGGCGATATATTGATACAGCACTCCACAATATCAATACTGTGTCATCCATTAATCAATATGATACATCAATATTTCTGCACACTCGTACTGTTACCGTGCTATTTGGGGCCTTTACAGTGAAATGTTCTTGAACGATCAATTCTTGACTCAACTTTTTTGTCAAAATCAAAATACACGTTTATATTAATAACGAACGACACGGGACACGTTTTTGTTGCTCCTGTCAGGTGAAGTTGACAGGTGAAGTTGACAGGTGGCAGGTCTTCAGAGAGCGCTCCTTAAGCTGGCAGGGACTGTGGGTCTGAACCTTGGAGCAGATTTGTACAAAACCCTGTGCGTGTCTTTATGTAAATGTTCACAGCATGGGGCAAGAAACA
The DNA here is from genome assembly GCF_026225935.1 of Boleophthalmus pectinirostris. Taxonomy (NCBI): domain Eukaryota; kingdom Metazoa; phylum Chordata; class Actinopteri; order Gobiiformes; family Gobiidae; genus Boleophthalmus; species Boleophthalmus pectinirostris. Next base: position 28,057,448 of record NW_026571473.1, on the reverse strand, counting down.
GCAGAGGAGGCAAGTGCATTCATCTGCTCCCCCACTCCCTCCCTCCTTCACTCTCTCTCTCTTCTGCTTTCCATCCTACTTTTTCTTTCTCACTTTCCCCCCGCTCCTCTAATCATTTAGCTCCCCCTTTTACGTCTTCCTCTCTCTCGTCGCACTCACGCTTACGTTCTTTCCTCCTCTCCTCCCTCCCCTTCTTTCTCTCCATCTGACTCCATTGCTTTCTCTCCTCCCTCTCTCCTCCTCTTTGTCTTTCTTTTTCATTCTCCTCCTTTTTCAGTCTTCTTTTCTCCTCCCTCACTCTCTCACCGTTGCTTTCTCTCTCTCTCACACTCTCTCCTTCTCTCACCATCTCTCCTTCTCTCTCACTCACCCTCTCCTCTTTCCCTCTCTCACTGTCTTCTCTCTTTCCTCTTTCCTCTACTCTCTCCCTCCTTCACACTCCTCCTGCTCGCTCTGTCTCCTTTCATCTCCTATTTCTCCCTCCATCTCCTTTCTACTGCCTTTCATTTTTTCCCCTCTCTCTCTCTCCCTCCCGCTCTTTCCCTCGCCCCCTTTTGTCTCTACCACTGTCTCTCCTCTTTCTCTCTCTCTTTCACTCCCTCCCTCTCTCTCTTTCTATCACTGTCTCTCCTCTTTCTCTCTCTCTTTCACTCCCTCCCTCTCTCTCTTTCTATCACTGTCTCTCCTCTTTCTCTCTCTCTTTCACTCCCTCCCTCTCTCTCTTTCTATCACTGTCTCTCGTCTTACTCTCTCCCTCTCACTCCATTGCGTTCTCTCTCTCCCTCCTCTTTCCCTCGCTCCTTTCTTTCTCTCTCTGACTGCCTCATTCCATTGCTTCCTCTCTTTCCTTCTCTCCCTCCCTCTTTCTCTTTGTAGCACTCTCTCCTCTTACTCTCTTCCTCCTCTTTCTTTCACTCCTTTCTTTCTCCCTCTGACTGCCTCTCCTCTTTCTTTCTCACTCGTGCTTTATCTCTTTCTCCTCCCTTCCACCCTCTCCCACCTCTCTGCTTCTCCCTGTCTAATCCCTTTCTCCTCTTCTCTCTCTCCAGCTGACTCCATTGCTTTCTCTCCTCTCTCTCCCTTCCAGTGTTCCCTCTCTCCTCCCCCTTGTCTTTCTTTTTCAATCTCCTCCTTCTCCAGTCTCCTTTTCTCCTCCCTCACTCTCTCGCCATTGCTTTCTTTCTCTCTCTCCTTCTCTCACCCTCTCTCCTTCTCTCTCACATCTCTCACCATCTCTGCTTCTCTCTCCTCTTTCCCTTTCTCACTGTCTTCTCTCTCTCATCCCCTTCCTTCTCTGGTCCTTCCTCCAATCTTGCTCCCTCCCTCACACTTCTCCTGCTCGCCCTGTCTCCTTCCGTCCCTTATTTTCCTTTTTACTCCTTTATTTTTCCTCTCTTTCTCTCCCTACCTCCCCCTCTCTCCTTTTCCCCTTTTTCTCTCTACCACTGTCTCTCCCTCTCACTTTCTCTTACCGCTTTCTCTCTTTCCATCTCTTCCTCCCCCCCCTTTCTCTTTCTATCCTGTCTCTCCTCTTTCTCTTTTTTCTCTCTCCCTCTCACTCCATTGCTTTCTCTCCCCCCTCTTTCCCTTGCCCCTTTCTCTTTCTGTGTGCCTCTCCTCTTTCTTTCTCACTCCGTTGCTTTATCTCTTTCTCCTCCCTTCCACCCTCTCCCTCCTCTGTGCTTCTCCCTGTCTAATCCCTTTCTCCCCTTCTCTCTCTCCCTCTGACTCCATTGCTTCCTCTATCTCCTTCTCTCCCTCCCTCCCTCTTTCTCTTACTCCATTGCTTTCTCTCCCTCCTCTTTCCCTCTTCCCTTTCTCTTTCTGTGTGCCTCTCCTCTTTCTTTCTCCTCCCTTCCACCCTCTCCCTCCTCTCTGCTTCTCCCTGCCTAATCCCTTTTCCTCCTTCTTTCTTTTTCTCTCTCTTGTTGTCTCTCCTCTCGCTCACTCCTTTGCTCCCCCCCCCACACACCCCTTTCTCTCTCCTCCTTCTCCCCTCTCATTCTCCTCCCTCCCTCGCTCCGTCTCTCTCATTACGGCAGAACAGATAGGGGGCTTTGTACAGCAGAGCACGCCTCATTTAAATGTTATGCCTTCCACTCGGAGTGAGATTTATCCTTGAGAGAAATGTATGCTAATCCGCAGCTACCATCAAAAAGAACAACCCATTACATTAAAGGAGAGGAAGAGACACAGGAAGCTCCCATTCGACTCTGTTTCGGAACAAGTCTGACCCCATAACCAACGCTACACTAGTCCTGGTTAAGTTCAATGCATATTTTCATCAAATTTAGGCCTAATTAATCCAGATTTTTAGTTTTACATCATGCTGACCTTGCTTCATTTTAGTATATGACACAATATACAACAAGAGATTAAAGAGGGGGTATACTCCAGTCTTGATAGTACTGCTTATCGTAAGTAGGGTTTGAATATTACCAGGGAGAGATCGCTAGATTACTCAAACATGCACGGACGACATCTAAAACCACTTCAGGCATGTTTTTGAGGAGCATAACCAAAACAAAGTCAAAGAAAAGATGCCGGTGCCAGGTTATAGCAGTCAAATAGTGAAAAGGAGGGCCAAGTGTGAGGAGAGACATTCAGCCAATAGTCAGTGCTGGTATTTAGAAGTGTTGTAGTATTCGAGAGTGGTTTTGGTCTCGAGACCGGCCTCGAGACAGTTTTTTTGCGGTCTTGGTCTCGTCTCAGACTCAATTGTGTTAGGATGCTGTCTTGTTTCAGTCTTGAAAGCGCTTGGACTCGGTCTTGTCTCGGGCTTGAAGGCGCATGGACTCGGTCTTGTCTCGGGCTTGAAGGCGCATGGACTCAGTCTTGTCTCGGGCTTGAAGGCACATGGACTCGGTCTTGTCTCAGTCTCAAGGGCTGACATGCAACGAGTGATAAAATGGAGATAGAGTTATAAAAACGTTGATATATATGTGCCAAAATAACTGTAAAATACAAATAAATGTTGAAAATTGGTTGAAAAAGATGGTCTTGATTTGGTCTCGATGAGCCGTGATCTTGGTCTTGTCTCAGTCTCGGCCTTCAGAGGTCTTGGTCTTGTCCTGGTCTTAGGACCCTGTGGTCTTGGACAGGTCTTGGTCTCAATTAGTGCGGCTTGACTACAACACAAGTATTTGCCCGTCTTCAGTCTTGGTTTACGTGTAGTTTTGTCTCCGAAAATTCATATTCTATCTTGTTTAATTCATAATTTTTTCTGCATATAGCTGAATCAAACTTTCTGTTTGATTAAATTTTGTCTTACTAAAATCTAAAAAAAACCCCACTGAAAATAGATTTCTTGAACATAAAAAACACAAACTCTTAATAAGTGCTATAACACTCAAAAAATGACCAAATCTCAATTAAAATGTGATTAATTGTTGAGTGACCAGATTTTCAAAATCAAAAACTGGGACATCACCCGGTTTGGAATTGTTGGAAATAATAAAATTGTGAAACAAGCACGTTAAGAAAAAATGTCGGCCCATTCATGACTAACATGTGAGTCAGTGTAGTCACATTTTCTTTGTATTCATTTTTAAGCAGCTTTTCTGTATTTTATGTAAACAAATGACAATTTATGCCTCTCTTTACTGTTGAGAGGGATCCAATTGGTCAAAAATATAGACACCTGGGATATTTGGTGTATAAAACTGGGACAAATCACTGGTTTTGTATAAATTTGCTGGGACAGGGGACACAGGGCTCAAAACTGGGACTGTCCTGGGTAAATAGGGACATCTGGTCACCCTATCACCGACAATTAGCAATGACCAAATCTCAATTTCAATGTGATTAATAACTGCATAGCCCTACATGGTTATATTTTGTATTTTTGTCACTTATTTCATGACAAAGTACACACAAACCTCTTACTGACAAATGCTGTTGTGTTCTATATACTGTATAGGAATAACCCCCTCACACACAGTGGTATATTATATATTATAGAGCAGCGTGTGTCGGGGCATGTTGACAGCAGAGGCTCTCATTCATATGGTGATGAGTGGACATGTTGGTACCCCACATGTTATTTACTACACAACGTGAATGAAGCGCGTGTGACTGTGGAATGGAGATTATAACAACGCGCTACAGGGACAAATACGGGCCAATTCAAACTACAGTGTATTAAGGAAAAAAGCTGGTTCTATATTACGGCTTGAAGATAGTAATGTTAGCGAGCAATATCAGCAAGCAATAATAGTGACTGATAATAGTTAGCAATATTAGCGAGCAATATTAGTAAACAATATTAGCAAGTTATTATACTAGCAAGCAATATTAGCAAATTATATTAGTGGGCGATATTAGCAAGCAATAACAGCACGCGATTTTAGCAAGCGATAATAGGGAGCGATAGTAGCAAGTGATATTATACTAGCAAGCAATATTAGCAAGCAATAACCGCGAGTGATATTAGCAAGTAATAATAGCAAGCAATTTTAGTAAGCAATAATAGGTAGCAATATTAGCGAGTTAAATTATACTAGCGAGCAATATTAACAAATTATATTAGTGAGCGATATTAGCAAGCGATAATAGTGAACGATTTTAGCAAGTGATATTATACTAGCGAGCAATATTAGCAAGCGATATTAGCAAGCAATATTGGCGAGCAATAATAGTAAGCAATTTTAGCAAGTTAAATTATACTAGCGAGCAATATTAACTAATTATATTAGCGAGCGATATTAGCAACTGATATTAGCAAGCTATTTTAGCAAGCGATAATAGTAAACGATAATAGTGAGCAATATTAGCAAGCAATATTAGCGAGCAATAATAGCAAGCAATTTTAGGAACCGAAAATAGTGAGTGATATTAGCAAGTAGGGATGGGCATTCGGTGAAATTTTCTTCATCGATTATTGATTAATCATTAACGTTTTTATATTAAAATTATCATCATTATTATTACTATCTGCACTACTAATCTGCATAAATAAATTCAACTTTATGACATATAAACTGTAACGATTCTAGAGCTACATCTATCCGTTTTAGATTATAATGTGTTTAATTCAGTTTTGCGCAACTCTCACAGAAACAAAACTTCAAACCGCATCGGTCATTTGCATAAACTCAGCAAAGATAAAACTACAGCTCTTGTGTCGCTGATGCGGTCAATTTCTGTCGGATTAAAAGACAAGACTCAGTGGAATACAGGTTAGTGTGACCATATTTGCGTTTGTCAAAACCAGGACACCGTACGGGGGGTGGGAGGTGGAGCCTCATCATCGACATTGCGCGACTCTCACCTGGCAAAACTTTTTCCCACTGGACACCGAAACATATGTGCTGCTTTGTACACTGTGCACATGGACTCCCACTTGTCCCGAACGGAAAGCGTGGACTTTCTTGTACAAATCATCGTTGCACATCGTTCGCATTTGCACTTCAGTACGTTGCAGACTGACCGACTGTGTCTCGCTCCTTCTGAGTGCAGAGAGCTACATGTACGGACCCCTGTTTGGTCACGCTACATACAGCAACCTACATTCGGTTTGTCGATTAAAATGAACGTAATCAGCGACATTAGTGAGTGACATTACCAAGTAATAATAGTGAGCAATATTAGCGAGTGAGATTATACTAGCGAGCAATATTAGCAAGCAATAATAGTGAGCAATAATAGCAAGCAGTAATAGCGAATGATAATAGTGAGTAATATTAGCAAGTGATATTAGACTTAGACAAACTTTACTGATACAAGGGAAATTGCTTGGACACATGAGCTCACATGTCACAATATATTATAATAAAAAAGAGAAAAAATGTGTGAACAATATTCATAGGTCATCAGGATCTTACTGAGATGGGTACACATTTACACACATTTTAATATTTTAAGTAAATTATGGTTAAAAAAACAACATACACATATATTGTGCATTATCATACATATTGAAACCAGCATGTGCAATCGGTTTTCTTTAATAATAAATAATAATGCATTTGTCTTAGCTCATAGTGTTTTTCCATGTGCTCAGAGACACTTTGGAATTTTGTGCATTATTCATTCACTTCAAACTCAGTGGTACTAAGCTGCTTCTTCCAACTACCACTAACACAAACATACAGCACATCCACGGGTGAAGTGTCAAGAACCGGATATTCCCAGTGGTCTCCCATCCAAATACCAACAAGGCCAAGCCCCGCTTAGCTTCTGAGATCTGACGAGATAACTTGGCACTAACAAGGTAATATGTTTTGATGGCAACTGTAGTGCTGGATCTTTATTCTCTGCATTTAATTTCAATTCATTTGTTTGAATAACATATTTTTGTTGAAAAGATGCCACAGCACCAGCCTGATTCATCAGCTGGTTTCACTTTGTGGAAACTGTCTGACCTCGCAGCATTAGAATTCATTTGCTCTACAGTAGGTGAGTACTTTTTTAAAAATTTAACCAATCGCTGCTATTTAGTCATGACATATGCAATGCGCTGCTAACGGGGCTAAATTATATATTAATCTTTTCCCAAATCCCGTAGAAAGAAGGGCAATAATGTTTTTCCCCTTTGATAAAATTCACCAAACATTCTCTTTGTTCCGGCTTTAAATCCTTGATCTCGGGAATCGCTGCCAACACAGAATATATGGCTCTTCGCTGATTGGCTGGTGCCCTGACTCGCACTTCCGGGGTTCTTGCAAACCGTCTAGTGTATTCTGATTCCTGACCTAGTCGCTGGAGAAAAATGAAATTAAGCGAAAGCACTAGGCTGTCAAATGAAAGCAGTTCAAAAATAAAAGCCTTAGAAGTATTTGTTTTCAGTATTTCTTGCCAGTGTATACATATTTTAGATTTATGCATGTTTTATTGTGTGATTGACCAACAATAAGCCATATTTTTAGCCACTCACAACACTGAGGGCTCTTTTCACCCGCTCCAAAACTCCTTCACTCTGTTAATATCAGGCAAGCACTACAAGTTCCAAGTACAAATCATGAATTCCAAATGCCATTGCCTCTCTGAATAAAGGCCACATAGCTGTTGACTTTTATTATGATGTGTTTTTAACTGTGTTTTTATATGAAGCTTATGTCGTCTTTCCCTCATGACTCAGGTGACGTTTGTCTATTCTGTTGCCATGTTGACAGCAGCTCCCTCCCTCTCTTGCCTGTGATGGAGCGCACATACCTGGCGTCGAGGAAGCGTGAGCGCAGGATCATGACGGCCTCACACGTGCTCTGCTTCAGCTGCATCTGGATGGAGCTGAACTTCCTGTGGATGATGCCCACCATGCGCTCGATCTCTTTGGGCGAGATGGGACGTGTGCGAGACTGCTCCCTCAGCAGGTTCATCACGTGGGTGGTGAACTCGTTACACGCCTAGAAAATGGAAAAAAGAACAACGCAAAATATGTCATAAGAATAAACAAAGAAATTACAAAAATATACGTAGATTTTACTTTATTGCAGTTAATCCAAATGATGAACTTGAACTTGGTCTTCTGTGCATACCAGTGAGTACTTTTGGACATCTTGGCATGTTTTGTAACTTTAAAAGTGCACTGTGTAACTCTTCACGTATGGGGTCTGCGACAAGCTAGTTTCCATGGAGATATTGTTACTTTGCTTGAAAGGTTTCACAGTATGGCATTAAACTCATCTATGTTGCAGTTATTCAATTACAGGTGTTTCACTGCTCAAAAATACTATGGAAAACATGCATTCCCACAGATCTGAGGCATTGTGGCCTTGTCTCTGTGGAAATAAATACGTTTAATGCCATACTGTGGGACATTCTAGAGAAAGCAATAATATCTCCATGAAGACAAGCAAGTGGCGGACCATCCACCTGAATGTTACACAGTGCATCTTTAAAAATATATATTTCTATGCAGTAGGGTTGTGCAAAAAAACAAACAAAACTTAATTGATACTAACTAGTACACTAAAATCACATAAATAAAATCAAGTTGGACCTTCCCTGAAAAGTTTAATGTTGATCTATATCAGGACTAGCATTAAACAACCCACATGGTAATATACAAAACTATTATATTGTGTTAAAAATGACATAAAAATTGGTATTGTGGTCGGTATCAAGCTTTTTTAACAGTGACAACAGCATTATGCAGTGAAAAACACTGTAGCCAGCAGCAGGCCTAAGCATTTTACATAAGGCTAAAAACAACAGCTGCGAGCTAAACAGTTTGTGAAGAGAATCAGAGCACTAGAATAGTGAGTCAGCCACTGTCGGTGAAGAGTATGGACTTTAACAACACTGCACACTGTGGAGAAAGCCACTTTATAACTAGTGGAGCAGAGCATTTTGAAAAGCATTACACAACATGGTTAACATGAGTCGAGTTTAAAGGACTCAGAACAAATAGACATTTAAAGATGCTGTGTAGCTGTTACAATACTAAAATTTTGACTTTGAACAGGGAACGGCTCACTATTGGAATCAATACCATGCCTGATTCATCAGCCGGTTTCACTTTGTAGAAACCGTCTGACCTTGCAGTGTTAGAATTCATTCGCTCGACGGTAGATGGGTACTTTTTTTATTTAACCAATCGCTGCTATTTGGTCGTGACGTATGTAATGCGGCGCTAACGGGGCTAACTGGTATATAAAGCTTTTCCCAAATCCCGTAGGAAGAAGGGCAATAACATCTTTCCATATGATGAAATTCACCAAACATTCTCTTTATTCTGGCTGTAAATCCTTGATCTCGGGACTCGTTGATAACACTCAATATATGACTCTTCTTCGCTGAATGGCTGGTACCTGAACTTGCACTTCCGGGGTTTTTGCGAAGCGTTTATTGTATTTTGATTCCTGACCTAGTCGTTGGAGAGAAATTAAATTGAGTGGAGGCACTAGGTGGCACCAGCCTGGCTAATTGATACCACAATGATACAAAAATAACAGATTTGTGGAAAATAGAATGTTATTTTCAACATTTATATAATAGTATTTTTTATTACAAGATGGTCTTTGTTAGGATTAAGAGCAAGACCCCCCCAAAACTACTCAAGAATGCTAAAATTTCAATCTATTTATGCACTTTTATAGTATCAATACTTGTTCAAATGAGTATCTAGTTGTAGTATTGATTAGTGTTTATGGGTAATGGAAACTCTACTGTGGACCAAAGTGAAGAGTAGACCACTTTGACTAGACCAGTTTACATCTGAACAAGAATATCCCTGGTATAATTATGTCAACCATTTTGTTTTGTATTGTTATTTATAGTGACATACTTGTTTGCTGCTCACCTGCTCGTACTTCTCCAGCTCGGTGTGGTAGATCTGTCTGATCTGGGACAGCTTGGCCCTGTAGTCCGAGTGCTCCGCTGAGTTGTCCGCTCCGGGGCCCCCCCCAGAGGCCGCTGCTGCTGCCGCTGCCGCCGCAGATCCCCCGCCCTTCTCCGGCCCTGACACCCCCTCGGCCAGCAGCATGTTGTCCAGACGCATGAGCTGAGGGTCTGGGGGCTCCTCCTCCTGGGCTCCACGGATACTCAGAACTGTAAGGAGAAAGAGAAGAGGGAGAGAGGTTAAGGGTGAGGAACAAGATGTCTGACAAAGCTGACAAACGCAGTGGAGCTATAGGGAGAGTGTGTAGCTGCAGAAGAAAATATAGATCTGATCGGAGCTGAACTTGTTCATTGTATTCCAATGCCAGAGGTGTTTATTTCAAAAGCAAAAAATTAAAATTCGGGTTGAGCAAGAGCAATTAATGGAGAGATCTAGAGCCAATCAGTCAAATGTCAGTAAAAGCATGTGGTCTGGTTACCTGGCACACCAGAACCACACGCTTTGAGAAAAATTTACAAAGACGAGTGTGTGAGAAATCATACTGTATCTCCCTAATTGACAGACAGATTAACCAATCAGAGATACTGTTTGGGTAAAAACAAACATGGCGGCTAAATTAAAAGAGGGAAATAACCATCACAGAGGTCTGAGAAACAGCGTGGATTTCTGCAGAATCATTCATCGAAGCACCAGACTCATATTTAAGTTCTTTATTTTGTTGTAAATGATTTAAGAGGAGAGTTTCCGCATTTGAGAGACACATGATCCAAATTAGCAGCTGTGATGTGGCACAGTTCAGACTTGGGACGGATTTGACAATTTTTTTTTAGGTCTAAAGGTGCATTATGTAACTTTTGATTCTGGTCATTCACCTTCTTGTTCCACAGTATGATACTGAACTGCTCTACTTTACATTTATTCAATTATATGTGGGTTTATAGGTGAAAAATACCTAGAAAAACAGGCATTCTGACTGTGAGCGGGGTCACCTCCCCACAGATCTGGCCTGTACCTTGGTCTGGTTTGGTCTACATGATGATAGAAAAGTTTAACACCACACTGTGAAACATTCCAGACAAAGCAAAACCATCTCTACAGAGAAAAGTTACACAATGCACCTTAAGGTCTGTCTTATTTATGTTCAAGAAAGGTATATTGAAATCCATTTTTATTAGTTTTCAGTAAGACAAAATAAAACTGAAGAGAAAAAAATGAGAAAAAGAAACATGATTAATTTGATCTAATTTCAGCCCTACCAAATACATATTAAAATAACAAAATCTCAGTGATAGTGAACATCAAATCCAATACACTTTACTTGACACGTTTGATAAACAAGACAGATATCTGAAATCCAGTGATGCAAATTCATATTAACAGTTACTCATTTATTACTTCACCCGTCGCAAAACCTTTGTGAAAGATTCTCACAATAATAATAATTTAAAACGTTGGAAATTCTGATAACATTTCTCAGAGAAAGATAAAGTTCACTGAGCCACCATTTCAGAACCAAAACACTCTTTTAAACTAAATAAGATGAATTCATTTAAAACACATACTAAAAAATAAATAGAGCAAAACAGACTTAGGTTTTTAAAGTTACTGTAGCATTTTAAACTCAATCTTTTACAAAAACTCAACACAAACGACTCGATGTTACTCCGTCTTCCACTAGAGGTCTCCCTTGCCATTCTTTGCAGCACAACTCTCGCTCGCTTCCATTTTCTGAAGTAAAACTATTCAAAAGGAGGACATCCATTTCAATACGACTTACTTACAGTACTTAACATTTTATTAAAGTGAAGATATAAAGTAGTTTTTCATAATATGTCAATCATTGTCTATGGGGTTTGTTGTGTTGACTGAACTGACCACATGCAGTTTAGAAACACTAGTCAGAGAGAGGCTGTTAATTTGGAGACAATGGTATGTTTTTGGTGCATTACCCCCAGCGTGCAGCCAGGGTCTATGGGGGGTCTACGGGCCGATCGAGGAGGAGGGGGGGTACAGGGGTGAGAAAGAGGCCTGCTGTCCTGCCTGGCTCTGGCCCAGCGTGGAGGGTTAGCGGAGTGGAAATGCAAATCCAGAGGGTGTGGGCGAGAGGGAGAGGTCAAAGGGCATGGCCACAGGAGCGCTGGGAGGTAGAGGGGAGCGGTGCATGATGGGAGGTGGTACTGCACAAAGAGAAATGGGTGCATAATGTGAAGGTTTGATTCTTAGACCAAGATTAAAACTGATTAAAAAAATATAGCTGTCCTGTGAGGCCTACAAAACAAGATTCTCCTATCAAGCAATTTTATTTATTTCAAAATCGAATACAGTTATAAAGTATATACTGTAATAATAGTTGTTATGCAATATTTAAATGTCCTATTTCTTTTAAATTATGGCAACTAAACTGACATTTTAAAAGTATTAGAAGCAAAAATATTAGTTTTACTTAGAGACATTTTGCCATAAACAATACACCAGACATGTCAAACTCAGGCCTGGGGGCCAAATTTGGCCGGCAATATAATTATATTTGGCCCACGAGATTATATCAAATATGTATTAAAGCTGGCCCGCCCGCTACAGATAGGCTATAGAGACATTATGTATTTAAAATGTTGTTACTATTTTATATTTTGCTTGTTCTGGATTCAGTGTTTAAGCAAAACTATATTAAACATTTATTTTAATAAGAAAAGGTTTAAAGTTACATATCTCAAAAGAAGAGAAAACATGCAGATGTTGATTAAATTTTTCAATAAATATTCAGTTTGGCCCACGACTTAGTCCCAGTTTTTAATTTTGGCCCACTGTGAATTTGAGTTTGACACCCCTGCAATGCATAATTTTGTACTTTGTAACAAAAAAGCACAAAACTTTCTTTCTCTTTTTTTTTGTAAATTCAAAACAACTTGGTAAAAGCTATATCGCGGCATCTCTATCCATCTAAACTATCGGACGACAGATATGTAAACGGGTACACATGTTTTTAAATTACTCAGGAAATGTAAAATTGTCACATTCTTGGATATTGATCTGCTCTTTTCACCATTTCACAAACACCACCGCACACAGACCTACACGTAGCACACACACAGACAGACTCTCACACGTCTCTCACCTCGTCACTGTTAAACCCCGAGCCCTGACCCCATCAGACCTGCCCCCCCACGCAGTCAAGTGTCCCGCGCAGCCTGTCCGATTTGGTTATTGTAACACACACGAGAGCCCCTCCCCTCCACCTCTGCCTCCACGTCTCCCTTCACTCCTCCACACGCTAACACACGGCATGACAAGGTAAGCGCTGCAGCCACCTCATAAATACACAAGGAAAGGAGCTGCGAAAACCCCAACCTCCACAGCTTTATCCCACAGAGGCGCGTTTTCACCTTGTAACGTAGCCGTGCACTTTATAGTTTTAACATGCATGAGGTCATTTCTTTGGTTAAAAAGTAGAAAAAAAGATTACGATTTGTTTAAAAATGCATATGGAGAGTTTATTTTTATTGAATTTATTCGCTATACCATACCAAACATTACAAAATAACAAATACAAGATAAAAAAAAAAGACATAAAAATAGCATATATGGTATCTTTGCAAAGTGGTAACAAAAAAAAAATTACAGTTTGCTTTAATGAAAATGTTATTCTCTCCATTATTAATTTGAACCAACCACCTATATTTGGAGGATAAGATTTGGTCTAGTTGAGAGCCATAAGATATTTGGCAACATGCCGAAATTAAACAATTAATAAATAAAAAAGGCAAAAAGGCAAAACAAAAATACAAAATACAAAAAACAGCAAACCACAAGTTGCCTCTTTTAAGTTGTTCTTCTATATAGGTAACTTAAAAATTGTGTAAAGAAAAATGATTGTCACAGTGTGGTATTAAACCTTTCTATCTTCATGGAAACTAAACCAGACCATGTTACAGGTCAGATCTGTGGAAAGGCGACCCTGCTCACAGTCAAAATACCACCTGTAATATAAGCAGGGCTGGGTATCATGAAGAAGTTGCCGATACCTTGATACATAAGCCACGATACGATACAGTGCACTTTCTATTCGATACGATATATTTCAAATTGCTTTGATACAGTTCAGTAAAAATAAAGCCTAAATCTTAAAAGCTGCGGTACTTAAAGTGTTTGTTAAACCATTTTTGTGCAAAGTTAATATGAAACACAAACATTTTGATCACCAAAACAGTGAAAATGTCAAATTTGTTGCATAAACAAGTTTGATTTCTCTAAATAAACAACAAAACTGTAGCACTGCAACAAAATAATTTAGCAAAATATACCAAAAAATACTCTTGGCGATATATCGATACAGCAGCCCAAGCTATCGACACTTTATCATCACATAAAACGATATGATATATTGATATTTTTGCACACCCCTAAATATGAGTAAAGCTGTTTAATGTCATACTGTGGAACTTTCCAGGCAGAGCAATGACATCTCCATAGAAACAAGCAACCAACCAAAAAGTCACACAGTGCACCATTAACAAAGTAGCCCAATCGTCAAAGCTGCCATCCTTGAAGAAAGACGATGAAGAAAAACGGTCTCTGAGAAAGAAACAGAAACAGCAAATCTGTAAAAAATAATAGCTGTATAATTTGCAATTTATAATACTACTTCATGTAACAAAAACCATCCGTATGGGCTACTCGCCAAAAAGCCCAAATTTATGCCCCGACATTAAAGAGGAACAGAGCGTAAATATGAACTATCAGTACAAAGAAAGGGAGTAAATTTGCACAAAATCACCACCGCCGCATTTCTTTCCGATCTCGTAAAACGTCTAGACTGTCAAACGCTAAGGTAAAAACTCCCCGTATCCACAAAATGATTTGATTCAAGGCAGCCAAGTTCCAGCTAAAGTGTTTATTTAACTTGGCTGTGACCCATCCTGCATCAGTCTAAACGGAGAAAAGGTCACCGCTTGGAATGGGTTTTGACGGGAAGGAAAAAAGCGAGACTCGGGGTCAAATAAAGTGAAGCGGAGCGTCTATGAAATATGACGTTGGATGCTGTGATATGCAGAAGTCCAGGGAGATAGCGTATGGAGGTAAGTGTGGAGTCTGCGGTGTTGGAAGTGACCATTTTTGGGCTGGAGTTGGTGAGGAGAGAAGCTGGGTGCTGGGTTGCCAGATTTGAAAAAAAAAAAAAAAGAGCCCTGAGCCCCCAAAAATGAAGGCCAAAAAAGAAGCAAGAGTTGGATGCAAAGCTCAGAACACCCTCTGAAGTATATGTAGCACTACTGAGCTGTTTCTTCCCTTTTGGTGCCGACTCAAAATGTCAAAAATGTGGTTAAAATTTGGGCACAGAGACTATAGCCCTTTGTGTAAAAAAGGTGATTTGAGACCCCACTCCTCAAGATATTTTTTACAGAATTAGTTTGTATTCATGTGCACTTTTTCACACAAGGTTTGCATTATGTGTTTGTGATATGCACTGCTTCATTTGTCGTTATTCAAGGTTGGAGATTGCTGTATTTTTGGTATCAGTCTGGGCCCTACACCCTCTGTTGGCTCTCAAACTCGGTCAAATGTGATTGTCCAGATTAGTTTTTCTCAGTGATGCATGTGAAACAAAGGATCTCATTGGTCAAGTTTCATTTACAAATTTCTCGCACCGAAGATTAACAAAGTTTCGCTCATTGATTCTGAAAAAATTGGGGACTTTTTTCATTTTTTAAGCCCCCTCTGATATATTTTTCTTGCTTTCTTTTTTCTGATACAAAGTGCCATGCATGTCCCTGATTGGCTAATCCACCTGTCAATCAGGTGGATTTGAAAACTGAGAGATTCACCAGTGACCAGACTCACATCTTCATTAAGTATTTAAGAAATGTATATTCTGGATCCAAGGCAACACACTTGACATATTTGCTGTTTTGATGACTGTTTTGATTCATATTAACTTTCCACAAGTAGTGGTTTAACAAAGAAATATCGTTGCAAAAATGGATTTGGTTCCTAAAAAAATTATTTATATCATGTGTAATATGTATCGAGTCATGTATCGAGTAGGGGTGTAACGATATCCACGTCTCACAATACGATATCGTCACGGTATGAACCTCACGGTACGATATTTATTGCAATATCATGGGAAAGCTCATGATATGGAGGGGAGGCACAGGATAAGAGATCTAAAACTATCCAAATCTCTTACGATATTTACTCAATATTTACACAAAATACATCTCACAGTATGATATTTATTGTGATATTTTGTGGAGACTAACAAAACTGTAAATATGCTACTTTTTCCTCTTAAAATGCCTTGACAAGACATAAAGAAGAACTAAGACTAACTAAAAGTGCTTAGAACTGTTATTTCTTCATAGTCGACACTGAAATGGAGCAAAGGATCATGGTCTATGTAGTTCCCTCTGTCTTTTTTTTAGTTATTGCTGCACCATAACTCTTCATTTAAGCAAAGAGACTTGTAATTCGATATATTGTGATGGTCCACGATATTACTGTAACTTTGATGATACGATATCACGATATTTAGGTTATTGTTACATCCCTAGTAAGTGTCGGATCGAATCCTGAGGGACCCTGTGATTCCCAGTTTTAATCCTGACTACTTTATATCACAAAATCAGACCTCGTAGCTCCAGAAAACAACTTCTGCTTCCTCACAATCTCCCAAAACACATTTCAACGACCAAACCAACACCTGTATTTCTACTATACGCACCTTTCTCCCATACCTCCTATACTCCGAATACACAGGTAGAAATCACACTAAACCCTGGCATAAAGTGACAATTAACCCTCATCCTCACACGAACCCGGGCTTGCTGACGCGTACCCCCCTCACTGATCTCCTCTCTCCTTGTTCATAGCTCCTAACTCCCAGCTCCTCCTTGTCTTGGAAATCCGCCTGTCAGGAGGGACCCGGGCAGGAACAATGCAGGGCGCCATGTTGGTTGTGTATTGTCATCGCTCATCGTAGGCGCGTTGTCACATTTGGAACACAGCGAGGGTCCTGGGTGCTGGGAGCGGGCTGAGGAGTGGCTGTCTGTAACATCGCGTCATGCTGTTGGATCGTAGCGTGGATCTGAAGGCAGCTTGTGCAGACAGAGGAGGGTAAAATGGAGAGACGTGTAAATCTGGCAGGTGGGTAATTTGATCGTGAAATAGTGATAAAAGAAACTATCAGAATTAGATCACGTCTTAAAGTCTTAAAGGTGCCATTTACACAGAAGTTATTCTTGTGAGCTTTAAGTCTTGTTATGACGCTGTTACCTCAGAGTTGTGTTTTGTTTCATTCACACACACATGTCTGAGTAACACTTTATTATTAGTCTGTCTACATCTCAAAACCTCAAAATGCTCTGGTCCACCTTGTGATGTCATGATGAAGTTGTAGTGTTCAAGTTAGAGGCTACGTTTTACCTTTAGTTCAGTAGAGATTTGCAATTCCTGCGCTGAAATGATCCAAATGATTCTAGTGAAGGTATATGGAGTTTAAAAACACAGTGGAGCACTTGTATTACAACTTGATGTCCCAAAGTGTTTAACTTATATACTTACATATGCAGGATTTGTGTGTTAAACATGTGTGAATGAAACAAAACACAACTCCAGATATAAAGTTGTAAAAGCTGAGGCACTCAAATATACAAAATAATTAAAAGCCTTTAATACCACAAGGCAGATAAAAGGATAATTTTGCACAATCTCTGTATATCCAAGAAGCACTCCTGCCTCCTAAAGTTTTGCATAACTCCAGGTCTGTTTGTGATGAGGAAACAACATTATAACAATATGGGTCCTTGAAAACTAGTTTATTTTAAATTGTTTGCAGCAGTCCATTTCAAAATTTCAAAATCAGAGTAAAGTTTGGTCATGTGCACTTCTGGTTTGCCAACAATAGACACAGAGAGCACAATTTGACCTTAAGAGACCGCTTTAACCTTAATACAATGAAAAAAAACAAACAGGTATAGCCTATTTAATTGTTATGAAGGAATGTTAAAAGTGTACCTTTATGTCTAGGGAAAATAAAAAGTTTAATCGCAGAATTATGCAATGGTACAAAAACAAACCTACTACTTAAAGGTGCACTTTCTCGTTGAAGTCACCTGCTTGTTTCTATGGATATATCATTATTCTGCCTTACATTTCTTCAATTACAGCTGGTTTTATAGCTCAAAAATACAGAGAAAAACAGGCATTCTGGCTGTGCGGGGTCACCTCTCCACAGATCTAACCTGTAACTTGGTCTGGTTTGGTCTCCATGAAGATAGAAATGTTTAATGCCATACTAAGAAACATTCCAGGTAAAGCAATAACATCTTCATGGAGAAAAGCATTTGACGGACCATCCACGAGAAATGTCACACAATGCACCTTTAAAGTCACGTATGGTATTAAAGAAGCTTACAAACGCTTTTCTGAAATCATGTTCAAAATCAATTCCAATCAAATTTCAAATAAAAAAGCCACACACATTCACTGTACCTATGTACTGATAGGTATAGTGAATGTGTGTGGCTTTTTTATTTGAAATTTGATGTGTGTCAATGTATAATTTGTTCAAGAAATCTAGTGAAAGTAAGTAGTAACATCATCACAAAAACAAAAATCTTGAAATTTAAAAATCCATGTAATGAATTGTAAACATGTATTCAAAATTCAACCTTCAAAACCAGGGAAACCACATTTAAATTCAAGTCCCAGTATCCAGCATTTACAATATTTTGAAAAACAAACCAAACCTGAAGTCTTACGCAATCAGCCGAAACCCAAATCGAAAGCGCTTCCTCTCGCCGTGGACACAATTAAAGCATGCAGGGATTATGATAAACAAATGGAATTAATAGAGAAAGCGCAGGGCATTATGTGTCTGTGTAAAACGCTGTGCTGTGGCTGGTAATTACTCGAGTCAGTGCGGCGCGGGCTCGTTTGGGGATAATGGAGGGGTAATTGATTGGTCTAATGTTTGTGGAGCTCTGGGCTGGTTTGGCTGCAGATACTGAGACACCCACGGACCACTGCACTATGCAGGCTACTCCCGACAAAAGGTGGAGGGTGGGGGATAGTCAGTGCAGTCAAAGTGATGTTAAATGGATGAAAAAAAGTAATTATAACCGCTTATGCAAATTACTTTTTGGCCGCTGCCCTGTCCCGACTCGTTATTCTGTGATTGGACTAAGCAATATGTGAAGGTACGAGTAGGTCTATAGTTATAATCTGTGACAACCTTGAATCATTCTGTTATCATTTAGACATTTAAAATCACAATATTCATCTAAAAGAAACAAATTCACTGAGTTCCGCGTTAGAAAACTGCGATACCCAATGGGATAACAACAAAAAGTCCACAGCTCCGATGGATAGACACAGATCACACTAGCGAGTAGCAGATTTAGTTTTCATTTGCACCAAAATAAATATGCAGCAATACATGAAAGAAAATACAATTGGAGAACGAAGTAAATACAGAGCAGTGGGTATGTGCCTCCAAATCCAAATCCAAATCCAGCTTTGGGTGAGCAAATGGTGCGGGGAAACAACTATAAGATGGTTAAGAGTGGTAAAAAGTCAATTTAGCAGAATAGGCCTGCTTAAAAAAAGTATTTAAATATAAGATTTTTGTCTATTTTAAAGTTCCAATTCTATAGTGTCTATTACAACATATTTGGGAAAAACTCTGATATTTGGGTCCGTGTACCATTCGTTCAGTTGGATTTCAATTAAGAACGAAAAACAATAAAATGGGAAAACAGTTTGCTATTTCAAAATGATTTTGATCTCTGTTTCCAATATTTAATGTAAAGTTTATTTCAAATAACACCAATCAAAAAACAATCTCGGTGCCTATTTCAATTTTGATATTTTATTCTCTCTAGTTTATTTGCCTCGGACGTTCTGCTGCTTAACTCGCCGTGTGTGAATTCAGCGTCAACTGAACAAAGAAGTTTTCACCTTGCTGCTTCTTGTTTCTCGTCATGGCGTTCAACAATGACTTTCTAAGACGCAAACGTAAACGCATCGCTATGAAAGAAAAGGACAACGGTTTTTCAGGTAAGTCCTTCTAGCAGCAGAACTTCCGGGGCAAATAAACCAGAGAGAATAAAATATCAAAATTAAAATAGGCACGATAACTGTTTTTTGATTGGTCTTTAAATTGAAATAAACTTTAAATTAAATATTGGAAATTGAGATTGAAATCTGTTTTTTTGTTTGACACTAAACAGAATAATGAAATAACAAACTGTTTTCCCATTTTATTGTTTTTCATTCTTAATATTCAAAAGAACGAATGGTACACGGACTTATTTGCATTATATTTATATCAGGATCCATTACCCCGTATTTATCCAACTACACGACAAAATCTGTTTAATAAAACCAGGTATTTTTACCACATACAGTATATCCACCTCAGCTCTAAACACAACACTCGTACAGAACGTGGGATGACATTTGGTTTCACCTCTGCTCACAAAATACTCCCAGAGATGGACTATTACCAGAGACAGAGCAGCACCCCCCAAAGAGAATGAGAAAGAGATAGAGAAGGAAGGAGGAAGAGAGAGAGGGAGCGAAAGAGAGTGAGAGAGAGGGACAGTAAGAGAGAGAGAAAGGAAAGAAAGAAGTATACAGACAGTGAGAGAAGGAGGGAGTGAGAAAGAGAGAGGGATTGAGAAAACTAGAGAAAGATAAAGAGGGAAGAAGACAGAAAGAGGAGATGAGGGGGAAAAGAGAGAGAATGAGAGAGAGAAAGAGAGGAGGTTAAAAGGGAATGACAGAAAGAGGAGAGGATGAGAGAGAAAGAGAAAATGAGAGAGCAGGGAGAGAATAAAAGAGAGAGACAGATAAAGAGTGAGGGAGACAGAAAGAGGAGAAGAGGAAAGACAGAGAGAGAAAATGAGAGAGCAGGGAGAGAATAAGAGAGAGAGAAAGGGGCAGAGAAAGACAGATAGAAAGATAAAGAGAGAGGGAGACATAAAAAGAAGGAGGAGGAGGAGAGAGAGAGAATTATACAAAGGGAGGGAGACAGGGAGAAGGAGAAAGAGAGAGGGACAGAGAAAATGAGAGAATGATGATGAGGGAAAGAGACAAAAAGAGGAGGAGATGAGGGGGAAGAGAGAGAAAGAGAACGAGAGAGAAATGGACAGAGAAAGAAAGAGAAAGACAGAAGGTTAAAAGAGAAAGAAACAAGAAGAATGAGAGAGCAGGGCAGATAATGAGAGAGAGAGAGAGAGAGAGAGAGAGAGAGAAGGATTAAGCAGGAGGGAGACATAAAGAGGAGGAGAAAGCGAGAGAGAGAAAAGGATAAAGGCAAAGGGAGATAGAAAACCAAAAGAGAAGCAGACGAGGAAGAGAGAATAAGATCGAGGGAGGGAGGGAGAGAGAGTGAGCGAGAGAAAAGGATAAAAACGGAGAGAAAGAGTGAGCTAGAGTAGTGCACATTTTGTGTACGTCCCTAATGGCTGCTGGGTTTTCCCACACGGAGGCGGTTGGAGATGGCTGTTGTCTGACAATGCCTTATTCCTCACGACTGCTGTTGACAAGCAATTCTCACAAGCAGCATCAGGCTCCATCACTACAGCTTATAGTGAGCTGGGAGAGGGAGGGACACTGTAAAGAGATGTTACACAAAGTGGAGAGCGGGGAATATGGCCTCTACAAATGCTATAGTGGATATTAAGGGTCATACGCTCAGGCTTTTATATGGATGCCCTTCCTGGACAGAAACATTGCAAGTGTCTTTTTACAGAATTTCAAGTCACATACAAATAAGTCATGGTTAATAATGATTGACCAGAATACGTCTAGAATCCATAAATGTAAAAAGTAGAAGTGGGCAAAATGACAAAAACATGTTATAAAAAAAAAAGAAGAAAGTAGAGCTGCTTTAATGGGCCCATATTCCACTATTTTCTGATCTATGTTATAATGTTTCCTAATCACAAACAGACCTGGAGTTGTGTTTTGTTTCATTCACACATGTTTAATACACAAACCCGGTATATTGAGGCTGAGTTCTTTTCTACAACAAAACAGAAAATACTCCTCCTTGTTGATGTTGTTGTGGTAATACAGGGAGTGCTCCACTGTGTTTTTAAAGTTATACACCTTCACCTTCACTAGAATTACTTGGGTAATTTCAGCTCTGGAATTGTCAATCTCTACTTAACTAAATTCATTAACCTGTTGTATTTGGATATGCATTTTCCTGATTTTGAGGCTTGAGTACTCAAGCTCTCTACATTTCTACCTTCACCTATGGTCATGAGCTTTGGGTAATGACCAAAAGGCCAAGAATGCGGATACGCAGTTGAAATGAGTTTCCTCCACAGGGCGGGTGGGCAGAGATAGGGTGAGGAGCTCAATCACACGAGAGGAGCTCGGAGTAGAGCCGCTGCTCCTCCACATCGAGAGGAGCAGCTGAGGTGGCTTAGGCATCTGTTCCAGATGCCTCCTGGGCGCCTCCCTCGGGAGGTGTTCTGGGCATGTCTCACTGGAAGGTGGCCCCGGGGAAGACCCAAGACACACTGGAGGGACTATGTCTCTTGGTTGGCCTGGGAACGCCTTGGGTTCCCTCCGGAGGAGCTGGAGGAAATGCCCGGGGTGAAGGAAGCCATGGACTCCCTGCTTAGCCTGCTGCCCCCGTGACTTGGCCCCAGATAAGGGAAAGAAAATGGATGGATGGAAAAAACTAACTAGTAGTTTACTAGTAACTAGTAGATTTTTGGGTAGAGATCCGTCACCTGCTTATTTGTGTGGATATGTCATTGCTTTGTCTGAAATGTTCCACAGTACATCATTAAACCTGCATTTATTCAATTACAGGTTTACTTGCCCTGGTTTGGTCTCCATGAAGATAAAAAAAGGGCTATTACCATACTGTGAAACATTCTAGACAAAGCAATCTCCATGAAGAAAAATGTTTGACAGACCTTCCAACAGAAGAGTCACACAATGCACCTTTAAACCTAAATACTCAAAAAAGTATATGTTTCCAAATAATAATGCAGAAAATTATTTTATACCATGTTGAAAAGATCTCTCAAAATTAATTCTCATTCTCCCAAAGTTGAAAAGGCAGTATTGGAGTAGACATCTCTGTTGTGTACTCTGCTGTGTACAGACAGTAAATGTCACGTCACAAACTGGACTGAAATGAGAAGATGACATTTATTTAACCTCGCAAACATTTGGCCTTTTGCAAATCAAATCGATATTTAATAAAAGCATTTGGGAGGGTGCGCGCTCAGCTGTCTGCTGGAATATTTATGAGAGCTCAGCCCACAGGAGGAGGGGGAGGCGGTTTGAGGATAAGACTGTGTGATGCAAAGAAGAAGAAAAAATGATGTACGTTCATATTTGAGACTGCAGTTTGTCTGTGCCTCCCATACTCCCTTTTCGAGATTGTTTCTTGTAGCTTATGTGTAATACTTTTCTCTGTGTGTTAATCATGACAAGTTTTGCAAAATATCAACTGAGACAAAAGCAGAGGAGTTTAATCGTCAGAGTAAATTGTAAAAGGGGTGTAAAAAAAATTTGTACAGTGGTCCAAATGCCTATAGCGTCTAACGTGTTTATAAGCGCTTTTCACAATATTTCGGGGGATATGGCTGAGTTTGGATGTCTCACAAATACTAAAAACTACTAGCATGCAAACAGAGCACCAGTGTTATGTTCACTAGGGTTCGCAAATAAAAGTGCAACATATTTAGATGCTGACAGAGCACATGGAGTCTGACTGAAGATTACCCTCAAGAACTGGTTTTATTATTTACTAAGAAAACAGATTTGACTCTTCTGCATGAGGGAAAGTGAGCAAAGCCAATTTAAGATATTAATTTTTTTTTTTTTTAAAGCTACAATTGAACAATTTGCTTTGGGGAGGAATTATAACAATAAACCATGCAGAGATTAAAATCCCAAAGGTGTTTCAATTAGGGATGCAAGATCTGTTCTGATTTAAAATAAAATAAAATAAAATCCTTATAAAATCATTATCAAGGCATTATTTGTCATGCAGTGCTCTAAGACTGCCAATTAAATACTTTTTACAGAGACGCAAAAATAGATAAGATAATTTGGTTTATTTATTTATTTTTAGAATTTGTGAATTGTGTGAGGGGTGAGATTAAATAAATGTTCTTCTTCCTACTCCTTTTTGGGCCATATTTTTTTTTTTTTTGTTATTTCTGCTATGATGTCATGAATGTTATAATTTCTATTGTAAAAGAATACTCAAAATATATAAATAAATAATAATAATAAAAATAATAATAATTTTAAAAATCTATATCTAATCTATATTGTTATATAGTTTTTTTTGTGTGTGGCTATTTTCCTGTATATTTGGACTGAGTTCTTCCCTCAGAGAGAAAACACTCTGTTCCACCTTGTGATGTCATGTGGTAATACAGGAAATGCTCCACCATGTTTTTAAACTCCATAGACTTCACTAGAACCATTTAGAAAGCTTCAGACTTAGAATTTCCTATTTCTACTAAAGAAAAGTTATCTTGAAAACTTCCACTTCATGACATCACAAGGTGGAACAGAGCACTTTGAGCTTTGGAGATGTAGACAGACGAATAATAAACAATTACTCAAACGTGTGAATGAAACAAAACAAGAGTCTGGGTATGTTTTCGATGAGATGACATGCTTTAAATCTCACAAAAGTAAAATTTTGCATAATATAGGCCCTTTAAGTACTATTTTTATTTTAGAATTTGTGAAATCTGAAGCATTATCAATCAAAACATACATGATTATTTGTCTGTTTTAAAATAATTTTCCTTATTTAGATAGCAGGAGTCTTTGCTTATCATAATTATTCCAAGTTTGACTCACCGATTCCTTTAAAAAACTGTCACAACTGAACCAGCAGCGTACATGACAAGACTGAATAAACATTGGATCTAATTAAAAGAAAATCTCCACTTTCCAAGTACAATATTTGGGATCAGATCAAAAGCTTGTCACCAAAGGATTACGTTTTCTTCCGGGACGCTGCTCGCATTTCCAAACGAGCTTCCTTAACACCCCCGTATAACAATACCCCAAGTTCTCCCAGCATGCTTTGCGGTCCAGATCTCTCCCCCTGTTAGATTATCCCTCGCAAATGTCGGTCTGTCAAAACGCATTTCCATATGTAATCCCCTTGTAGTTTGGGAAGGCGAGTTGGCAGGCTGTCATGTCCACCGCAGATAGAGGAGAAGTGGTTTGATGTTTAATGAATGGAGTTTCCTGTCGCTCGGTGCACAGACAGGGACCAGGGCAGGGGCCGGTGTGCACCTGCGAGGAGTATACAGGACCCGTAAACTGAAATCTGATCCAGGAGAGCGTCTGTGGGCAAAAATGACGACATGGTAGACAAGGATTTGATGTTTACATATAAAACCCAACAATACAGACAATTTTGCAGTATCGATTCCATGGTAAGGCTTCAGTCGATATCCTTGTGGGGCCTTTATTTGGATGTAAGACTATTTCCACACTGATTTTGGCCTGGAACGTCTCATAATGTTTGTTTATTCACTAGTTATCTGAAGAATAAATAACAGTTACATAACACTATTAGAAGACGTATTGTGTAATAAGTTCACTGTGTTCTAAGGAAATAAGTGTCATTTTCTGTCTCTACACTGGTATCGGTTATTATCGGATATCAACAGATACTTAAAGCTAAAGAATAAATATCGGTATCAATCCTTTTTCTTTCTTTTTAAACTGATGCTCAATTAAAATAAATCAATAAATCAAATAAATAGTAGCTTACCATTACCAAGTATGGAATGAATGAATAGTCTCTACATTAGGGGTGTGCAAAAATATCGCAATATCGATATATCGCATCGTTTAATGTGATGATACAGTATCGATATCGCGGACTGCTGTATCGATATATCGCCAAGAGTATTTTTAGTATATTTTACTAAATTATTTTGTTACAGCGCTACAGTTATGTTGCTTGTTTAGTGTAAAAAGACTCGTTTACTCACACGTTTGATATTTTCACAGTTTTGATGATTAAATTGTTTGTGTTTCATATGCACTTTGCACAAGAAGTGGTTAAACAAAGACTTTTAGTATCACAGCCATTATTTTGCCTTTATTTTTCACTGAACCATATCGAATCAATTTATATATATCGTATCAAATCGAAAGTGCACTGTATCGAGGTATGCATCGTATCTTAGCCTCTGTATCAAGATATGTATCTTATAATGGCCTATGTATGGAGATATGTATAGCACTGTGGCCTATGTATCGAGGTATGTATCGTATCGTGGCCTATGTATCAAGGTACGTATCGTATCGTGGCCTATGTATCGAGGTACGTATCATATCGTGGCCGATGTATCTGCAACTTCTTAATGATACCCAGCCCGACTCTACAGTGTGTATGTTTGACTCAAAGTGATTATGATTAGTGATCCTCTGCATTTGACCCGTCCTTCAGCGAAAAACTTAAATGGTACGACTTTGTTCTCTGAAGTGGTAATTAAGAATCTATATCAACATAACACATACTGTACATTTCCTCCATAAGCCCTTTATAAACATTTACATATCAGGACTGCCTCAAGGAATGAAGCTGTGCGCATGACGGCTTCTAAGCACTGCTGTCACTATGAGCAGTTATTTCGTTTGATATTGTTTTAGCGTTGCCTCGGCCAGCTATTTGTCTAGTATTTGAGTCAAGAGCAGTTCTAAATGTACACAATGACTTTGATATTACTGGTGACAACAATAATTTATGCAGAAAATCGAAATGTCTGTAGCTAAAGTCACAATATATGAAAGTTTTAATGTTAAAGGGCCCATTATTTTCTGATCTGTTATAATGTTGTTTCCAGTGCAAAAATACCTGTTGTTGTGTTTTGTTTCATTCATACATGTTGAACACACAAACCCTGCATATTTAGTTCTTCTCTCAAACAGAAAACGCTCTATTGCACCTTGTAATGTCACGTGGTAATACTGGAAGTGCTCCACTGTGTTTTTAAACTCCATGCACCTTCACTAGAATCATTTTAGTCATTTCAGCCGTAGAGTTGCCGATCTCTACTGAACGAAAGGTAAAAGACAAAACATTCTAGCATGACTTAAAGCTCATAAGAGACAATTTCATGTAATCTTGGAGCTTTAATAAAAATATCTCGCATTTCCTTCAGACCACAGTACACCCCGAACAGTAGCTTTAAGTCTTGAGCTATAGAACGACACCCAATCAATGACAAATGAAGGCTGTGCTAATGGCTGCTGTTGAATGTATTATGTGATTTCTAATACGGCTCCATCTGTTCCAGCTCATTTATCAGGATCATCATTTTTAAAAATTACACCCATATCAGCGTTAGCCGTTAGCGTTCCCCTCCACTGCACAAATCTTCAGTTAGAATAAGGATATGGATCGAGGAGTATGGTTCTAAAAGGTGAAATTTAATCAATTCACCAACATGGAAAATATTTTTTATGTAAATGATGATATTATGATGAAATGACGCTTATATCTATCAAAATGTCAGGGGTATTTTTTGGTATAAAAAATTGAATTACTGTATTGTGGTCTGTACTACATTTTGATCACATTTCTATCACTTTCTCAAGGATAATCGATTTATTAAAATTATATTGTGCAGATGAAACATAAAAACACACTGTATGTCAAATCGGGTTTTTATAGTTTTTAAAAATTGAACTTCTAATTTGTAGAGTCCATTTTGATTTTCAAATTAAGACATGACAGTTTGTAATCAACGCAAATTGAACTGAATTGTCAACAAGGGGGCCCTAAGTATGAAGAAGAATTAATCAAGCAGTGTGAATGTAAGAAGGAAAGCTAAGAAGGAAAACTACAGTCAGAATGTGGACATTTTTTGTAATTGTACACTCTAATGTACACCAAATGTGGCCTTCAGAGCATTTTTCTTGGTCCTCGGGCTTCCTGGTTGTTTCCTCATCAAAAACATACCCAGGGCTGTGTTTTGTTTCATTTGTTTCACACATATTTAACACGCAAACCCTGCAAATATAGACTGAGTTCTTCTCTC
The DNA here is from genome assembly GCF_026225935.1 of Boleophthalmus pectinirostris. Classification (NCBI taxonomy): domain Eukaryota; kingdom Metazoa; phylum Chordata; class Actinopteri; order Gobiiformes; family Gobiidae; genus Boleophthalmus; species Boleophthalmus pectinirostris. Next base: position 28,030,112 of record NW_026571473.1, on the reverse strand, counting down.
AAACAGAAAACACTCTAATGTCATGTCACACAGGAAGTGCTCCACTGTGTTTTTAAACTCCATACACCTTCACTAGAATATTAATGCTGCCCAAAAGGTCAAAGGTAAAAGTAGTGTTTCGCAATAGTAGTGTTTTCTGGGGACCCATATTTTAAAAGTCACATACCTCTTCGACCCAAGTCAATAGACATTATTCATAAATCACAAAATAAAAGTGGATTTGACCATTATTGAACATTAATGAGGATATTTTATTCTTGACTGAGCGATCGTGTCTCTCTGAACAATTAGTATCACTCAAGTTTTAAACAATGAAAAACAGTACTTGAACCAGCGAAAAAAAAAGGATCGATAAGTTGCCTATTTGGACATTAAATGTAGCCCATTTCTTTTTCTTTTCAACATTCAATTGAACCAGCAAAACTGGAACAAAATAGTCAATAAAATAATTACAAAAAGATTAGAAATGATACAGAACATGTCTTAATATTTCAACATGTGTCAGTACTGTATATTGCAGACCTACATGCAGATCATGACAAGGCGACCCAAAAAAAATGTCTTGCGACCCACCTGAGAGTTGCGATCTATTCTTTGGGAAACAATGACTTAAAGTGTATGTGCTTTTGGAGCTTTAGAGATGTAGACAGACTAAATAAAGAATTACTCAAATCTGTGTGAATGAAATAAAACTCAACTCAAGCTCAAGAGTTAGTTTTGCTTAATATAAAACCTTTAAAATCCTACCCTTATAATTTCAGTGTTGGCGTGAGACAGACGTGACTTTAAGCTTCTGAGATAAGGTTTAGTGTCACTGTAAAACCTCAAATAAAAACAACTTTCTTGAACGAACCGCTGTATCACGCGTGTTTAAATTGACGCTTTGTGCGATACCTTTTACTGCCAGACATACTCTATTTGCCAATATTCAGTTACGCGTTTATGCTGTACGCCGGTGCAAATTGCCAATTCCGTTTTTATTGCAACGCGGTCAGTTAAACCACACTCAATACATCCACACTCTATATTGTTTACCGGCCCTAACTCTTTCTCTCTCCCTCCTCGTCGTCACGGCATTATCCATGTATCTTTAAAGCGGGCCCCCGTTGCCTTTTGCATGATTAACCCTTCGCGGTCGGTCTGTGCGTCATCTCCAATCCGCCCTGACAGCACCCGTCCCATTTGTTTGCGTTGGGTGCTCGAGTGGGCGCACTTCATCGTGGCTTTAGCAGTTAATAAATCACGAACCTTGCGCCCCCCCTCCCTCCACCCCCTCCTCCCCCCTATCACCCGCTTCCCCTCACCCCCGCCTCTCCCCTCCCTCCCCTCCTTCCCTCCCTTGGGTGCCGCGCGGCGGTGGTCCCGTCACAGAGCGGGCCCTCGGAGTTGATGCGACAGCTACATGCTAATTCAACACGACCATAATTCATTATACAGTCGCGAGTGTAGCGGGATGGAAAGAATACCAACCTACACCGGCGAAGAGAGAGAGAAAGAGAGAAAGGGAGAGAAAGAGAGGGGGCACAGTGTGTTCAAACCAGGTCTACTTATGCCCGCAATATGCCACCAACGAAAGGAAATTGTAGATTAGGTACAAAAAAGGTTCATGCATAGTATTAGCACAGCGTTTGAGCTTAAAGTGCGTGATATTTGTTTTTGCCTATTCTCCTATTTTGAATTAATTTGCTGGGATAATATCTGTTGTAAATATATATATATATATATATATATATATATATAATTTTACACCAAACAATAGGGATGTCCAAAAATATTTACATTACTGTGCATCATATTTGATCTCTTTTATATAATAATTACTGCGAGCTGAATGTGCCAGTATGATTTCTTTTTTTACTGATGCTCAAATAAAAACAAATAAAATTAAATATATAGTATCTTATCTTTACCAGGAATGGAATAAATTAATAGTCTCTAGAGTAGGGATGTGCAAAAATATCAAAATATCAATATATCGTATTGTGTAATGTGATGATACAATGTTGATATCGCGGGCTGCTGTATCGATATATCACCAAGAGTATTTTTTGGTGTATTTTGCTAAATTATTTTGTTTCAGTGCTACAGTTTTGCTACTTGTTTAGAGGAAACTTGTTTATGCGACACATTTGACATTTTCACTGTTTTGATGTTTAAAATGAGTGAATTAACTTAGCATAAGAAGTGGTTCAAGAAAGACTTTCAGTATCACAGCCATGATTTAGACATTATATTTTACTGAACCGTACTGAATCATTTTGAAATAAATCTATCGAGTCAAAAGTGCACGGTATCGAGATATGTATCGTATCATGACCTATGTAACGTATTGGCAACTGGCAACAACCCAGTCCTACCAACCAAGAAACAATTTGTGAAGAAAAGTTGAAAAATATGTCACAAATTACAGGAAGCAAAGAGTCTCATTTTAGAGAGTCCCTCATTGATGACATTACACCAGTGATAATTCTGTTTATACACAAGAAACACATTTTCTCTGACACTTTCAACATGATTGAATAAATATAAATGTGTTTTCTTATAATGTTATTTGTCAGATAGTAATTCCTGTGTACATTAGAGGAGTTTTAGGTACAATATGGTTGCCAGGTAACAGTTATGGGCTTTGAAATGTGTAACTTTTCTGGTGGAGGGTCCGTCACATGCTTTTCTTCTTAGAGATGTTATTACTATGTCTGGAATGTTTCACAGTATGGCATTAAACCTTTCTATCTTCATGGAGACTAAACCAGACCAAGTTACAGGTCAGATCTGTGGAGAGGCGACCCCGTTCACAGTCAGAATGCTGTTTTTCGAGCTGTAAAACCACCTCTAATTGAATAAATATAAGGTAGAGCTGTTTAAAGTCATAATGGGGAACAATGCAAGCAGAGCAACGAGCAGAAAAGTGACACATTGCACCTTTAAAAATACGAGCTAACAGTCGGAATCAGTGCAGAAGGGTGGATGAGATGGGTTAGCTTAATGCACGCAAGCTTAAAAAATATCTGAGCAATTTATGGAGAATAAACTGGAAAGGTCATTAAAGGGCACGCAAAGGTTAATATAATACAGGATAAGACAGAAGGGACGACAAACGCAAAGGATATTGGGTAAAACGCTATTAAAATGCGATAAGGAAATTTTACGAAAGGAAAAAAAAACTATTCAGGTGATGCATATTTCTATAACTTTACAAAACATACTCGAAACATATGTACATTTTTACGTTATCTGGGTTACTAAGAAGATAGACTCAAGTCACAACAGCCCTGACTCTTCACAGTGGCATTTCACAGTGGTTAAGTAAGATTTTAAAACCCCTGAATGGCATGGAGTCTGATTTTTACAAATAATAATGTGGGCTGGGATAACAAAAATGTTCTGTGCACTTTGAATACAGAACAATCAAACATGCATGAATCAAACTACAACTCTGAGTAAGAAGTAATGAATATGAATACCATTATGACATTAAAAGCTCAATAAAGTGGATTTTGCATAATATGTCTCCTTGTACAATGATAAAGTAATATTTAAGATAGTAATGATACATAAACTGTGAATATAAATTGATTCTGATTTCATTTTGTATTGAGATACCCCACTCTCAGTATCAACTGCTTTCAGGCTCCTCATTTTGATCTTAAAATGTTCGTATTAACCCGCTCTATGTGATCTTCTTGCTTTTTTATTTCACAATTTTGTCCATAAATAAATCCCTATTCGTAATATGGAACTGGCTCTAAATTTGCCCCATAAATGCTAGTCTTGATGGGCTTCATTTGACTGGACACAAACGCCAAGGGTGACGTCACACTCACTTAAGGTTGTCACACACTACAGGAGAATTTGCCCCGATTTTGGCTGCGATTTGCTTCTCCTAAAATTCGGGGAGGCGTGACTCGATTTTCTGTCTTCGTGTGCGATTTTGAAGCTTGTGTGTTTGGTGTCAGTGTGACTCTGGGCTGTTCTGCCAGATCATAACCACTAAACATCAGGAACGCAACGATAACAGACACAGAGACGCAACATACAAACTCGTGATACAGCGAAAATAATGAGAAGACTTTATTCCTCACCTCTTCTAAAGCGATAAATTTAAAGTGCAGCATCTCATCCACATTATCCATAGAAATTGTCCTCTGCAAATAATGACACCAAGTCCACAAAACCGCTCTATTAATCCAGTTTGAAAGTAAAAAGGCAAGAGTAGTTCCTCATGTGTGTCTGTTTACATCCACACAGTTCACAGGTCAAAGTGAAGCTGCAGATTAGCGATATTGACTCTACTTCCGATGAATTTATAGCCAAATTTTTATGGTTTAAAAATCATGTATCTGAAGTTTTGCACCACATTTCACAAATAATAATAACACAGTTTTGACTTGTATCTAAACTAGAAGTGCAGTGCTCTGATCTTTTGAATACTTAAGGTTTTAATTCGCATAAGATTCTCCTCATGTCTGTGGTGTGCGCTTTTTGTCGCATGTTTATTTTTTATTTATTCATTTATTTAATAGGGACAGTGCATATTAATGAACATCAACAAAAGTGCAGTGTAAAAATGCCAAATTATAGTAAGAATGCTAATTTCCATCTGTAGTCCCTAGACAGATAACGCCACAAATTTAACGAAGAAAAAGCAAAATATTTAAAATTGTTTAAGGCTGAAAAATCCTGTAGTGTGTGGTGGCATTTAGTCCACTTCTGTAGACAGTCGATGTAAAGATACTAAATTTTGATGCGGTTTGATAATAAAGTGATTGAATTCCAGTGATACACGGACACACAAACATGACTCGACCACAGGCTAAGTGTCTTGAATCTCCACAACACCCTCTCGTCTCACCTCACATAATGGACTGGTAGCAGTTCAAGCCCTTCCACGCCACTATCTCCTCTGCCCCACATGCACCCGGGGGCGCCCTGTACCAGATCTGCCCCCCTCGACGCATCACCCGGGGCAGCTCGTGTGCGTTTGTCATTATTACTATCCCGCCTTCATCCCGTGCACCTTATTAAAACCATTCCTTCAGGAGAGCAGGGAAGCGTGTCAAAGAGAAGCCACCGAAACCAGGCCAAGCAAGCCGGGGAAGGTGCCCACACTGCCACCATCGGCTCCATCACGAAGGGGGTGTGAGGGAGGGTATGTGTATGTGTGTGTAGGGGGATTGTCAGCCCAGACTAGGACCCCTGATGTCCCTCTGATTCCTTTGTCAGTGCGAGTTAATGGAAGTCCCAGCGGTGAGGCCTTATCACAGCCAAGCATTCGGCCCGGCTCTGGTCCTATACTGCTGATGCGTCTGGGGTGAATATTGATCCTGTTAGCTTCTGTTAGTGCGTGTTAGCAAGAGAGGATATCAGGACAGGACAAAGGGCAGGCACTTCGGATCACAACATTTCGGTCTGTAGTGGTGTAGTGCAATATTGTAGAAGTTACCGAGTTTATTAGAATTTATTGTGACTAAAATACAACAATGAGCATTTGGGGAAAACACAACTTTGAAGGATTACTTTAGTGATGCTCTTGATAGAAGTGATTAATGTGAGGTCAAGATGGAACCTACTACAATCAGCTTTAATATAATATAAATAAATAAAAGTAGTAGTAGTAGTAGTAGTAGTAGTAGTAGTAGTAGTAGTAGCAGAGGTGAGACCAAGTCATTGTTTTGCAAGTCTCAAGTAAGTCTCAAGTCTTTGACCTCAAGTCTGAGTCACGTTCCAAGTCAAATACAGGCAAGTCCAAGTCGAGTCTCGAGTCACTGGCCCGTAAGTCCAAGTCATCTGCTTTGAGCTTCAAGTCATTTCAAGTCTTAAAAAAAAGTACCAAATATAGCTTAGATTTTTGCAATTTATATGAATTTTAAACTAAATTGTGCTTAAAAAGTCATGGTTTATTTATATATGAATATTTATAGAGTATATAAGAGTTGTAGAAATTAATTTAGTTAATTTTTCCTTTTTAAATGTCTTGACAAGATCTTAGTGTGAATCATTATAGTCAGAATAGAAAGAATTCAGATTTAAAAGTGCTTCTTAAGTCACAGGCCTAAAGTCTGAGTCAAGTCCCAAGTCAGTGACCTTCAAGTCCAAGTCGAGTTCCAAGTCTTAGTCAGTTTTATCAAGTCAAGTCTAAAGTCCTAAAAATAGTGACTCAAGTCTGACTTGAGTCCAAATCAGTAGTAGTAGTAGTAGTTTATCTTCTTAAGTCAGTTACCAACATTTCATGTAAAACTATAACAGAAGGGGTTTAGGCTGAAGTGAAGTAGTAATAGTAGTAGTAGTAGTGGGAGTAGTACTAGTAAATAGTAGTAGTAATCAAGTTTGTTTCTTTCTAGATGGGCTTTTTCTGGGTACTGGGAAAAGATAGGTTCTCCAGGTAAGATGGATTTTTTGAGACGATACCAATACCCGATATTTGGCTTGCATTTGTGGTAATTACTAATATTTTCCTACAGATTTATCTTAATTACACAAATGAATATTTCAGCTTTGTAAAAATAATAACAAAATCTGTTTATCTGAAATATAAAATTGTTGGTATATGTTTGTGTAAATATACAGTCAAACAACACTCTTCTTTTTCTGTTTTTGTTTGTTTGTTTGGTCAAATCTAACACACTGAGGACAGGCCCATCAACAAAATGTGGGGGCCTGGGGCAAGAAGCCTCTTCCCTCTAATATAAATTAATAGGAAGGGGGTCCAATTTTGGGCTACGGGACAACAGACCCCTTTGTCCCCCTCTGTCTACTGCTCTAACTGAGGACAACGTGAGACTGAGACATGGGTGCAGAGAATTGGACAACGGTAAAAAATATCAGCATTAAAATATACAGATATCCACAAATCTGTATCGATATCAGTTGACATGGATGCTGGAACCAATATATCGCTCATCCCTACTCCAGCTGTTACATTGCGATCACCCACTCCTCCTGTCCGGTTTAACCCCAGTAGTATCGCAGACTGGGTCAAATGCAAAACATGCCCTATTTCTATATTTGATAGCACAGCCCACCTTAACCTGAACTCCTGAACCCCTGACGACCTCATGAGTAAAAACCCCGTAGCACACAGAGAGGAGCAGATTCTGGTGTCTTTAGCCCTCTCTCCATCTCTCAGCCTGCGCTCCGTCACAGTACGCTCTGCTCTCCCACTGCCAACCAGTTTATGTAAAAGTGATTAACAGTAATTAATCCTTAATCACCGTGATTAGCCAAGTCGCAGTAAATTAAGCCACATCTGGAGCGGCTGAGGGCTGGAGAGTGGCAGCGTGCTCCATCCAAGCTCCGTTTAGGGAGGCTACCTGGGGTTTCATTAGGAACACTACAGCTTTGTTAGGCCAGTGCTTCTGGCTTCAAAATGGCTTCTTCATTTTGAGTCGACCTGCCACGAGAATACATTTTGAAGTGCGATATACAGTATTGTTGAAATAAATATAGACGATAAATGATAGTATTGAATTCTGAATATTGTTTAAAAATATAAGCTGCAATAAATAAGTAACAGAACGAAACAATAATTAGTCATTTGCCTTCTTCAGCTCAAATTTGATTATATGCAGATTTTCAATACATTTAGGAACCCTACTTTTGAGATAATGATGAACATGATCTTAAAATACATAAAAGAAATGAATGTTGTTTAGATAATATGCAATGTCTGACCAGGTAAACTTACATATAAGGGAAATAGCTTGATCCAAAACAAGCAGTTCACATGCAATGGTCAAATTGCTTACTTGCCAATTGAAAAATAGGGTGGCAGCGGCAAAAGTGTTCTTGTGTCATTAGGTAAGACAGTTCACCCACATTGCATAGTATGAAAGTGGTGTGTGCATGCATGTTGGTGGTGGTCGGAGGGGCCGATGGCACAGATTGGCAGCCTCGTCTGCCACAGGGCAGCTGTGGCTACAGTAGTAGTTTACCACCACTGAACGTGGAGTGAATGAATAATGAACTGCACTTTGGGTAGCTTGAAAGGCGCTATATTAATGCAATGTTTAATTAATTAAGAAAAGACAACAAAAGTATAAATATTGGTGATCAGTGGGGTACTTTAAGGAAGACTGGTGCAGTTTTCCTGTAGTAATTGTCCAATACAGGAATTTACTGTTTTTTTTCCAGTTGTTACCCAGTGAAGTTAAAAGCAGCTCTTAACCAGGTCAAAATGAGCCTGCTGTGTGCTGTCTGCATCTAATTCTAAAGACATTTTTATCAGATGCAATCCGGGAATTAATGCTGCTGATGTTTGCATGCTAGCTGTTAGTATGTCTAAGATACTAGGGAAAAGGAAAGGAAAAGGAATAACTTTTTAGACTGCAAATCGTTTAAAATCAGAACGAGTTGTATTATTCACATTTTTAAAACAGTAAAAGTCATTTACAATGCGTAAATTTTAAGAAACCATTTAAACAATAAGGCTGTTGAGCATCTCAGCGTATCCAGTTGCTTGTGACTTCTCCTATTGGCCAAAAATATAACATGGCCCAAAGCATAACCTTCTAATATCCACTTTAAAACACACATTATGCAAAAACATAGCTTCTACTTGAAAATTCAAAATGACAATAACAAAATAAGACTACATCATCAGACTACTTCAGAATCTTTCTTTAACATGTGACCTTGACTATCTCCTATAACCACACACTTCCTGCTTGGATACATTCTATCACCTGATTGGCCGATTCCTGGTGAAGTCCCGGTGCGTTCAACTGCCACATAAATGAAACGGTACCATCACCGTCATCAGCGGGGGGTTACATTGCATCTCTGAGCTCACTGTTTCCTTATAGCGCCCCCCGGAGAGCTGCCCCCTCCCTGCGCCCTGTCTCTCTCCATTACACCGCCCCAGATTAATTACACACTTTAATGAGCTGAATTATTAATGGGGCTCTTACTTGGCAGTTTAAGGAAATGCGAAGAAGACAGTGAAGCGCTCGTTAAAATATCCCACAATGCCTCTGGGCCGGAGGTTATTTAGACAGACATATAATGGGGATAGGTACTTTGCATATTGGTGAAGGTAAGGATGTTTGAAGCAGGACGGGTCAGTGGAAGTAGGAGCTGTAACGCCTTGCTCAAAAATGTTTTACAATGCATGAGATAATTTCACGCATTTCATTGACCAAAATGGAAAACGCGACTTGTTAGCTGTTGAATTTTGATTCTTTGTTACATGTATAGTCATTAAAGGTCTTATAATACACAACATCGACTCTTGTGAGCTTTAAGTCGTTTTATATTGTCATTACCTCCTCAAAAACATACCTGGAGTTTGGTTTTGTTTCACACGTTTGAGTAATCCTTTATTATTAGTCTATCTACATCCCCAAGGCTCTGTTCCAAGTTGTCATGTCATGAAGTAGAAGGTTACAAGTTAAGACCTTGTAACATTTTGCCTTTAGTTCAGTAGAGATTGGCAATTCCAGGGCTGAAATCACCCAAATGATTCTAGTAAACATTATTCCAACAAAATATCTAATACTAAGAAAAAAAAAAAAAAAGTCATTGTTACAGTTTCAACTTTCAACATAAAATGCTTTGATTTACTGCTCCCATACAGTGACCTTCAAGCTGCTTTACCATCTCCATTTTAAAATCATAACAATGTAACGTCAATTTTCAATAGAGAATAAAGATAGTTTCTTAAATTTTGCCATTTGGTCATATTAAAAAGATAAAAAGCTCCAGAACTAGATTAATTGTTACTCACACCAGCTCAGAGTAGGGTTGTCAAAAGTATAGAAAATTAGATCTAATTATTGATACTAAAACAAGCATTGAAACAAGATTCTAATTTGAAGAAGTGTCCATACTCAAAAAAACAGGACAAAATTTGACATTCCAGAAAACAGTTTCAGAATGATCTTGAACTGTATCAGAACTATTCCAGTGTAAAATCACATGAAGAAAGTACTATTATTTTGTGTTGAAATTTACATTCTGTAGTCTAAAGAAAGGAGTATTTTTTAAATTTATCATTGTGGTATCAAAATCAGCATCGAGTATCAAATGTACTTCCTAAGAACTGAAATTGAGTTTGAAATTTTAGTATCCTGACAACACTAGCTCAGATCAGTCTAGTTTGATAAAGATTTAGTATGGATTAGTATATATCCATGTTTTTCTAGTAGAAAGTCCAATACTTGATTGTTGCCATGGAGAAATGTTATTGTTTGCCTGGAATGTCCTGGTTTAGCATTAAATGTATTCACCTTGCATTTACTCAACAACATCAGTTTTATTGACCTAAAACTTGCATTCTTACCGTGAGTCTCGCCTCTCCGCAGATCTGACATGTAACAAGACCCTGTTCCCTGCTGCCTCCGTACAGATAAATAAGAGTAATGCCATACTGCAAAACATTCCCAGCAATGAAGTCGTCCCTCAATATAAGGCGTTTCAGCTTTTGTGGCCTCGCTGTTTCGCTGATTTTTTTTGTGCAATTTTGCATGCTTTTTTTTTTTAATATATTTTTTTTTACAGTGTATGAACGTGCATTGTGTTCCTCCCCCTGCGTCCTGATTGGCTAAGGGACTGTAGACCACTGTCAATCAATCTCCTCTGTGCTGTGTCTCCTGCACAGTACAGAATGCATTCAGCTGCCAAATTTACATAAATATTCAGTCGCTTGCCGTGTGATTCTTCCCGACAAAACCCACAATGTCAAAGAAACATTCTGCACCAACAAAGACTCCTGTGGTCACACCCAAAAGGCAGAGGAAGATGCAAACCATTGCACAAAAAGTTGGACTTCTGGACATGCTGAAGGTAGGAACAAGTTATGTGGCTTTATCACATTACAGAATAAATTAATCTTCGGTTTGTTACATAAAGAAGGTAGAAAATAACATAAGGACGACAGCAGCAATAAGTTTTAAAAGGGATGCAAAAAGGGTTGTAAGTGTCCTGTCTGAGAAAAGTGTCCTTAAGGGTGTGGTAAGGGGTTTTACAGCCTTAAAACATATATAATAATTGTAAAAAATAAAGCTGACTACTCTGCAGACTTCGTCTATCGCGGGTTATTTTTAGAACGTAACCCCCGCGATAAACGAGGGACCACTGTATCTCCATTTTGAAGCAGGTGGTGGAAAAATTACAAAATGCACCTTTAACTTTAAATCTGCACACCTTTAGCTTTAAATTTTCCCACTTTAACTTTAATTTTGCGCACCTTTAACTTTAATTTTACAAACCTTTAACTTTAAATTTGCAGATGCTTCAAAAAGAATCCCAAAAACTCCAAATTCCAGGTTGTAAGTAGGCTAAGTTTACACAGACTAACAACTTCTTACTCTAACTAACAAGCTGACCAGAATAATCCAGCCAGTCCTTAAATCTTGTCTGCAGTAGTTTACACCCAAAACAACCACATTATGTAGAGAGGAGCTTTGCAGTACCCCAGCGCCGCACATTATGTCATTATTAGAGCAGTCCCGGAGAAAATGGGAGGCCATTGAACGCGGCTGCAGCCTGGAAAAGCCTCTCTTTGTGATTGTTCAGCACAGATGGGGCCAATAGCATCCGAAATGAGCCGGACTAGAACTGCAGTCAAATGAATGAATGAAGAGCCCGGGTAATTTGCAGGTGAATATGTCTCATTCGTCCCATCTTTCCGACGAGAGATGCTTTTATCTGACGCAACGTGAGCACTCCAGGCAGCAAGCGCCTCCGTCAAAATCAGGAATATGGAAAATGGCCATTAGGAAAGCAGCAGGGACAGAATGAGATTACAATAGTACAATATCACAGGTGTTGATAAGAAGACATGCTGCAGAGAGAAGAGGGAGTTGGCATACTGGAATCTGAGCCTAGGTTCATGTTTGTGTATATCTGGTAATGGTTTGTAATAATTTTGCAATAACTACACTTAAATTAGTCTTAATAACATATGAACAAAAACTTAATTCCATGGAAACAACAAAGAGAAGGTCCTCTTCCAGGACAGATAAAAAATGACATGCTGTGGCTTTAATCAATCCCCTAAAAACTTAAGTAGTTACTAAGCCTAAATCATTCTTAATACACCATTTGTTAGGGACGTAACAATAACCGAAATATTGTTATAACATATCAAAAGTCTCACAATAATATCACAGTATATCGAATTACAAGTTCCTTTGCTTAAATACATGGTTTTACAGTAGCAGCTTTTAAACATAGGGAACTACATATCCCATTTCAGCGTTTGTTTGGTGTATTTTTGAGCAATAAACACATGTGGCAAAACTGGTATTTTTAATGTTATGGCTAGGGCTGGGTATCATTAAGAAGTTGCCGATATGATACATACTTGGATACATAGGCCTCGATACGATACAGTTTTTGATACAGTGCACTTTCGATTCAGTACGATTCAATATGATTCAGTGTGTGATATATTTCAAATCAATTCGATACAGATAAGTGGAAAAGAAGGCTAAATCATGGCTGTGATACTAAAAGTACTAAATTTGTGCGAAGTGAATATGAAAAACTAGCCAGGCTGGTGCCACCTAGTGCCTCCGCTCAATTTAATTTTTCTACAGCGACTACGCCAGGAATTGGAATACACTAGACGTTTTGCAAGAACTCCCGGACCGGCCAATCAGTGAAGAGCTGTGAAGCCATGACGTCAAACTGACGCACCTGTCTAGGTCCCTTTTGTGGTACAGCACAACAGTAAACAAAGCATCGAGATGGATGTAGACGAAGACATATATTCTGTGTTGGCAACGATTCTCGAGATCGACGGTGAAACTGTCTGACCTCGCAGCATTAGGATTCATTTGATGACTCAGGCTAATGAAAAACACCCATAACACTCAAAAAAAAACTGAGAAAAAACACATCTGTAGCTCTTACACAAAGTAAAATATACCAAAAAATACTCTTGGCAATATATATCGATACAGCAGCCCATGATATCGATACTGTGTCATCAAATTAAACGATAAGATACTTCGATATTTCAATATTTTTGCACACACCTCATGGCATTTATCGAGGCAAAGCAATAGCATTTTCATGGAGACAAACAAGCAGCCAGAAAAGCTACATAGTGTGCCTTTTAAAAACACTCACTGCGCAACTGGGTCACCACCTCAATTACAATTTACAAAAAGGTAAATAAATAAAAGCAACTACAAGCAACAGTAAAAGCCGGAGTAAAAGCTTGTATACAGGAAGTGCTCTGTTTCGTATTGTGAAAGAGTGTATCTTTATCACTCTGTACTTCAGGTGAAGGAAAGAGTGAGAGAGAGAAGGCGAGAAAAAAAGAGAGAGGGACTTCACGCTCCGCTGTGGATGGCTGTGGGCTCCCAGGGGACCTCCGGCTCTATCTGAGGATGACTGCTGCAAATGACTGAGCTGGAGGTAACAATAACACACACATTACAGCAGGACTGCCTGTGACGGGAAGAGGACTGCAGAAAACACGGGAGGCCTGGCAGAGGAAAAGACATGTTTAGTTTACACATATTTGAATTTTAAGGCTAAAATTGGAACTAGAGTCCACTGTATGCCGGGCCAGGTACACTGTGTAACTTTTCTGATGAAGGGAATGTATTTATCTCCATGGAGACAAGCAGGTGACACCATCAGGACAAGTTACAGGTTAGATCTGTGGAGAGGCAAGCCACTCTAAAGTATACATGTTTTTCAGGGTAAGTCTGTTTGCAATAAAACACCTGTAAATGCAAGATATTAAGGCTGAATTTTGATCGCGACTTTGATTTACGATCTCCAAACTCATATAATCGAGTTGAAACAATAAAGCTTAACAAAGTTTATTTTGGAATTTTTTTTTATATAAATAAGTATATTTATTTTATTTTTTTAAATATAGAGATTGTAGAACAGCTGGATATTTAGTTTATTACATTTATGTTTTTCTTATCTGCCTTATTTCATGTTCAAAGTATATTTTATTCATTTTATATTTTATACATCGCAAAACTGCTCTAAGTGGCCTGATATTTATAGCCTGTATTTATTTTCACTTTGAAGGTTTTGCGTAAATTATCAATAACAAAGTGTTTTTTTTGGTTTTGTTTAGTTTTTTTTGTGAGAGAGAGAGAAATGCTGAATAAATGCATCACGTAACAAAAAAAAAAAAAAAAAAGAAGTTTGAATAATCGTGATTTCAATATTGACCAAAATAATCGTGATAATGATTTTTTCCATAATCATGCAACCCTACAAGATATATATATTAAATATTGTGGAACCTTTCAGGAAAAGCAACAACAGCTCTATGGAGACAAGCAGGTGGTGAACCCCTCACTAAAAAGTTCCATAGTGCATCTTTAAATAAACATATTACACTATTTTCTAATCTTTCTGATCTGATGTTATAATGTTATTTCCTCATCAAAAACATACCCACATACACTCGGTTCCACTTTGTGATGTCAAGTGATAATACAGGAAGTGCTCCACTGTGTTTTTAAACTCCATCAACCTTCACTAGAATAATTTGGATAATTTCAGCCCTAGAAATGCCAAATTCTACTGAACAAAAGGTAAAAGGTCGCTCTTGAAACCTACCACTACATAACATCACACGGTGGAAAAAGGAGTATTTTAAGCATTGGAGATGTAGACAGAGCAATAATGCAGGGTTACTCAAACGTGTGAATGAAACAAAATCACAATCACATTTTTGATGAATTAGTGACATTCCAACATGACTTAAAGCAAGAGTCAATTTGTGTTATAGAAGACATTTAACAGAAAGTCCAATTTATGTTTTGTGGTGTTATGTTACTCCTCACAGTGTCTTTTTTTTTTTTTTTTTAAACAACATGCAGTGAATTCTTGAACTGCGCTTGTTCTCCCATCACTAATGAGAGACTGACCAAATGACCTGAAATGAACCAGCTTCATGTGTGTTTGTGCTTCATAGACACTGCCCCAGGACAGAGCTAAAGACCCCCTCCCCACCCCACCCTCCTCCCAAGGCCTGGACCAGAGCCACAAGTCCGGACCGAGGACCCGGGACAGAGGACTCAGCACGGGACCGGCTCATTAGGTGATTTGAGTTTGGGTCAGAGAGCAGATGCAAATGTAGGTCAGGGAAGGGCCATTCTCAAACATGGCGGAAAGGGGAAAAGATTATGTTAAGATTATTCTCCAATTTTTGTATAAAACTGAGGTATTCTTTCTCCCCTCATATTGATCAATCCAGATTTCAGATGTTTTATTTTGTCTTGAAAAAATGAAATAAAAATGGCTTCCAATATTAATTTTGTGAACATAAAACATAAATACACACTTATAATCATTGCAATTTAACAAACAGAGAATTTACTGTAGACTTCTCCATTAAAAAGACACAAGTTGATCACTGATGGTTAGAAATGGATCAAAATTAAAATAAAAAATTGTACAGGCAGACGCTGACAAATAGAAGTGGGTGGGGAAAAGTCTTTGAATATATTGTTGCATTTAAGAAGAATCACGCACATAGTCACAGAGAACAGATCTTATTTTATCGGAATATCGGCCATTCCTACTTTAAAATAATACAGGCAATTTTAAACCCTCTCTTACTCCTATTTCCATATTAGTGTAGAGCATTACTGTTGTGGTTGTAATAGGAGAATCTGTGGGGTGTTTTAGATTTACTTGTGTACAGACTAGGGCTCGACCGATATATCAATTGGCTGATATTATCGACTGCTAGGGGCACCTCCAGACATATTAGCTTTCGGCCTAAATCTTGCCGATATGGGCTGATAGTCCACGTGGACATGTTATACTATAAATAAATTTTATTTCAGCGGAGTTTAGACCAGCAACAAAACTAGTGCTTGTTTTTATCAAACTTATTTGTGAAGACTTGTGATCTGAGAGGAGCCTGTGTGAGCGGTAAGTGTTACAAATGTGTTGATTTTGAAGCTACTTTTGTTTCTTTTTCATTGGTTAGTGATTAGCTGCTGTAAACTACCACACATAAACAGCCTGTTTTCTCTTACATTGGCCTAGTCTAAAGTGACTATACTGGTTGTACACGTTACTGGACCTGCATTGACATATAGATGAGCTGTGAATAGAGGTGTGAATGATTGGCATTTACGCATATAATTCATTACAGTGGCACGCAGCATTTACCGCTAAAGACTAATAAGGGTAGTTTACTTATTTTGTCATGCAAAATGCAATTTGGCTGACCTACTGCCTTTAAATATGACTATAAAAAGGCAGAATAACAATAAATGACAGCTAAACAAACCCAATTTAAAATACAGCAGAGCCAAAGAAAAAAGTTTTATAATCAATTGAAGATTTACAGTGAATTTTTACATCACTAAATATATTGTCTTTTATATTGGCTATCAGCACCTACTCCTGTTTATCAGTATCATATCAGTCAGGCCCTAGTACAGACTGCTGTCAGTGGTGTCATATTTCAGCCCAGTGCTAATAAAGGAGTGTGCTGTAGTCTTGTCTGCTCTGGTGTACTCTGGTCTGCTCTGATGTGCTCTGGTCTGGTCCGCTTTGGTCTGCTCTGGTCTGGTCTGATGATGTCTCCATGTTTGTGCGTCACACTTCAGGCCGCTGTGACCTACATGTGCTGCACCTCCACACAGTGTCCTCCAGCTGCTGCAGTCTGGGACACATCAACAAGTACTTAAAACTCAAATTTAAAGGTCATGTCATGCTAAAATGAATACACTGCTTTTATATGTTTTCTATTTACTATGCTGCACTACAAAAACTTAAAATTACTTGAATCAAGAATAGTGGAGTTGATTTGACAAGTAAAATGACCTAAACCAGTGCTTCTTAATTATTTTCTGTCACACTCCCCCTAGAAAGAAGAGAATATTTTGCATCCCTCACCCCACATAACTACTACCAAACACGGACAAATCTCACCCTCGCCTTCAGTCGCCTACATACGAGAGCAAACGTTTTGGTCGCGTCTCCAAAGCGACTCCTGGGACACACGCAGCACATGTCCGTCTGTATTCCAGGCTGTGCTCACCTGTGTCATGAGGCGGTCCACTCGTCTTTAAAGGTAATGTCCGTGTTATAGTTCGAGGCACAAAAAAACATTATACTACTATAGCGCTAATACTCCCTGTGTGCTAAAAATGGGAGCATCAACACCAACTACTGTAGTGGATGTGAAATTACACTTTATTCTACTGTGCAAAAAACAAACAAACACACATCCCACTATTTGAGAGGGATTAATCTAAACTATTAGCCAGGCTGGCGTCACCTAGTGCCTCCGCTCAATTTAATTTCTCTGCAGCGACTAGGTCAGAAAATGGAATACACTAGACAGTTTGCAAGAACCCCGAAGTTGTAAACTGCGCACCGGCAAATCAGCAAAGAACTGTGAAGCCATGACGTGAAACTCAAGCACCTGTCTGGGTTCCTTTTGTGGTACAGCGCAACAGTAAACAAACTTGTCGAGATGGATGTAGACGAAGACAGACATTCTGTGTTGGCAACGATTCCCAAGATTGAGGATTTAAAGAGGGAACAAAGAGAATATTTGGTGAATTTTATCAAGGGGAAAGACGCTATTGCCCTTCTTCCTATGTGATTTGGTACATTACATACGTCATGACCAAACAGCAGCGATTGGTTAAATAAAAAAAGTACCTGTCTACCGTCAAGCGAACGAATCCTAATGCTGCGAGGTCAGAGGGTTTCCACAAAGTGAAACCGGCTGATGAATCAGGCTACTAAACTATGAGAGCTATTCTTAAATAATTTTACTTACTCATCATACTGAGTCCGTCTCCCTTACCCATATACACATACAGTATCCTCAATACATTTTCCATCCTGCATTATGTACATATGTTGGATACAGTTTGTTATAGTCTTACATTAGATAACTGAATCATAATTATGTTGTTTATTGGATCTTCAATCTTTCTTCATGTGTTTGTTTTGTTTTATTATTTATTTTCTGTATGTGCCAGACAGCTTCTTCAGGGCTTGTCTAGGTGACCGCTACTCCTGCCAGATGTAGTGGGTTGTTGGATGAGTTGGGTGCCTAAAAATTTGCCTCATTTACCGGTAATACTACAACTCTGTGTAAATCCCATTCATCTCTAGTACATCATTAACCAATAACTCCACCTGGCAGTTTTTCTTGTTTTTGTGACCATCCAAATTACCTCCGTAGCTCTAGTACTCGCAATCACTCCACCATTGTCATTAAGTTCATTTCTCTTTCCACAACAAACCCAGATCTACCCAAACCAAACCACGCTGTGCAGTGCTGTGCAGTGCTGTGCTGGGCTGTGCTGTGCCACTCGGTAGAAATGAGGCTGCCGGTCTGCTGTCCCACTTCTGGCAGCCTCCTGTTGTGAAACTAAAATAGAGGAGACTTCACTACAGGTGCACAGGAAACTTCGACTTTTTTTTGTGAAATCTGCAAAGTTTTTTATAGTCTGTCCTAAAATTCCACTGCAGACTTCCACTTCATTATCAAAGCTGGCAGTTTAGTGTTGATGATGTTTTTAATTAATGTAACTAGGACTGAACAAAAATATGTGAAATCAATTGAGAATTTTCTGACAAGCGCTGCAATTTGAGTACATATTTAAGTTGAAAGTTAAAAATGACCTCATCTACACTCATTTCTATATTTCACAACACAATTAAAGGTCCAATATTAAGCACAATTAACTTCTGTGAGCTTTAAGTCATGTTGACGAGACATGAGATTGGATCTACGAGAACGAGGCGAGACAAGATTTTTGACATTATTTAGGTTATAATAAAATAATAAAAACATTGTGCATTTCAGTTCCCAGTTTTAGCCTCACCATTTTTGATTTACTTTATTTAATTCACCTCGCATTCAACTCGTCAGTGCTATTTTTTTTTTCAATCCAAACTTGAAAACACAATCTTGTAGCAGTTTCATCTTGCAAAATCTTGAGGCACGAGAATTTGTCCAGTCCCTATTGGTAACCGGGAGTTCTGTTTCATTCACACGTTTGATTATCCCTTTATTATTAGCCTGTCTACATCTCCAAAAGCTCAAAAAAACGTTTGTCTTTTTTTCAGTAGAGTTAGACAATTCTAGGTCTGAAATTATTAAAATGATTCTAGTGAAGGTGTATGGGGTTTTCAAACACGGTGGGGCACTTCCTGTATGACCACATGACATTACAAAGTGGAAAAGAGTGTTTTCAGTTTGAGAGAAGAACTTAGTCTAAATATGCAGGTAAGGCTGTGCAATTAATCAGATTTCGATCAAGATTTCAATTTGTGTTTCAAAAGATTTCCAAATTCATATAATCGAGTTTAAATGTTTTAGAGCGTAACAAAGTTTATTTTGGGATATTTTTAATATAAGTAAGTATATTTATTAGGGGTGTAACGATATCCAAGTCTCATGATACGATTTTGTCACAGTATGAACCTCACAGTATGATATTTCTTGCGATATCATAGGAAGGCTCACGATAAGGGGATGTAACAATATCCAAATCTCTCGGTATAATATTTTTACAATATACATCTCATGGTACAATATTTATTTCGATATTTTATTTCGATGCAAAACTGTTAATATCCTACTTTTTCCTCTTAAAATGCCTTGACAAGACTTAATCCAAAGAACTAAGACTTAAAAGTGTTTATAACTGTTATTTCTTCTTGTTGTCTGACACACTGAAATGGAGCAAAAGATCATGGTCTATGTAGTTTCCTCTGTCTTTTTTTTTAACTATTGCTGCACCATAACTCTTAATTTAAACAAAGAGACTTGTAATTCGATATATTGTGATGGTCCACGATATTATTGTGAGAACTTTGACGATACGATATCGTGATATTTCGGTTATTGTTACATCCCAAATATGTATTTTATTTTTTTAAATATAAAGATTTTAGAACGGCTGGATATATAGTTTATTTTGGATATATTTATGTATTTCTATGCCTTATTTCATGTTCAAAGTATATTTTATTTATTTTATGTTTTATACATCGCAAAACTGATCTAGGGTACATTTGTAGCATGAATTTATTGCGTAAATTATCAAAGTGTTTTTTTTTTAGAAAGAAATGCTGAATAAATCGCATTGTGTAACTAAAAGGTAATCATTTGAATAATCGTGATTTCAATATTGACCAAAATAATCGTGATAATGTTTTTTTCATAATCGAGCATCTCTATATGCAGGCTTTGTGTGTTAAATATGTGTGAATGAAACTAAACACAACTCCAGGGCTGATAACATAGACAGAAAATTGCACAATACGGACGGACACTTTAAGCTCCCAAAAGCTCCCTCCCAAATCCGTGCCTATACGTTCTCCAAAAAGATAATGAACCCAACCACCATTACCAGAGCCACTATTCACGGAGATATGCCTTAACTACGGGAGTCACCTTGAAACCTTCTCTACTGTCAACCCGCTCCCATTTGAACATATCTTATCCCTTTGAAAGTACACCCTCTTTTATAACTCGTGCACTTTCTGGCCATCTTCCTCTCCTCTCCTCTCTTCTCCCTCTCCACGCGAGCAGACGCCTTCGTGACTTCAGTTCATTCCGCCCCACACGGCGTTCCGACTCGGCGCTAACTGCCTGGAGGTTGACACTTGTCTGAATAATGTTATGCTAATGCTCCCGAGTCTACCTGTATTTACCTCTAAGTGCGCGGAGCTATCTGTTGATTGCGAGAAAGCAATTTTCCCCAAAGAGCCGCCAAAGAAGGAGAGAGGGAGGGAGAGGAAGAGAGAAAGAAAGAAAGAGAGAGAGAGGAAGGAAGATAAGGAGAGATGAAGAGGAGAAAGAGGAGAGACTAAGTGAAAGGAAGAAGTATGGAGGAAGAGACTGAAAATGAGAAGAGACTGAAAGAAAGAGATAAAGAGGGATGGAGAGAGGGAAGGAAAGAGAGAGGAAGGAAGACAAGGAGAGATAGAGACAGAGAGAGAGAGTAAATAAAAAAGGGAGATAGTGATGAGGGGGAGAGAGCAGACTAAATAAGAGAAAAAAAGGAGGAAGAGACTCAAAGTAGAGAGAGGGAGGAAGTGAAAGATAAGAGAGAGAAGGAGAGAGAGAGGAAGAAAGATAAGGAGAGATGAGTGAGGAGAGAGAGAGGAGACACTAAATGAAAGAAATATGGTGGAGAGACTGAAAAAGGGAAGAGACTGAAAGAAAGAGATAAAGAGGGATGAATGAAAGGGGAGAATGCGAGGGAAGGAAAAGAGAGAGGAAGGAAGACAAGGAGAGATAGAGACAGAAAGAGAGACTAAATAAAAAAAGGGAGATAGTGATGAGGGGGAGAGAGCAGACTAAATAAGAGAAAAAAAGGAGGAAGAGACTAAAAGGAGAGAGAGGGAGGGAGTGAAAGATAAGAGAGAAGGAGAGAGAGAGAGGAAGAAAGATAAGGAGAGATGAGTGAGGAGAGAGAGAGGAGACACTAAATGAAATATGGTGGAGAGACTGAAAAAGAGAAGAGACTGAAAGAAAGAGATAAAGAGGGATGGAGAGAGAGAGAAAGAGAGGGAAGGAAAGAGAGAGGAAGGAAGACAAGGAGAGAGATAGAGACAGAGAGAGAGACTAAATAAAAAAGAGAGTTAGCGATGAGGGGGAGAGAGGAGAGACTAAATAAGAGAAAAAAAAGAGGAAGAGACTAAAGGAGAGAGAGGGAGGGAGTGAAAGATAAGAGAGAAAGAGAGAGAGGGAGGAAGAAAGATAAGGAGAAATGAAGAGGAGAGAGAGGAGAGACAAATGAAAGAAGTATGGAGAGAGACTGAAAAAGATAAGAGAAGAGACTGAAATAGATAAGGAGGGATGGAGAGAGAGAGAAAGAGAGGGAAAGAGAGAGGAAGGAAGACAAAAAGAGAGAGAGAGACTAAGAGAAGGTAAAAGAACGAAATGACAGAGGAGGGACTAAATAAGAGAAAGAAGAAGGGAGGAAGAGACTAAAAGAGAGAGAGGGAGGGAGTGATAGATAAGAGAGACAAAGAGAAGGAGAGAGAGGAAGGAAGATAGGGAGAGATGAGGGGGAGAGAGAGAGGAGAGACTAAATAAAAGAAGAAAGTATGAAGGAAGAGACTGAAAGAAAGTGATATAGAGGGATGGAGAGAAAGAGAGGGAAGGAAAGAGAGAGAAAGGAAGACAAGGAGAGACGGAGACAGAAAGAGAGACAAAATAAAAAAAAGAGAGGCAGTGATAAGAGAAAAAAGGAGGAAGAGACTAAAAGGAGAGAGAGGGAGGGAGTGAAAGATAAGAGAGAGAAGGAGAGAGAGAGGAAGAAAGATAAGGAGAGATGAAGAGGAGAGAGAGAGGAGAGACTAAATGAAAGAAGTATGGAGGAGAGTGACTGAAAAAGAGAAGAGACTGAAAGAAAGAGATAAAGAGGGATGGAGAGAGAGAGAAAGAATGAGAGGGAAGGAGGGAGGGAGAGAAAGAGACAGAGCGAGAGAGAGAGAGAAAGGAAGGAAGGAAGATAAGGAAAGATGAGGGGGAGAGAGAGAAGAGACTAAATGAATGAAAGAAGTATGGAGGAAGAGACTGAAAGAAAGATAAAAAGATAGAGATGGAGAGAGGGGGGCATGGAGAGAGAGAGAGCATGAGAGAGACTAAATAAAAGAACAAGAGGGAGAGATGAAGGAGAGAGGACAGACTAAAAGAAAGAGGGCAGCAATGAAAGATAACAGAGAGAAAGAGAGAGAGACTAAATAAAAGAACAAGAGGCAGCGCTGAAAGTGAGAGAGAAAGGAGGAAGAGAGGAAAAGACTGAAAGAGGAAGATGGAGGGAGTGAAAGATAAGAGAATAAGAGGGGGGGATAAGGAGGGATGAGGGGAAGAGAGAGGAGAGACTAAATAAGAGAAAGGAGGTAGGAAGAGATTGAAAGAAGGGGGGATGAAAGAAAGACTAAAAGAGAGGGGGCAGGACTGAAAGATAAGAGAGGGAGAGAAAGAGAGAGAAAGCAAGAGAGGAGGAAGGAAGAGAAGGAGAGATGAGGGGGAGAGAGAGGAGAGACTAAATGTTAGAAAGAAGAAGGGGGGAGAGACTAAAAGAGAGTGAGTGAAAGATAAGAGAGAGAAGGGAAGAGAGAGGAAGGAAGAGAAGGAGAGATGGGGGGAAGAGGAGAGACTAAATGAAAGAAAGAGATAGAGATAGAAAGGTGGAGAGAGGGAGGGTGAGAGAGACTAAATAAAGAACAAGAGGGAGAGATGAAAGCGGGAGAGAGGAGAGATTAAATAAGAGAAAGGAGGGAGGAAGAGACTGAACGAAAAGGGGGTGGAAGAAAGACTAAAAGAGAGAGGGCAGGAGAGAAAGATAAGAGAGAGAGGCTAAAATGAAGAGAAAGAGAGGAAGAAAAAAGCAGAGAGATGGAGGGGAAAAGAAAGGAAGAGAGAATGACAGACTGAGAGGGAGAGAAGGAGAGAGAACAAGAAATTAAGAAAAAGGTGGATAGAGACAGAGAGATATAAAAGAAAGAAAGAGGGAGAAAGGGAAAAGAGACGAAAGAAGAGAGAGAACGAGACAAAGACACTACAGAAAGAGAGACGAGAGACAGAGGAGAGATTGAAAAGGGAAAGAGGGAAGAATAGAGAAGATGAGAAAGGAATACTAGAGAAAGGAGAAAGCCGAATGAAGAGAAGGACAAAAGAGAGACTGACAGAAGAATAAGAGATGGAGTAAAGAAGAGGGCAGAGACAGAGAGAGGTGGTAAAAAGAGATGGAAAAAGAGAGACTGTAAGAGACAGCAGAAGGAAAAAAAGAGAGAGAGATTGAATAGACGACTAACAAGAGCTCTTCTTTAGGCTGCGACAAAGCAATTTACACAAGACGACAATTTCCCGAGTCTGTGAAAAGAGCTCTCTCTAATTGTGCCTACGCAGAAGCATCAGGAGGGGCCCCGCAAAACAGACCAGGTCCCACAGAGACCCAGGTATGAGGCCCCTCCACTTTACACAGCCATGTTTTATTTTTAATAAACTGCAGCCGTCCACACAAATACACCAGCTTCAGAAGTGCGTGTCTCTCTTTCCCCAGAGTGCGAAAGAGCTCCACGTCTACGCAACACAATTACAAGACTGAAAATGGTACGCGTGTGAAAAATGTGAGTGAGTTTCGCCAACTTATTTAACTGGAGTCCGGAAAAGATGTACTAAAATACACGATGCTGCTCGTTATTATTTTGTGTACTGTTAAATTTAATGGTGCGTTATGGAATAGGGCTGTCATAAGTATTGAAAATCAGATACTAATCGATACTAAAACAAGTATCGAAATTATACTAATTTGAGCAAGTGTCAATACTAAAAACTGAAATGAACCTTTCCTGAATAGGTTTAGAATGATCTTAAGCTGTATCAGAACAAGTATAAGAGCACATGGACTATTATGGAACTTACATGGACCACTGAGGGATTACACAGATATAATGGTACTGAAATATCGTGATATCGTATTGTCAGAGTTCTCACAATAATATCGTGGAATACACACAATATATCAAATTGCAAGTCTCTTTGCTTAAATGAATAGTTATGGTGCAGCAATAGACAAAAAGACAGAGGGAACAACATAGACCATGATCCATGAGACTACAAGAAGAAATAACAGTTCTTAGTTCTTTGGATTAAGTCTTGTCAAGGCATTTTAACCCTCTCCAGGCAGGCGTTGCAGATTTGCAACAGCTAAATTCCAAGTACCTACTGACTCTACATCCATATTATATGAGCTTTTTTTTACTCAGGAGCCTTTTCTCCCATCCATGCTGATAAACGTGGGCGATGCAGACTGTGCAAGAATGACTACACGCAAACGGCCTGCCAGAAGTGCAAAATACTTTTTTTGTTTACAAAGGATAAAAAAGTCAGAATTGTATATTACTACCCCATATTATAATTTTCCCCAAATATCAGATTTTTCCTGATACTAAAAATTTATTTGAGCCTGAGAGAGTTAAGACAAAAAAGCAGCATATTGACAGTTTTGTTAGCTCCACAAAATATCACCATAAATATTGTAAAAATATCATACCGAGAGATTTAGATATTGTTACATCCCTAATCGTGAGCCCCCCCACCATATCATGAGCTTTTCCATGATATCACAATAAATCTCGTACCGTGAGGTTCATACTGTGACGATATCGTATCGTGAGACTTGGATATCGCTACACCCCTATAATATAAATGAAAGTACTATGATTTAATGTTGAAAATCACATTCTGCTGAAAGAGTGTTTTTTTATTATTATTATTATCACTGTGGTATTGGCACTGAGTATCCTGTCTAGGGGTGTGCAGATATATTGAAATATCATATAGTTTAATGTAATGATACAGTATCTATATCGTGGGGTGCTGTATCGATATATCACCAAGATTTTTTTGGTTTATTTTACTAAATTATTTTGTTACAGCTACAGTTTGGTTGCTTGTTTAGTGGAAGGAAACTCGTTTGACATTTTCACAGTTTTGATGAATAAAATGTTTGTGTTTCATATTAACTTTACACAAGAAGTGGTTTAACAAAGATTTTTAGTACCACAACCATGATTAAGCCTTTATTTTTTATTGAACTGTATTGAACCGAAAGTGCACTGTATCGAGATATGTATCGTATTGTGGCCTATGTATCGAGGTATGTATGAAATCGACAACTTCTTAATGATACCCAGCACTAAACTCATATGTTGAACCCCAGTATATGATCTTAAACTTTGCAAAACATCAGTTATAGTGTATTTCTTCGGGTTAACTAAAATATCTTTGCCAAATAACGAGAAATTTTAAATATATTCTATTGAATCATATTGACTTGAAAGTGCACTGTATCGACATATGTATCATATCATGGCCTATTTGAGTTTTAGTTTGAAATTGTAGTATCATGACGAGACTAGTACGTCCTAGAATTTTATAATAATTTCTGATTCAGGGTCATGGCCTATATAACTCTTTGAGATATGTGTGTTTTTCTAATGAATATCAAAACTTTTTTTCATTGTTAATTCCATTATTTTATCTTTCAACATACAACATAAAATAATTTGTAGCCACACACAAAGAAGACACAAGTTGATATAATATATATATATATATATATATATATATATATATATATATATATATATATATATATATATATATGTCAAAGTGTTCTATTTATATCATATCTATTTATATACATAGTACAGTGACATGTCCTATATCTGTACCAATGTGTTTTTCTGTCATTTAACTGCAATTCTCACAATATTTCATGCAAATCTCTAGCTTCTAAATTCATAAAGATTGAATAATTATGACTATTTGTAATTCAGGACCATAACCCTATGTCCTATTATATGCAAACTTTCACCATGTATATTTCTGTAATCCTGCAGTTTTAGTCCTTCACCCTCTTTGGAAAACAACTGCACTTTAGTGCATCAGCATGTGGTATCCATGAAGCTCCTACATGTTTTTTTTTTTAAATCCATACACTTGAAAGTAACTCAGTCTAATCATGTTAATTCAAATATTGCCTGTCATTAGGAGTTTAACGATACACAGAAATCACAGTTCGGTACGTACCTCTTGTTTTGAGGTCCCGATTTGGTTAATTTTCGGTACAGTATGGGAACAAAATGTAAAATCATTTGGTTGTTGTTTATTACCTCCGCCAAGGAGGTTATGTTTTTGCCCGCGTTTGTCTGTTTGTTTGTTTGTTTGTCTGTTAGCAACATAACTCAAAAAGTTATGAACCGATTTTGATGAAATTTTTAAGATTTGTTGGAAATGTGAAAAGGAAGAACTGATTTCATTTTGGGGGTGATCCGGAAAAAATCCTGGATTCTGGATCACTTTGAAATTTTAGTTAACATTGTGGTAAATGGGGACAAAAATTTTGTTTCTCAATATCTCGGTTAATTATTGACCAAACCCCATGAAATTTGACTCAGGGATGGACATTGGGATCCTCTTTCATATTCCAAATTGAAAGATACGAGACAAATATTTATGGAAAACACAATTAATATGAGGGGGTCTGCGCTCTCTGAGTGCTTTTCTAGTTTAACAATTGTTTTAACATTTATACAAATGGGAAAATAAAATAAATGCAAAGTGCTGCTTGGTAATAAGTAAAAAATTAAATATTATAAAAAATAAATTCCTTGTAAACGGTAAACAAAAAGTAAAGCACAGCACTAACAGTTCCAGGATGAAGTTTTACTCAATCTTCATATTTTAGGCCAGAAAAACCAACTTGTCTACATTGTCTGTAGTAAGTGCTGCAGTTACAATGTCCCCAGTGGCTGAAAATACACTTTCCGTCTTGGTAAAAGCTGAAAGTGGGGAAAGGAGTGCAACGACCGTAGTTTTGTGAGAATTCACGTGGTTCGGAGGGACATGGTCAAGGCGGGGGCCAGTTGTTGTCAAGGCGGCTGCCCTAAGTATAAAGTGCTATGGGAAACACTGCCACCCCAATCACGGATGAGTTCCCTCGTGAATATTAAAGAGCTGAGCCTTCGTGTAGCTGCACATGTAGTGGCAGGAGGTAAACACACACACATTGCACAAGTTCACTCGTGCACAGCCG
Source organism: Boleophthalmus pectinirostris (assembly GCF_026225935.1). Taxonomy (NCBI): domain Eukaryota; kingdom Metazoa; phylum Chordata; class Actinopteri; order Gobiiformes; family Gobiidae; genus Boleophthalmus; species Boleophthalmus pectinirostris. The sequence continues at coordinate 28,002,585 of NW_026571473.1, read as the reverse complement.
CGCACCAAACCAAACATCCCGTACCAAAACAGTTCGGCACGAATACATGTACACCCCTAACTGTATTGTATTTTTGAGCTAAAAAACAAAAATAAAAACACTTGCAATTGAATAAATGTACGGTAAAGCTGTTTAATGTCCAGGCAGAGGGATGGCATATCCATAGAAACAGGCAGGTGACGGACCCCCAACCAAAAAGTTACACAGTGCATCTTTAATACAAACTCCAGCAGATGCAGAAAAATGCACAATATAACTTTAATAACCACGATATTTATTCTTATTATCACAATACTTGTACTTCACTGTAATAGTCTATGCTGTTTATAGAACAATGGATTATGAATGGCCTGTACTCTGGTTGGTAGCTCCTTTCTCCATTGTTGATAAATAACAATATTGACATTTGTGTTGCAGCTGGAAAAGACAGACACAGAAATTAATAGCTCTTTCTAACTGTGCTAAAAATAAAATATACTGTATGTGTGTGTTGCCAGATTGGTCTTTTTCAAGCGCGTTCGTTGATTCGTTTGCTGGTTTCTCCGCTGCTCGGCTCTGCCTCTATCTGCCCGCGTGATAAAGCTGCTAACAGGCTGTTATCGGGGAGCAAGGGGAAATATGCTGTTGCCAGATTAGGCCCCAGACCCTGCCAAGGTTATAAACAGCTTCTTATCTGGCGCCCCAACACAGTGATCCGAAGCACTATCAGCACCAAAACATATGGGCCACACCGCGCTCTGATAGCCGCTGACGGACACTTGGCTTTTTAATTGCGTCGCGAGGAGAGGGCGTAAAAGGGATGTGAAGCTGTGGCCAGACGCTTAGAAAAACCAACATGGATCTCTGTGAGAAAAACTACAGGAGATAGGGAGCCGGTTTTCAATAGACTTCCTTTTTACTATATTTCAAAAGAATTAACAAATCATATAGCTGTTTCTCTTAGCCCATTCACATACAAATGATTCAATCTGATAGCGCTTTTCTAGAAGTTCATGCTCAGAAATGTCGCTATATTAGTTAAAGGTTCCATATATTATGCAAAATGGACTCTTTATTAGTTTGAAATATATCACTCATTTTAAAAGATCTTTGGCATTTTTTGCCCTAACAACATGAAACTTGGCACTGCACACATCCGTACCATTAGGATGACACCCTCCAGATTTGAAATCAATCGGATGAGCAGTTATGCATGGAACAAACAAACAGGAGGAGACACAGGGAGACGTTTCTTGCATTAATAGATAGATTTATGCCATGTTATAATTCTGTTACCTCCTACCTGGAGTTGTGTTTTGTTTTATTTACATATGTTTGAGTAATCCTGCATTATTACTCTGTCTACATCTGCAAAGCTCACAAAGCTTAGTTTTCAAGTTAACAGCTCCTTTTACGTTTAGTTCAGTCGAGATTTGCAATTCCAGAGCTGAAATTATCCATATGATTCTAGTGAAAGTGTATGGAGTTTAAAAACACAGTGAAGCACATCTTGTATTAGCACATGACATCACAAGGTGTGTCGTGTTTGAGGGAAACAACTGGCAAACTAGGTATACTTGGAGCTTCCTCGTCAAAAAAAAACCCAAAACAAAACCCCAAAACGCCTAAATCTAAGTTTGTGCTGCCTTCAATGGCCTCTGCAATTTCAAGTAGTTGGTGACATTAACTAAGCAACTAAGCCCTGATGAAGACCAGGTTGGCTGAAACATGTTGGCTTTGGCCATTTAAATAAAAGCCTTTTAACTATATTCTTCCTCATGCAATTTTTACATCTTTGGAATGTCTGGAATCTGTTGTGTTTTAGTAGTTGGTGACATTACTCAAGACTGCCCTGATTACAAGTGCCTTGCCTAAGGACACAACAAAAGTATGTCCCAGTTTAAAGTAAGCTAGCCAGGCTGGTGCCACCTAGTGCCTCTGCTCAATTTCATTTCTCTCCAGCGACTAGGTCAGGAATCAGAATACAATGGACGGTTTGCAAAAAAGCCGGAAGGGCAAGTTCGAGCACCAGCCAATCAGAAAAGAGCCATACATTCTGTGTTGTCAACGATTCCCGAGATCGAGGATTTAAAGCCGGAACAAAGATAATGATTGTTTAATTTTATCAAGGGGAAAGACATTATTGCCCTTCTTCCTACGGGATTTGGGAAAAGCTAAATATTATTTATATTATTAATATAATAGTTAGCCCCGTTAGCGGCGCATTATACATGTCACAACCAAATAGCAGTGATTGGTTAAATGGTAAAAAGTACCCGCCTACTGTCGAGTGAACAAAATCTAATGCTGCGAGGTCAGACGGTTTGTACGAAGTGAAACGAAGTAAAACCGGCTGATGAATCAGGCTATACACTTGCAGCTTCCAGGTAAAAAAAAAAGCCTAAATCTAAGTTTGTGCTACCTTCAATGGCCATTACAATTTCAAGTAGTTGGTGACATTACTCAAGACTGCCCTGATTACAAGTGTCTTGCTTAAGGACACAACAAAAGTATGTCTCAGCTTAAAGTTGGCTAAAACCCTCAACTATCACTGTTACTATAACCATTGCTGACCCAATTTTCACAAACTTGACCAATATTAAAACAATATTCAGAAATGTAAAGGCTCTGTACTTTTTATTGTCTTCAGTCTTACTTCCTGATTCGCTGGTGATAAAAACGATACTTAATCAGATCCAGACTGCACAGTGTCTTATTTTGGCCTAAAAAGCTGTGTTTACAATAATTCCATACTACATTATTTGACATTTCTGCTGTTTATTTGTTGCAGCTCAGGCCGATTAATGATAAAATTTAAAATTCAAATTGTGTCAGTGGCATAAAGTAGTTTCAATACTATCGTTTATCGCAATAATTCCCTGTAGTGATATATCATACTTTAAATAAAACAAAACAACAAAAAAGGGTGTGAAGACTAGACTGACTCTCTGTATAAAAACCACACAGAGAGACATCACTCTGAATTCGCCAGGCAACCAACAACTACTTTATTGTCTATTCTTCTACGAACGCTTTCCAAAACATCTCAGCACCCTCGTCTCTCCTGGATCGATCTTAAACTTGTCCAGACACTTTTGGTAAACAAGAGCCACTCAAAGTCACAGTCAGACAGAGGGAGAGTGAGAGAAGCCAGGAGCAGAGCAGAGCAGCTCCGAGGGGGGAACGCAAAACCAAAATAGGAAAGTCCCAGGATCACTGTTTAGATCTGAGAGCCAAATACATTTATTAGAATATTAGCTTTGTCCTAAGTTTGATCCAAAGAGTGTCTGTTTTGGCTGTAGCTATATTTTTGCAAGGCTGTTACAGTGTGGTGTGTATCTTAAACGTGCACAACTATGGAAATGTTACTGCTTTGGCTGGAATGTTCCACAGTGTAGCATTAAACATTTATATCTTACAAGTGTTTGCCTAATAAATAACGTGAAAAACATGCATTCTCAGGCTACATTTATATGAAGACGGTCTGAACAGAAGATACAAAAGTGGCGTCGCGTCTTCACTTCTTATTCCATATTTAGACAAGCGTTTTCAGGAGGAAATCTGCATCCATACAGTGATGCAAAAGTGTGTGGAGTTTGATTGAGTATGCATGTCATTTGGCTAGATGGTGAGGTATGTGACGTAAACGTGTATGCGATGTGAACAGAGCTGAGCAGAGTTTTGCGTCTTGGGCAGTGCAGACAGAAACGCTACAACGGAGCATATTCAACTTCTCCACTCAGGAAGGTGGTTTCAGATTTTTGCATTTTTAAGCCCCAAAAACGCAGTCACCGTCTAAATGAGGGACACTTCCGATAAAATATTTTGTAATTTTTTACCCGCAAGCGTTTTTGTGTAAACAGGCCCTCAGTTCTCTACGTAGAGCTGATCTGTAAGTTGGTGTGGTGGCGTCATCTGCTTTGCTCCATGGAGACAGATCCTGGCTCAAGATTTGTTTCTAGGCATTTAAAGATGCACAGCGTAACTTTTCTCTTCCGTCATTTGTTTGTCTCCATGGAAATATTATTGCTTTGCCTGGAATGTTACTCAGTACAGCATAAAAGCTCCAGCCAGCCTTTATTTTGTTTATTTTGTTAAGTTGGTTTTAATTGAAAAAATACCATAGAAACATGCATTCGACTGTTGTCAGGGTCACCTCTTCACAGATCTGACCTGTGACATCTAGTGACGTCTCCATGTGGTTAAATAAGTTTATTGCTATGCTGTAGGAGCAGTATAGCAATACTTCTACCAGTAAAGCTACGCAATGCACCTGTAACTGTGGTCATTAATTTCCAAACTTGTAAACTCAACGTTTGTGTATCATCCAGTAATTGCATTTCTTTTTTCTTTTTTTTTAACTTCTACATCTGAGGATACACAGAAATAATTTTACTCATGGCGTTCTGAGACAAAACGATTGAATTGTGCCCCCAATAATAGAAAATACTAGAATGATGGTCCAATTCAACAAACTCAAACTCGATACGATTTTGATACTACAATAATAACAACACTAGGAATGTGCAAAAATATTGAAATATCGATATATCGTATTGTTCAATTTGATGATACAGTATCGATATCGTGGGCTGCTGTATCGATATATCATCAAGAGTATTTTTAGGTAAGTTTTACTAAATTATTTTGTCTAAGAGCTACAGTTGTGTTGACATTTTCACTGTATTGAGTAAAATGGGTGTTTTTCATATTAACTCTGCACAAACTTAGTGGACTTCGTAGACTTTTAGTTTCACAGCCATGGTTCAGCCTTTGGTTTTCACTAAACTGTATCGAATCGATTTGAAATTTATCGTACTTGAATTGAAAGTGCACTGTATAGACAAAATTTATCGTATCGTGGCCTATGCATCCAGGTATATATCGTATTGGCGACTTCTTAATGATACCCAGCTTTAAATAACACAATGAACACTTTTTCTTTAGCTAACAAGATATGATTTTCTTTTATATTACCGTGTACCTTATATCTGTGTGATCCCTCAGTGGTCCAGGTAGGTTCCACAGTGGTCCATGGGCGTGTACTAGTCTATGTGCTCTTATACTTGTTTTGATACAGCTCATAATTCAGATAACTCTAAAACTATTCAAAAAAAGGTTCATTTCTGTCTTGTTAATGTGACTTTTCTAGTGTTGATACTTGCTCAAATTAGATCTAGCTTCAATACTAGTTTTGGCATCCCTTAGAATCTGATTTTTGCTACTTTTGACAACCTTAGCAATTATATCGAAAAACACCCAAAATTACAATTCAGAACAGACGATTTAAGTTGCATATTTGATCATTGTAACATAGAGTAAATGTAGAAGGTCTAACTTCAGTCTGGCGGGCTCCACAGCAGCGGCAGCAGCCTGGTGAGTCTGTGATCTGAATACCTCTGCCTTCATAAAAGATTCAGACCTTATTGACTTCCTCCTTTGGTTTCCCCTCGGAGCCCACCTCCCCGAATGCTTTTGAAATTCAGCTCTCGCGCCACGGCACCTGCCTCTGGAAAGAAAAAAATCCACTGGAATATGCTGTTTATAGCCTCCTCCACATGTGCACGTGTGGGGAGGACTGCATGAGCTCAGGGCATCATTACAAGGAGAACAAGAGGCGGACGCCCACCACCAAACTGAATGTAAAAATGCATTGGCAAGATTTTCAAACGTGTGCATCGAAAGGCTAACAATATGCATTCTGGGTCAGTTTTGTTTTAAGGTGAATGAATTTGGACAACATTCAAAATATATGGTGAACAACTGATGCAGGGAAAATGGAAAAATGTCCCAGTCTGAACTCTACTTCAAAAGCTGCCGCTTGCTTGCAGTAAACACTAGGGATGTGTAAAAATATTGTAATATCGTTATATCGTGATGATACAGAACTGATATCGTGGGCTGCTGTATCAATATATCGCTAAGAGTATTTTTTGGTATATTTTACAAAATTAATTTTTTAAAACCTGCAGTTTTGCTGCTTGTTCAGAGAAAGAAAACTCTTTTATGCAACACATTTGACATTTTCACTGTTTTGATGATTAAAATTGGAGTGTTTCGTATTAAAGTTGCTCAAGACAAACACTTTTAGTATCAGAGCCACGATTTAGCCATTATCTTTTATTGAACCTTATCAAACTGATTTGAAATATATCATATCAAATCAAAAGCTCACTGTATTAAAATATGTATTGTATCGTGCACTATGTATTGAAGTATGTATCGTATTGGCAACTTCGTAATGAGACTCAGTTCTTTTAAACACCACATTAAAATTGAGACTAAACCCAGCACTAAACCTAGCCAGGCTGGAGCCACCTAGTGCATCCACTCAATTTCATTTCTCCCCAGCGACTAGGTCAGGAATTGGAATACACTAGACTGTTTGCAAGAAACCTGGACGTGAGAGTCTGGGCACCAGCCAATCAGCAAAGAGCCATATATTCTGTGTTGGCAATGATTCCCGAGATCAAGAATTTAAAGCTGGAACAAAGAGAATGTTTGGTGAATTTTATCAAGGGGATGGATGTTATTGCTCTTCTTCCTATGGGATTTGGGAAAAGCTTAATATACCAGTTAACCCTGTTAGCGGCGCATTACATGTCATGACCAAATAGCAGCAATTGGTTAAATAAAAAAGTACCTGCCTACTGTCGAGCAAACGAATCCTAATGCTGCAAGGTCAGACAGTTTCCATGAAGTGAAACCGGTTGATGAATCAGGTTACACTAAACCCGGACTAAACCCAGATTAGATTAGTCCAAACAAAATCAGGACTAAACTGGGCTCAAACAAAGACACACATCACCACCACATCCTAAAAGTAATTAACAATTTACATCATGCAAACAAATTTAACTGAAAAGAAAAGGAGAAACAATATCTTGGGGCGACAGTGGCTCAGTGGTTAGAGCAAGGTTGGCGGATCGATTTTTGCTTGGACCAAGTTCTGTTGTTGTGTCCTTAGGCAAGACACTTCACCAACTTGCCTGGTATGAAAGTGGTGTGTGGTGGTGGTTTTAGGGTCTGAAAGCACATTACAAGTGTAAGGGGTTATGTATTATTATGTTAATTTTATAAATACTATGAAGTTTTTGTTGCAGATTTGGCTTTCTCATGATTGTAGTGCTGCCATCTGCTTTCTTCGGAAAGTTCATGCTTCACTGTGATTGGTTAAAACCACCTGTCACTCAAAAGAAGCTGACCAATAGGAAAAGTGGAAGGGTCTTGGTTTGCAAAAAAGAAAAAAAAAATCTGAAAAAAAAAAAAAAATCTTCATCTTCCACATTAAAGTTCTTTTAAGAAATGCTGTATGGAATAGCCTTTTCTCATTTTCTGTCAAAAAAGAGTCACGAGCCTTCGGGGACCTATCACCATAACAATAACTGTCTCCAATTATCCCCATGACGACAGTTTCCAAAGCATTTTATAGCTGATTCAAACATATAAAACTTTATTGGATAAAAAGATAAGGGACAGGCCACTCCATGGTTTTCTTGGCTCACGTTTACGCCGCCACATTATAGGTCCTTCATGACATTTAAAACTTTATTGAACAAGACGTAGAAATCTGGGGGCAGTATATAAAACGCAGGATTTATGACAGTTTGTGGCCTTTTCGGTGAAATACTGTGAAGATGAGGAGTCTGTAATGTTGTGCAGTAAAGAGCAGGTAGCAGATGTCCTGAATAAACCCAGTGTTAGATATCAATATTTAGCATAGCAGATGTGATGTGGCATTTTATAAGGGCGATAACTCCACAATGGCGGCATAAGTCAAACAGAGACGTGATTAGTGCAGTTAACAAGACGCAGGTCATAGAGGGTTTTATGTGGGAGTGTTCATAGTAGTAGTTACATGGTTTACAAAATGCGTTGGCGATGGAGGATGTTGTTGTGAGCGTAAAATTATGACATCAGTGGGTTAGGATTTCAAAACCTGATGCTATGTGGCAGAATGCAACAAATATAGCAAGCAGCAAATATGATATAATATCGAATTGTCTAGCTCAAAGATATGCTGACATTGAATATTTAGTGTATTATAAATAGGGCCAGGTAGCGTTATGAAGTTGCAGACACAAAACATATCTCGATACATAGGCCATGATACGATACGCTTTTCAACACAGTAAGCTTTTGCTTCAGTACGATTTGATACAATATATTTCACATCAATTCAATACAGTTCAGAGAAAAGCAAAGGCTAAATCATGGCTCTGATACTAAAAGTCCACTAAGTTTATGCAGTTAATATGAAAAACTAGCCACCTAGTGCATCAACTCGTTTTCATTTCTCTCCAGCGACTAGGTCAGGAATCAGAATACACTAGACGGTTCACAAAACCCCCAGAAGTACAAGTTTAGGCACCAGCCAATCAGCAAAGAGCCATATATTCTGTGTTGGCAACGATTTCCGAGATCGAGGATTTAAAGCCGGAATAAAGAGAATGTTTGGTGAATTTTTTCAAGAGGAAAGATGGTTTTGTCCTTCTTCCTACGGAATTTGGGAAAAGCTTAATATATCAGTCAGCCCTGTTAGCCACACATTACACAGGTGACGACCAAATAGCAGTGATTGGTTAAATGAAAAAAGTACCTGCCTACCGTCGAGCGAATGAATTGTAACACTGCGAGGTCAGACGGTTTCTACAAAGTGAAACCGGCTGATGAATCAGACTAATGAAAAACACCCATTTTACTCAAAACAGTGAAAATGTTAACACAACTGCAGATCTTACATAAATTAATTGAGTAAAATATACCTAAAATGTTTCTACCTATCTATCTATCAATATTGTATCAGCACAGTAAACGATACAATATATTTCATATTTTTGCACACCCCTAATTATAAATTCTTTTGTGTAGTGTGCACTATTTTTTTTATCTATGTAATAATATTGTTTCCTCATCACAAACATACCTGGAGTTGTGTTTTGTTTCCTTCACACATGTTTAACACAAATACAGTATTTTTATTTAGGTTGTGTCCTTTTCTCAAACTGAAAACTTGTTGTGATGTCATTAGGTGGTAATACAGGAAGTGCTCCACTGTGTTTTTAAACTCTATACACCTTCAGTAGAATCATTTGGATAATTTCAGCCCCTTATTTGCCTTACTTTGAAGTTGCAGCTATTGAAACTGCTTCACTCGTTGGTGCACCAGAGGTTAATAGCGTTTCTATTGACAATTTCAAAGGTAAAAGGTAAAAATAAAAGCAAGAATATTGAGGTGGTTCAGTTGAAAAAAAGACAAAAGCCAATACCCTCAAAATTACCACTCGATGACATCACACTGTAAAATAGAGCATTTTGACACACAACGCAAACACAACTCTGGTATGTTTTTGAGAAGCTAACAACATTCTAACATGACTAAAACCTTATAAGAGTCAACTGTGACAATAATAATAACCAACAAAATAACTGAATTCAAACCATGTGCGGTGTTTTTGACTTGTATTGGACTTGTATTTGTGTCCAGCTCCGCACAAGGACCACTCTCTCCAAGACGCAGGATTTCACAGTCGGATAGAGCCAGCGGCCGTCCCTCTAATGACACACTCTGCCCCCCAGTCACCTCCGATGAACACGGCGCGCTGGAAATAGACCGGAAACTCAGGCTTCTCTCCAGCCAGCAACCTGGTGATGCCTGCCTGCCTGCCAAGCACAATCCAGCACTCACACAAAAACACCGGGCAGTGTCGACAAAAATGAATGTGATTTTTGTGGTTATTTTGAAAATGTTACGAGATTTTTTATTTTTTTTTTATATTTCAGAAGCATGCTAAATAATGCTATACAAACTTAGTAGTGCTAAGTGTGTAAATATCTTGGTTTTATATTTTATTTATTTTTAGTCCAGGCACATTTAATAGGCTGATTGTGAAACAGAATTGTGAACCCCAAATATCTCTCCCCACACTTTGCCACCATTTACTACTGCTTTCTTTTATGTTTATGTTTCCTTTAATGTTTATTTATCACAAAAACAAAAACAAAAACATATTACATTTTTGCATTCTGGTTTGACTCCCACTCTCGACATAAAACATCATTGTTTGGCGGTCAGATCCACTAACCCACAGGCTCATTTATTTTTTATTTACATTTTTTAATTTGTTCTACATTTATAAGCAACTTATTTACATGACAGACATAATATTAAATACGTGTTAATCAACACAAAAGGACAGTTCATACTTCATACTTTTTTAGTAGAGGTGTAACGATATCCAACCTCATGGTACGATATTTATTGTGATATCGTGGGAAAGCTCATGATATGGTGGGGAGGCTCACGATTAGGGATGTAAAAATATCCAAATCTCTTGGTACAATGTTTTCACAATGTACATCTCACGGTACAATATTTATTGCGATATTTTGTGGAGGCAAACAAAACTGTTAATATGCTACTTTTTCCTTTTAAAATGCCTTGAAAAGACTAAATCCAAAGAAGACTTAAAAGTGCTTAGAACTGTTATTTCTTCTTGTAGTCTGCACTTAAAATGAGCAAAGGATCATGGTCTATGTAGTTCCCTCTGTCTTTTTTAACTATTGCTGCACCATAACTCTTAATTTAAGCAAAGAGACTTGTAATTTGATATTATTGTGATGGTCCGCGATATTATTGTGAGAACTTTGACGATACGATATCACAATATTTTGGTTTAATGTAACATCCTTGTTTCTAGCATAACATGTTTGACATTTCTTTTAGGTCATCCAGGTTGGCGGAGTGACTTTATCTCTCACAGATGGATACAGTTGTTGTGTCCTTTGGCAAGACACTTAACCCCCCTCACTCCCTGTGTCTGCGTACACTATGAATGTGTGTATCTGACATCAGCGCCAATACTGAAAAATATGGAATCCAGCAAATTTTTCAGCTATTTTTTCAGTTTCGGTGCTGATGTCAGATTCCAGTATCGGATCAGTGCATCCCTAATTGGATCAGTATGTCCCTACTCGTTAAAATATAGCTTTAGTTTTGTATGTATCTTACCATTTGCTCAACCCACCAACCACCATAACACAACCAGCTCCAAACCCCACATCTTTACAACCCCGCAGCCTGCCTCCTCATGTCTCCACACAGTGATAATCCTGACACCCTCACCGAGCGCTGTGCTGCTGATACGTGTCCAGCGGAGTATGAGATGAGCCAGTACCCCCATTGTTTTCTCCACAAAAAACAACTCTCACTCTCTCTTTCTCTCGCTGTGCAACAAAATCCTCTTCAAAAAGACTATCTGAAAAATCTCGGAGATATTCCTCGCGGTTGATGCGGTGCAGATCAGGCGCAGTTGTCTTGAAACGATACAGAGGAGAGGGATCATTTGGTGAGAGATAGGCTGCTCTGTCAGTCAACCAGTAACAAGACAGAGATTTTTCAAGAGTGATGGTTCTTCTCTCTGCTATGGCTCCATTGTCTGGGTTATAATTCCACAACTTCATTTCAGCAGACTTTCAGAACAATTTTTGTAGTTTTTGCACTGAAGATAAGGTTAAAATCATGTTAGCTTGTGATTTGGTATATTGGTGGTTGCAAGAGTCATATTCCCAGATGAGGGAAAGAGTCATTTTTCCCTATTCAGGATTAAACTGGGCTCAAACCATTTATGTTATAGAGTTATGTGTGTATAACGTTATAATAATTGGTATGTATATTTGCAATAAATGTAATGAAAACAAAACAAAACAGAAAAAAAAACTCCCCTCAGAAAACAAAAAATCTTTTTCCCTAATCATTTTTTTTTTTTTTCAGTTCATCTTTATTTCAGTGAAAATACAAACAATATTTATGCATTTTACACATACTGTATGTATTGATTACGCTGTACCTCCCATTGGATTTAAAAAGGAAATTCACAAATGTTGAATCTGTTAGAGACAAGCCCCTAGAACTCGCTATATTACCCTCATCTGTATTAAATGTTATTAAATAATAGAAACCTTTAGAAAACTGTGACGTTTGTGGTGGTCAAACCTAAAGTGTTTGCAGACTATTCTTTTTCATGCAGAGGAAATGATTTTACTAAAACAACTATGGTTTTGCTTTTTGAAAAGATTTGTTTACTGCTTACAAGGAATTTATTTTTTATATTTCATACATTTGTTGCTTATTTGAGAATTTTTTATTTAACTTATTAGTATTACCAAGCAGCACTTGGCATTTATTTTATTTTCCCGTTTGTATAATGTTAAAACAAATTGCTGGTTTAATAAAAACACAAATAAACAACAAGCAAATGGTTTTGCACTGTATCAAAAAGAACTGAACCGTGTCTTCAAATCTGAGGTACGTACCAAACTGTGATTTTTGTGTCTGTACTGTTAAATCCCAACTGTTTACATCTCTAAAGCTCAAAATGCTCTGAACCACCTTGTGATGTAATTTAGTTTTCAATTTAACACCTGCCTATCTTTAGTTCAGCAGAGATTGGCGATTCCAGGGCTGAAATGACCCAAATGATTCTAGTGAAGGTGTATGGAGTTTAAAAACTTCACACAGAGTGGAACCGAGTGCTTTCAATTTGAGAGAAGAACTCAACTAAATACCACCTAAATACTCAGGGTTTGTGTGTTAAACATGTGTGAATGAAACAAAACACAACTCCAGGTCTGTTTGTGATGAAGAAACATTATAATATAGATCAGAAAATAGAGTAATACAGACTCTTTAAAGTGCACCTCACAAATCCCGTGTTGAAATTACAATCTGAACCAAGCAGCACCAGACATTTCAGATGGAGTAGTACGTAACTGCAATCGAACTGTCCTATCACCTTAAATTGAAAGAAAAGTTGAGGCAAATGCGAAACAACTTGAAAAATGTTCCAAAGGGATTAGTGTTTTTTTTTCTGGGAACTTTTCACTAGCATACAAAAACAAAAACACGAGTAGGCTACATAAATAGTCTTTTACCTAGTTTCACCTACACCACTCCATATAGGATTTCTTTTATCGGAAACAATAGTCAAGACCAATGGAGCTGTGAACGCGTATGAGTGCAAGCTTTAATAGCCCTACCTATTTGTTTGGGGGCATTTCCATTTGAATCACTTGCCTTGTCTGCTGCCTCCACATGACATATAGCCCATTTACCTGGTTTTAATACTGAGTGCTTTCCTATCGATTGCACCTTTCGCGGCTGGGACATGCCTGGTTTACCTCCTGAACATTTCAAACTCGCCTGCACTTTGATTGTGAGTCAGTATCACCTACACCAGCAGCCCGGGGTTTCAAAATGGCTTTCCAAATGGTTCCACGCTGCTATGACTTATCAAAACTAGGACTGTCACGATAACACATTTTTGAAGCACGATATATCGTAAGAGATAAACGATAATACTGAAACTAAGGCTGTGCGATTAATTGATTTTTGACTGTGATTTCGATTTGTGTGTCAAACAATCTCCAAACTCATATAACTGAGTTGAAACGAAAGCTTAAAGTTTATTTTGGGGCATTTTTTCTATAAATAAGTATATTTATTTGCATTTTTTAAATATAGAGATTGTAGAACAGCTGGTTATATAGTTTATTTTGGATACTTTTATGTTTTTCTATGCCTTATTTCATGTTCAAAGTGTATTTTATTCATTTTATGTTTTATACATCACAAAACCGCTCTAAGGTACATATTTGTAGCCTATATTTATTTTCAATTTGAAAGTTTTGCATAAATTATCCATAATAAAGTGTTTTTTTGAGAGAGAAATGCTGAATAAATGCATCCAGACTAAAAAATAATCATCTGAACAATTGTGGTATTGACCAAAATAATCATGATAATGATTTTTTGAAACTACTTTATGACACTGATACAAGATAATGTCAGAAAAACATTTTTAAATAGACGCATTAAACGGCCCATATTAACACACAAACCCTGCATATTTAGACTTGTGATGTCATGTGGTAATACAGAAAGTGCTCCACTGTGCTTTCAAACTCTATACGCCTTCACTAGAATCATTTGGATGATTTCAGCTCTGGAATTGCCGATCTCTACTGAACAAAAAGTAAAAAGGTAGCTTCATGACATCACAAAGTGGAACAGAGCATTTTGAGCTTTGGAGATGCAGACAGACCAATAATGCAGGATTAATCAAACATGTGTCAATGAAACAAAACACAACTCCAGGTATGTTTTTGATGAGGCAACAACATTATAAAATGGCTTAAAGCTCACAAGGGTCAATTTTGCATAGTATCGGACCTTTAAAGCCATGAGCTGCGACAAATAAATAACAGAATGAAACAATATTTAGCATTTTACAGCTCAAATCTTATCATATTACAACAAAAAGAACCCAAATCTCTGTACTTTTACAAAGAAAATGAATACGATAAATACTGAACATCAAAAAATATTGTTCCAGCTTTCATGTATTGAATCATAAGTTGATATACTGTAATAATTATTGTAATAAGACGCCGTGGTTAAAGGTGCACTGTGTAACTTGTCCGGTGGAGGGTCGTCATCTGCTTGTCTCCATGGAGATGCGCCTAAAATGTTCCAGAGTATTTCCATAAATTAAAAGACTTGCAAGGAAAATTACAGGTCAGCTTTGTGGAGAGGTGACACCACTCTTTATAGATATTTTGCAGCAATAAATCACACCGGAATCAATACAAGACAGATTTAAACCAAAGCATTAACATCTCCAAGGAGACAAACAGGTTACACAGGGCAGCTTTAACGCAGCTGTCTCAATAGCAATCCTGTCTGTACCACTGTATTGCATAAACCTATTACCCAGAGCCGTATAAGCTCATTCATTTCTTATGTGTGTGTGTGTGTATAGCATCGCCTTCCTCTCCCGAGAGCGTAAACTAGCAGTCTGTAATGATGCTAAAAGAAGTTGTACCGGCTGGAGGTCTATTAAGACAAGACAAAGGGAGGAAAAACAGAGAGATTGCAGAGAGAGGAGAATAGAAAATGTCTGCCCTCCCGCGGTGGCATTATCTCGGTATGTGGCGGAGATGGGAGACGTGGGATGAAAGGAGCAGGTGGTACTGAGCTGCACTTTGCCTAGAGCTAATCGGTACACACGTTCTACAGTGAAGGCCCACCTACTACAGTCTGCAGAGCTCAGATACTGGGGGGAGACTGCACGAAGACGAGTTTATATTTAGGAACTGAGTAAGTGACGAGATGTTTTGTGGGCCATGTCCGAGAAAAGGGGAGAGCGAGGAGGGTTTGTAGACGACAGTGGCTTTGTTTACAGTCACGCCGAAATTTGATTATAAGATGATTTCTGAAGAATATTTAAATGACATGGAAACCACAAGATCGGAGGCACCATGATTAGAAAGAAAACCGGTGATTTTGAGGTTTATATGTCATTTTAATAATATTATAACTCCAAAACTCTTAATATAATCAGTTTTGAGTGTGTATGTAACCACAGACAGTCAAACAAACAAAGCAATAAGATTTACTCTGTAGATTTAAATGCACTTTACTAGGTTTGACAGTCTTAAAAAAACATGAAAACTAGTTGATTTCTGTTTCTGTAAGCTTCACCGCAAGTCATTACTGGACACTATATGCCATCAGCTGCAACTTGAGGCAAAGCTACATCCTGAGTTTGAGGAAAACAAGAAGTGAACGTTTGAACACATGTATCCGGAAATGTAAATGAACCATCATGGTGGTTGGAGTGTGGAGTGACTGAAGAAGACCACAGTAAGGAGGATCAGACCACGATGAAGCTCTGATGGCTTTGATGAAGGTCTGATCTCCTGGACTGATGGTTATGGGTCCTTCCGTGATGGTCCAAAGATATTCCTCTCTCACATATTGACTCATTCCCATCTATTTTGAACATCCTAATTATTTATCACAGTGAGCTTTACGACACGGTAAAGCTAACAACAGCTAGTATCCTAACAGCACACTTACTGGTTTTTAAAGGAGAAAATAAAATATTGCTCTATTGAGATTGAAACACAACCTTGTACAGCTTAATTGCATGTGTACACAATAGTGAGAAGTTAAAATGCAGATTTGGCAGGGTTATTAAAGCCTAGCAATACTGCATTTTAAAGCCCAACCATATAACTTTTTAGCCAAAATATAGACTGGAATAAAAGTATGTTTTCTATTTTGGACAGCCTAATAAAAAGCACATGATTTTATTCTAGTCTATTCTTTTGCACACAATTTTTTTATTTACTTTGAGTCCCTAGCTGCCCCCTCTTCCTGCTTGTTTCCATAGAAATGATGTTACTTTGGGTGTAATATTCCACAGAATGACATAAAATGTATATATCTCCTTGGAGAATGTACCAAAGTACAAACATTTTATTTCATGGAATCATGAAGGTGACGTGCCACCTCCAGAAAGTTACACATTATTGAAGGATTTATGTAAAAAAACAAGAAACAAAAACACAGCTATAGTACATGCTTATAATTCTAGTATGTATATCAATTTTAAGTTATACATTTAAATCTCCCACTAAAGGGTCACACTTTTTCTATTTCCCAATGTGCAACCAAAAAAGCAGTAAAAGCCACTTTTACAACAACTTGGAAATAAATGGATTCAGCCTTAACCAGTAAAATAGAAACTAGCAAAATTAGATTAACTATGTATATTAATTATACTAGCTCGCATAAAATATTAGTACTAACACTGGTAAATTAAAAAGTGTAAAACTTTAGTGCAATATTTAAATGTATAACTTAAAATTGACAGACATACTAGAATTATAAGCATATACTATAATTGTGTTTTTTATTTTTTTTCCCATGAAATAGAACGATAAAACTAGACTTTGGTACATTCTCCATGGAGATAAATTTACATTTTATGTCCTACTGTGAAATATTACACCCAAAGTAACATCATTTCTATGGAAACAAGCAGGAGGAGGGGCAACTCTAAGTGCCAGTAAGGACACAAAGTAAAAAAAAAAAAAAAAAACACAAAAGAATAGAGCATGTGTTCTTTATTAGCCTGTCCAAATTTTAAAAAACAACACACTTTTATTCCTTTTAAAATATAGACTTTTATTTTAGTCTATATTTTGTCTAAAAAGTTACATGGTTGGGCTTTAAAAGGCAGTATTACTAGGCCTTAATAACCCTTCCAAATCTGCATTTTAACTTCTCGCTATAAATCTTTGTGTACGCATGCAATTAAGCTGTACAACGTTGTGTTTCAATCTCAATTTTGTCATATTTATTTTACGACTAAACCAAAAACCGATTTAGCAACAAGACATCAATAATTTATGTTTACCACTCTTGCTCCAACCCACCAAAGCCTTCCTTAGACCGAGCTCAAACCCACTCCACAGCCTCGACTTGATTAACTATATCGTGAATAAATCTTGTCAATTATCAATTAGCTCGAAGTAATCCTCTGTCTTTCCCCTCGCTGCGAATATTTACGCCTCAAATTTAAATTATTGCCTTTGCTCCACGTGCGAACCAAACCAAGGACTCGCGTGGTGGTGGCGTCGTCCGTCCTTACAGAAAGATTTATTTAAATTCACCATCACCTTCTTCAAAACCAAGAGCTTAATCTCTACTCGATGTCAAGACACTTCATTTAGTCTCCATAAATCAGCGTGGTGCACCGGAACAATGGGACCAATTTTCCCAGACAGGAGCTCATTGCTGAAGGTAAAGTGGTACTCAAAATGGCCGCTGTGTTTACATGCACATCAATATTTAATCTGAGCTAAAGGCCGGCGCAGACGATAGATGTTTTATAGGTGCAGTTAGGGAAGTCTGCGCGAGTTCTTTGAGACCTAAATAAAGATAAACACAGACATTACTTTCCGCCATGTTGGGAAGGGCTGGATGCATTAGTGTTATGGGAATAGGCGATGTAATGAGGGTTGTCTAGTCAAGAATATGGCCATCAATTGTCAGAGTAGAGGCAATACCATATCTTAACATTATTGACAGCGGCGGGGAGTGCTCTAGTTTTCATCGCAGAAAGTTTTGGAGGAGTAGCAAGTATGGATTAAAATCAAAGTTCGTGCAAAGTTTCAAAGTTTGCTAATGTTCGCTGGCGGTGAGGTCACACTTAAGGGCTTGTCAGAAAGAGGACACATCCAAGTATATCAAGTCTATATCTTCCAGAACGAAAGCTGATAAAAAAATAAAAAAAATACTGGGCTGAACTAGGGATGCACTGATCCAGCTTTTTCAGTTTCAATGTCGATAGTGAGGACAGAAAATGGTACTTATTTCCCAAAAGTTATTACACAAAAGATCCAATTGTGTTACGCAACTGTAATTTTTCAAACCACTGAACAGCTTCATATGAATAAAAGTTTCTGTAAATAGTCTTATACATCAAATTAAAGGCCAAACAGGATATCAGCTTAACCAGTATCATGGAACTGATACCTGATCCAGCTCATTTTTCACTATCTGCACCGATATTTTATACCAGTATCAGTGCATACCTGGTCTAAACCAAACATAAACCTGAATTTAATTTGGTTTTAAGCAAGACTAGGGCAGGTCTAAATCAGAGTAGACCACACTACAAGGTCTAAACTAGGGAACAATGATGAGAAACAGGTCCACAAAATATTCAAAATTCAGATTTGTCAAGTATAGAGACACAAAACTGGTATTGAAACTACATACTAATTTGAACAATTATTGATACTGAAAAAAAAATAAAAATCTTAAATAGGAGAATGCTGAACCTTTCGGAACCTTTCGGAATCAACGTAAACGGACATGGTAATATTAAAGAAAGTACTATTACATTACAAAAATTACATTCTACTTTGGTATAAAAATTGGTATTGAGTATCAGGCCTTTTCCTTTGTAAAAATTTAAAATTTGAAACCAAAATTAAACCTGAACCAATAAAACGGTAAAGCAGTTTTAAACTACGGTCAGTCATATCTAGGAGTGGGCAAAAATATCAAAATATCTATATCTCGTATTGTTTAATGTGATGATACAGTATCGACAATGGGGATTGCTGTATCGATATATCACCAAGAGTATTTTTTGGTGTATTTTACTAAATAATACTAATTTTTTTGCAGAGCTACAGTTTCGTTGCTTGTTTGGAGGAAGGAAACTCATTTATGCAACACACATTTTCATTGTTTTGATGATTAAAATGTTTGTGTTTCATATGAACTTTGCACAAAGACTTTTAGTATCACAGCCATGATTTAGCCTTTATTTTTAATTGAAGCGTATTGAATCGATTTGAAATGTATAGAATCAAATCGAAAGTGCACTGTATCAAGGTATGTATCGTATTGGTTAATTCTTAATGATACTCAGCCCTAGTCATATCTTTACTAATCTAACCCCAATTTGTGAAACGTGGCTTTACATTCCTAAAACTAAAGCATTTGAAAATCTGGGATAAAATGATTCCAGAGCTCCATATGGATTCTATATCTGTCTCTACCCTCTCCATTTAGCTTTCCTGCCCATTTTCCAGTTCCCCATTCACTGACAGTGTGTGACAGAGAAAGGTCTGCGTCCAATTATCCGGGGGACACATTTGCCGTGAGTGTTTTGTCTGATTGATGTGCGAGGGCTGTGGTCAGAGCGCTAACCGTCTCCAAATGGCGGCGATTGAAACGTTACTTATTGACCGGGCTTGACAAACAATAAAATAAAACAGCATACGGAGATCCCCTCTGCGCTTGTAACATGGAGGGAAGTGCGGGATGGAGCCACGCGAAAAGCACGCCACATCTTTTAGTGATAGAATGTTAGCTCGCGTCCTCAAATGTTAGCTCGCGTCCTCAAATGTTAGCTTGTGTAAGGTGACCATATTTCCATTTGTGAAAACCCGGACACCCAGACGGAGAACTACGAGAGCCTCTCATTTTAATGGCCCCAATGAAAGATCATGAAAACCCGGACATTTCCACCACCAAAAAAACCCGGACGCCCAGGACAGGAGGCAAAAAATGGACATGTCCGGGGAAAAACGGACATTTGGTCACCCTAAGCTAGTGTACTCAAATGTGAGCTAGCGTACTCAATCTTAACTAACATACAGGCAGCGTTTGGGTTTACTTAATTATTAGGGATGTAACAATAACCAAATCTCTTGATACGATATTTTCATATTTTAATACACTTCTCTTTCCATTTAAAATGCCTTGACAGGATTTAATCCAAGGAACTAAGCCTTAAAAGTGCTTAGAACAGTTATTTCGTCAGTAGTCTACACTGAAACGGAGCAAAGCATCATGGTCTTTGTAGTTCTGTCTGTTTTTTTTAGCTATTGCTGCGCCATAACTCTTAATTTAAGTGAAGAGACTTGTAATTTTATATATTATTGTGAGACGATAAGATACCATGACATTTCGTTTATTGTTACATCCTTTACTACTAAAATGTACTAAAATTTATTACTAAAATACTAAAATTTAAACGTAAAGCTTGATTCTCAATACTGATTTCTATACGATAATGATAATAAAAAAACACTCTTTATTTAGACACTAAAAGTAATTTTCAACATTAAATCATTGTTTTTTCTTTAATCGTTTAATCTTTACTTTAATCTATAGTTAAGATACTGATTTTAATATCAATGAGTATCTGATTTTCGATACTTTTAACAATAGACACAATAGACAGTACAATTAAATTTTACTTTATTTGTCTTTAGCTCAGTTTTCCTTTTAGCTTCTGGAAGTGCTGTTTGAGTGGGGAAAAACATATTTTATTTTCTCAAATCCTACATCCTAAATTAGGGTTGTCAAAAGTATCAGAATCATCAAGAGTACATGAGTGTTATTAAAGGAAATACTATTATTTAGTGTTGAAAATGACATTGTGTGTTGTCTAAAAAGAAATATTGTATTACTTTTTTTTTTTTTTTTTACTGAAGTCTCAAAATCTGTCTTGACTCCTTTTTTTTTTAATTGAAAGTTTGAAATTGTATTACTATGACACACACTTTTTTT
The DNA here is from genome assembly GCF_026225935.1 of Boleophthalmus pectinirostris. Lineage (NCBI taxonomy): Eukaryota > Metazoa > Chordata > Actinopteri > Gobiiformes > Gobiidae > Boleophthalmus > Boleophthalmus pectinirostris. The sequence goes on along the minus strand of NW_026571473.1, from coordinate 27,981,665 downwards.
TTTTTGTGCTAAAGGTGTCTGCAAGTTTTTGAAAGTTCATACTTCACTGTGATTGGTTAAATCACCTGTCAATCATGAAGGCTGACCAATAGCAGAAGTAGGTGGCGGAAAATGTCTGTTCTCCATGTTTTATGCAGGTTTTATTTTGGTTTAACTAGTCCTTTTTGAACACTGGTCTACTCCCGGTTTTGATCTGGTATTTGAGGACACCAGAGAGACAAATTTAATAAGCAGGATTACTGAAACGTGCAAATTAAACAAAATACAACTCCATGTTTTTCCGCTTTAAACTAAAATGAAAGCAGAGATATTCAAAATTGATGCCGGATGTTCACAAAAAGTTCAAGATCACTAGAATTTTCACAGTCCAAGAGAGAGAGAGCATCTAAGCAGAATGAGAGGAGATGGGAGAGATGGAGAGATGAGAGAGAGACGAGAGAGAGTTGAGAGAGCAAGATGAGGGAGGTTGAGAGAGCCAGAGGGAGAGAAAGAGGGAGTGAGGTAGAAAGGAAAAGGGAGGTAGAGATGGAAAGAAAAGGGAGGCATAGAGATAAGAAGAAAGAGATGAAGAGAGAGAGGGAGAAAGTGAGATAGGAGAAGAGAGAGTTAGAGGGAGAGAGAAGGAGAAAGATTGAACGAGGGAGAAAGGAAGTGGGAGAGAGATGGAAAGAAAGATAAAAATTGCGGAAAAGGGAGGGAGAGAGATGAGGAGAAAGAGATGAAGAAATAGTGAAAGGGAGAAAACGAGATAGGAGAAGAGAGAGTTAGAGGGAGAGAGAGAGGGTGAAAGGAAGAGGGAGAGAGAGAGGGGAAGAAAGAGGGAAAGAAAGGAACAGGGAGGGAGAGAGATGAGGAGAAAGAGATTAAGAGAGAGAGGGAGAAAGCGAGATAAGAGAAGAGAGAGTTAGAGGGAGAGAAAGGTTAAGAAAGAGATAGAGAAGGAGAGAGAGGTTGAGAGCCAGAGGGAGAGACAGGGAGAGATGGAAAGAAAGAGGGAGAGAGATGAGGAGATAGAGAAGAGAAAGAGGGAGAAAGCAAGATAGGAGAAGAGAGAGTTAGAGGGAGAGAGAGAGAGCAAAAGAAGATAGGTTGAGGGAGAGAGATGGAGAAGAGAGAGACAGCAAAGCAGCAAGGAAGAGGTAGAGAAAGGTAGAGAAAAAGGGAGTGAGAGTGAGAGGGACAGAATAAGCTGGAGAGAGAAAGCAAGAAAGGGAAATAGCGAGAGAGAGATAGGAGATAGCAAAAGAGGAACATAAAGAGGGTTAGAAGAACAGCAAGAGAGAGGAATAGAGAGCAAAAGAAAGATAAAAAGATAGAAGGAGAGAGAGAGAGAGAGAGAGAGAGAGGCGTCGCAGATCTGTAGCCGGGGCAGAGATAGTGTGTGTGCGAGGCGCGATGACCGAGGCTATAACTCTCCACAGAGCAGCGAGCTGATAAGATACTATCAATATTCATGCCTCTGAATCAATTACATGCCCCTGTACTTCAAATGCAAATGGTCTGGTAACAGAGAGCATCGGAGAGCGAGACGGAGGAACAGCAGAGGTAAACACACACTTACTGGAGACACAAGGAGTATTTTAGTATATATAGAGCATTGTTCATTGTTAAAATGATCAAATACTTCATGAGGATGTAAAGGGAATCGCAATCGAATCGGAATTGCAATTTTAACGGGAGCTATTAGCAAATGGCAAAAGGTGGACTGTGTAATTTGTTTGCGGGAGGCTCCGTCACTGTGCCGAGAATGTTCCATAGCATGACCATAAGTGTATGAATCTCCACGGAGACCTGCAAGCCAAATTACAGGTTAGGTTTGTGGAGAAACGATCCCACTCACGGTAACAATGGACATTTTTAAGGAAATTTTTGAGCTCTTAAGCACAAGTAGTTGACGAAATGTAAGAGATTAGTTTAATGCCATACTGGGGATAATTTAAACCAAAGTATTAACATCGCCATGGAGACAAGCAGGTTCACCAGAAAAGACACACCTTTAAGTAGCATAATTTCCTCCACAAAGAAGATATCCTGTCTTATTCTGAGTAAAAACAACTTGCAGATCTGCACAAATATGTTCTGAAATGTGATTCTTGTGTTAGTTTAATAGTCAGTTCAGATTTCAGTCTTTTTGTCAATCCTTCTGGACGCGTTTAAATGTGAACTTTGAACAGAATGCTACTATAAATCAACTCAAGGTTTGTCAGAAAAATCACAATGCGATAGTTTTCCAAAACTGTACAGTCGTAATACAAAATATCATTAAGATTTTTACCCATATTTACCCATACTGAGCCAGAGGGCAAATCAGAATTCTATGGAGGAATTAGCTGTCAGATTGCAGATTTGTTGTCCTGGTTTATGGTTTTTATCTCTGTAATTACTGGGCCTATCCACGTTACACAAAAACTGGCATTAAAGACACTAAAGATATTTCTATAAAAGACAGGTAATTTTGTAAGGTAATTTACTTAGCTGTGGAAATATTGTCTTAATATTTGTGATCTTTGCAATTTTGATTCAGATGTACTATATTGTGCATACATTTATCAGTACATACATGTATCTGTAAATCTGTGATCAATTGCCCCAGTACATGAATCAAAGAGTGATACAACCTGAAAACTAGGGATGAATATTCGATTAAATTTTCTTAATTGATCGTAGGGAGAACTAATAGATTTTTGTTTTGTTTTTGCTGTTGATGCGAATTGATTTGTGGCAATAAAAGTAAAAAAAAAATATATATATATATATATATATATATATATATATATATATATATATATATATATATATATATATATATATGTATATATGTATATATTATATATGTAATCATTATTATTTCTATTACTAATCTGCATAAATAAACTCAACTTTACAACATATAAACCATAACCACTATAGAGCCACATCAGCCCATTGTGAGATTATAATGTGTTTAATGCAGCTTTGACACATTTGTTTAAGTCGTGTTTATGTCTTACTTACTCTCTTTATTTATTTTGGCTACTGTTGTGATGAAAAGACTGAAAAGTGTTTGTCTTTTGGACGCATGCGCACTCAACTTTATGTTGCAGTAACTGGGATACCACGTACACAAGCACCACGACGAAACTGGGATCCTCAAAAAAAAAACGATCATACCCGGGACACTGATGTGCATGTAAACACTCTCATTGGGTGGTACAGTGATCTCCAGAGAGGTGTGCTAGAGCCGAAACGTGGGACTGTGAGGCCGCAACTCCAGTGTTTGTGTCAGACGCAGCCTCATTTCCATACCTCACAGCAACCTACATTCGGTTTGTCGATTAAAAATGAACATGATCAATGAAATTAATCAACTAATCATGCCCATCCCTACTGAAAACAGAGCTAAAGATGACTGTTTATATAAAGTATTGCCACCAGTTCCTTAAGAAGTAATACTGTTAACATGGCTAACATTTAATCTGATAATTCACAAACCAATGACACTAGGGACAACTTCAGCAGTCTTTTTTACGATACCACAATAATATTGGAAATATTTAGGCAAAAGAATGTGATTTTCAGCATTAAATAATAGTACTTTCTATATTATCGTGTAATATCTGTGTAATCCCTCAGTCGTCGAGGTAGATCCTATAATGGTCCATGAGCGTATACTAGTCTATGTGCTCTTATAGTTGTTCTGATAGAGCTCAAAATCATTCTAAAGCTAAAGAAAGGTTCATTTCCGTCCTGTGAATATGACTTTCTTTAGTGTCAACACCTGCTCAAATGAGGATCTACAGTTTCGATAGTAGTTTTAGTATCAATTAACATCTGATTTTCGATACTTATGACAACCCTAACATCTTTAAAAGAACTGTAAGCTAAACTACACTAAACCCCAGACACAACAACAAAACCCATAACCTTCATCGCTATAGTCATCTAAACAAGTGGCTTCCAACGCTCATTATCTGTGCGCCTAACCAAGCACCCACTATAGCAATCCTCCTTTACAATATGTGCTGCCTGTTTACCACAAACACGCTGAGTGCCTCTGGTTAACTCAGTGGAGCTGGCAGTGCTTTTAAATTGCAATCTCGGACTCAGACGTATCACTCTCCCCCTCGGCCCACCATTAAGGCCGGGGCTTAAATTATTGATCCGGTTCCTTCATCAGCATAGCAGTCACGTCCGCGCGCTGGGATTCTAACTCCGGAGGGTCCCCGCGCTCCAGCCACTGAAATAATTAGGAGCCAGTCTCATTAAAGGCAGAATGAAGGGTTGAGAAGAAGAGGAGGAGAGGAGGAGGAGGAGAGAGGGGAGAGGAGGTGAGGACAGGGAGGGGAGAGGCTAAGGGGCACGCTAGCTGGGTGTTTCATCTAGCTCCCCGGGGTTGCGGCATCGCTCTGATCAAGTTCTCGTACGAGGTTCAGAAATGACAAGATGGGATGAAGAAGTGCATATGCTTTTTGAGTACATTATACGGCACAAATCCATCAAAAGATATCTGATGTATCAGGATCAATAGTTAACACCCTAGAGGTAACAGTCAAATCGAGACTGCAAAAACACTTAAGGACTTGAAAAGATGACACCCAAAGTTGAATGAAGGAATTTAAAGGTGCATTATGTTACTATCTGCTTGTCGCTAAGGGGATGATGCTAATAATAACAATAATGCATTTATTATTTATCTTGCGCTTTTCCAGTCGCTTTACAATTACATGCATTATATATTTGCTCCACAGCCACAAGTGCCCTGGGGCAGACTGACGGAAGCAAGGTTGCCAATCTGCACCATCGACTGGTCTCGAAGTGGTTTACCATCCAGTAGTAACCGAGCTTTGCCTTGCTTGGCTTCTGAAATCTGACAAGATCACTCTTTAAAGGGGCAGTCCGGAATTTTGGTCAAAGGGCCTCATTTCCTAGTGAGCCAGAGTGTTGGAGACGTGTGGAGACACTTTTTAAAATATTCCATCCACTCCTTGTATTTGCAGAGGTCGCTGGTGCTAGGCTAGTGCATGTCAATGGCCATATTTATCCTGCCACTAAAAACAGTCTTACCCACTCCACAAAACACCCGTAGCAAATTTATTATTACGCCAGACTGTCGATGTGAATCTCTGTGTTGATAAAATAATGTTTCCAATAAAACTAACCTTGCATCACATGAATCGTCGCATGTTGAGGGACTATTTTCTTTACTTTGGCAGTAAGATAGGTGCTAGGTGATATCAGTCCACCACTGCCAAGCTTTTTATCAGGAAGTACAACTCGCTGCTGCCGTTCAGACATAAATCCTTCAAATGCAAGGTTGATTTTACTACTGAAATTATTCTATCAACACAGACATTCACATAAACAGTCTGGTGTAATAATAGTTTTGCTTCAGGTGATTTGTGGAGTGGGTAAGACTGTTTTTAGTGGCAGGATAACTATGGCCATTGACATGCACTAGCCTAGCACCAGCGACCTCTGCAAATACAAGGACTGGGTGGAATATTTTTAAAAGTGTCCCCACACATCTAGTTGGATCTGCGGAAATGTGACTCCGCTCAGGTAAAAATGCAATGTACAAATTTTTTTAAGCAATAAAAAGCAGACAGAGCAATAACATCTCCATGGAGACAAGCAGGCAGCGAACCCTCCCACAGAATAGTGAATTTCCTCTGGGCTTAACAAATTATATCTATCTAAATGTTTAACAGCATGGGTGTGGTTAAGTTATTAAAGTGCAGTGATGAATTTGACCCTTCCTTTAGTGAAACTGAGGTAATCTGGAGCAGTGGGCGACCCATCTCCAGATTTTGGCCTGGGTTCATGGTCAGGGGTTCATAGCTGGAGGTGCATGTTTCAATTGATGTGCAAGACAGGAGCACCCAAAGGGAGAACATGCACACCCCAAACTGGAAATACTAGCTCAGACAGTTACCCTGCTGAACCCAAGAAAAAATATACTTTAAATGCTAATATATACTTTAACTGTCAACACAGTGTAATTCAGTGTTTACTTCTTGTATAAGTGGTTGGCTGCTTGTAAGTTGCACGACAGCAGTAGTAGTAGTAGCAGTAATACTAAACTAACATTTCATCAGCCCATATATAGTGCAGTACTGTGAAAGTGTGGAAGAAGTGGCTCCCTGCTCACCGTGTGTTATTTTCTCTGCAGAGGAAATCCACAGGGCTTTGGTGCCTCAAGGTAGTTTCCTTCTTTACACTTCCTGATTCATAAAGCCAAAATCCTACAGGGTGCATGTGTCTGTGTATATGTGTGTACTAGTGTGTGTGTGTGTGTGTGTGTGGGTACATGAAACACAAGACGCCACGCGGAAAGGTTGAGGGTTAGGGATGTGAATAAATTGGCAAAGACAGCATAATGAATATTTGATTTGTAGCTATTTATAGATGCTAAAGACACTTAGAGAACGCAGAGCAGGAGATGACACCGTGCAAGCCAATATGGTCTTGTTTTGGAAGCGATGTTTACCTTAGGGTCTCTACTGAAGCTGTAAAAGTGTGTCGTATAGCTTTTCAGTTTGAAATGATGAGAAGATATTATGGAAAACCTTGACGATAACAGGTTTAAATCAGGACTGATCAAAATCTTCCATGGTTTAAATGTGTACTGTGTGACTTTTCTATGCTGAATTTAGACATTATAGGTTGTGAAACATAAAATATCTGGGAAAACATGCATTCTGTTGGTAAATGGACACGCCTATTCACACATCTCGCCTGTACAGTAACCATGTATGCAAGTAGGGTGGACACTGAACCAGAATATTGAACCTGAAGCATAATATTGTTTTCATATGAACTGAACCTTTTTAGAACTGATCTGGACCCCTGTATTAGGGATGAGCAATATACCGGTCCAGTATCCAATACTGAAGATATTCCTAAATATGGGTATATATTTTACAGATATGTGACACTAGGGCTAACTACTTGTGCAAAGTTAATATGTAATACTAGCGTGTAACGATATCCAAGTCTCACGATACGATATCATCACATATGAACGGTATGATATTTATTGAGATAGCGTGAGGAAGCTCATGATTAGGGATGTAACAATATTCAAATCTCTCGGTACGATAGCTTCACGATACACATGTCAGGGTACAATATTTATTGCAATATTTTGTGCAGGATAACAAAACTGTTAATATGCTACTCTTCGCTTCTCTTAAAATGCCTTGACAAGACTTAATCCAAAGAACTAAGACTTAAAAGTACTTAGAAATGTTATTTCTTTATGTAGTCTACACTGTAACAGAGCAAAGGATCATGGTCTTTATAGTTCCCTCTGTCTTTTTTTTTTTTAGCTATTTATGCACCATAACTGTAAATTTAAGCAAAGAGACTTGTAATTCGATATATTGCGATGGTCCATGAACTTTGACAATACAATATCACGATATCACTATTACATCCCTATAGAATACATCTGTTTTAATCTTGAAAACAGTGAATATGTCAAGTGTGTTGCATAAACAAGTTTCCTTGCATTAAATAAAAAACTAAATTGGACTGATGTCACATAAAAAATAAAAAAAAATGCGAAAAGATACCAAAAAAGTACACTACAGCAGCTTACACTAATACCGTAAAATACCGTATCACCAACTTTAGTATCACAATACATCTATATTTCTATATATTTGCACAGCACTAATTGGCACAGATATTTTTTCTAAGCTAAATGAAACAGAACAGACAAAAGAGATGGCCTTGCAGTAGATTTTAAAGTCTTAATATCCGTTATCAGCCACAGTATCAAGACAAATATCAGATATCAACTCAAAAAACAACAACAAAAAAACCAATTCATCTCTAATCCTGGTGATTCGCCTTGAAACTAGTCTTGTACTCAACCATAGTTACATCGTCTGAGTGAGTGTGTCTTTCTAGTCACATATAGTAGTGCAGTGTAAGTAAGTATGTGAGCATTAGGCCACTCCCCTCGTTAGTGCAGAGGGAGTTGAGGGTGGGGGGGTGCTGGTTCGGGGGGCTTGGTTCATTATGCAAATGATCCTGCTGGAGCCGTATCAACGAGGCGCACGCTCCCTTATCATTTTCCGCCGCCGGGGCCCCTCTCCTCCCCGATCGCTCATACCGAATCATGGCCTAATAGCATCCCATTAACATAATTGCCAGCACAACTAGTGTTCCGTGTCTCTGAGCCACTCCGCGCTGCGCCGCCAACCGAGAACCAGAGAGACGGAGGGGGCGAAGAGGTGCCATCATGTTAAGGGGGTAGGGAGAGAGAGAGAGAGAAAGTGAGAGTGAAAAAATTTAATTAAGCCAATGACTGTACAAGCCACTCCCTCCTAGTGCTAAATGTGTGCTTCAAAGAGGAAAGGGCAACGCTTTTGTTTTTGCAGAGACCTTGAGAACAGTCCCAGAAGTGCTCAATATTCCACTGATGAGTCTACAGTACGAGCAGGTCCACCGAGCAGTCTGCCAGGAAAAATAAAATCCCCGTTATTTTTTAATTAATCCATAATTAAAATATATCACGCTACCATTTCCGCAAATCTTTCCTAATGTGAGAACGCGGTCCATTTAAGCAAATTTACACATCTTTAATTAACAGGCAACATTCTTACAGTGTAACAAGGCGTGCAGCCGAGGTGGTCACGGAAGGACTTGAAAACACCCACGTACTGGAGGTAAACAGTTGTTGCTAAGCTGTGACATATATTTTTACTTCAGTACTCAGTATACATTTTACACTATTTATTGCAAAATGATCACAGAAATGAGTATGTTCTGTGGCATGGTCATTGACAGGATGATCTTTTATTATGGTGATTTGATATATGGTAGATTGTTGTACTTTTGGCCGTAATTATACAGTCAGAAACCAAATGTGCCCCATGCCACATGTAACCAAGAAGACAAATCCTGTAAAATAATTTATTTCTATATGCACCTTTACCTATCTATTATTACTGCTGTCTAAGGTTGGCCAATATCGAAATTTTGATACCATTAAACCCTCTCAGGATTTTACCGGGGTATACAGTATTAACGTATTAACAAAATGTTTTAGTGCGACTTTGGTAAGCTACGAAGCTGCATTGTATGTATGTGCATGTGTATGACCTGCAGACTTATAATCTCTGAAAAGTTTCACATGAACCATCTCCAACTCAGTAGAAGCACAGAACAGACTCACCATCAGCAGCACATCCTCTGTCGCAGAAAGAACACAGATAATCCACTGAGTCGTGTCCTTTAGTCTGACAGAAGCTGAACCGCATCAGCACACAGGGAGCGAGCCGTTTTTATCAGTGCTTTATAGTTTATGCAAATGAGCCATGTGGTTTTAAGTTTCATTTCTTTAAAAAGTAAACAAATGTGTGTCTGAAGCCAAATGCTGCCAAATTGTAGAAGTACTAATATTGTTTTTGGAGCCAACTTGCTTGCCATCTTGTCTTGGTCTAACTTATGAGCTGTCACATGACAATGGAACGAAACTAATCGAACGTCATCTCCTCACACATTTAAAAGAAACATTATAGACTCATATTAGTTTTAAATTGTGATAGCAATAAAGTTAAACAAATGCAGGTATTCATCAATTATAATATTATATTAGGTCCTTATGCGCTGCAGATTTTTTTAATGACAGTAATGAAACTGATGCTGTTGCTCCCTTTTCATACCATGGGATACCGTTATACCAGAGTACCGCCCAACCCCACTACCGTCTTGCAGTATTTCTTACAGGATTTACTTCTTATCTATTACCAACTGTGTCAAATTTCCACATTGCCTTATATTGTTTTATTCTAGCCTTTCATTGTATTTTACTACCTTCACTGACACAGGTGCTGGACACAGGTCAACAAAAGATCACAACAGTCATTACAAGCACAATCACACCATCAAAATAGTGTGGAAATAAGGTCAGTTCTGAGAACGACACATTTGCTGACTTGGTTATCAGTTCCAGGATGTAAGCTTAGCCAATATCCTGTTTTCTGTTTTAAACTGATGTCATAAGAGTATTTACTGGTAGTTGTTGGCGCAGAGAGATATAACTTTAATTTATCTATAGGTACTTGAGTGATAAATGACAGTTACATAACATAATTATATGAGTTGTTTGTTGTAGAAAGATGTACCGTTTTCAGCACTACATTGGAAACAGCTGATATAAATAGATCACTAGATATTTACAGCCAGTATCAAATATCAATATTGGAAGCAGAACTGAGAAATCAGGACCTCTAGATGAAATACATATCATCTGCCATGTTTGACAATCGTCCCCATGTCATCTTTCCCACCTTTCACCATTCAAACCTAGCGTGTAAGTAATTACAGACCTTCCTGTATCCTGGGGTCTTTCTGTCTTGTATCTGCTCTTGTCACTCAGTCAGTCCATTACGACACTCACTGCAGCATGGGCCACGGTCCTGCAGTACTCCCCCCCACCCCCTCTCCCTCATACTCTCCCCCTCACCCCCCCTCTCTCCTGGGTCCTCTGCCGCCCGCGTGGAGCTGATGAATTGATTGACACCATTTTCCATCTTCCAGCGCTGACAGAGAGGGGCAGGCAGAGGCTCACACTGGGAGGCTCGTGCTCTGGTCACTTCTGAAGGGTGATGGGAGCGCACTGAAATACATGCAGACTATAGCCTTATGTGACCTTAGATACATAAGAATGACAGAGTGTGTTATATAGAGGTATGCTGGATGGGCAGCATGGATTTAAAGAGGTTACACTTCTACAGAGTTTTAACTGCTAACATATAACGCTTTTAGATCACCCTGTTACCTTCCTAAATGTTATATTAGCTGAAAACAACATAATAAACATGTTTATTACTTGTTTTTGAAGCGTCCTCCCTCCCTTAGTCACTCCCCTTTCAGAACGCTATCACTTAACAATCAACATGCATTTCGCTAATGAAACTACTGCAAATGAAATCGGGTTTGTGAAGTTGTAGTACGTCGTTTTGTGTCATGCTTTTGTATTTTTATGAAAACTTGGCAAGCATGGGTGATGTAGGCTTGTGGGGTGAGCTTTGGATAGGATTGCACTGCTAACCACAAGAAGTGTTTGAATAGGGCCCAGGAGAGATCGTTACATTACTCAAACACGGATGGATGCTAATGTTAATCAATAGTTGAATATTCACTTATATGATCAATTAAATGCCCAATAAAAATGACTAGCTGTAAAATAAAAAATGTCACCTTTATATAGCACTTTTCTACCGCCAATGGACACTTAGTCAAGGAACCACTCACCCATTCACACCCATTCATACACCAGTCTACATTAGAGATGCACCGAGCTTTTTCAATTCTGATTCCGATTTTGATAGTATAATTTTAAGCATCTACCAATACCCAATATCAACCAATACCAAAGCAGAGACTAAAAACAGCACTTATTTTCTTGAAACAAAGGTAAAATAAGACAAAACCAAGCCAAATTTGTTATTTAGCTATAATAATAATAACTATAGAACAATTTTGAACAAATAAAAGTTCAAACATGATGAGATTTTGTGGGTGATTATGAACAGTAAATAGTCTTATTACCTGAGGCCCCCTTTACACCACGTACACAGGTATTTTGAAAAACTGAAAAAACAAATCTTTCTAAAAACTCCGGCTAGAGTGGACATTCTGGGAAACTACGGTTTCGCATTTGTGTGTAAAGTGAGATAAACTGAGTTTTAGGCAGCTGACACGCTGACCAATGTTTACCTTTTGCTATGATGATGATCATGAAGGATTCAGAGCAGCAGTCACATTTCTTCTGGAGCAAACACTTTTCATGTGTTTGCATTTGCACAGAGTTGATGTTTCATATCCATGACCAGAGACAAATGAGGGCTCAGAGGTCAGCAATTTTGCCAGTTATTTAACAGATCTGTGGAGAGGCGAGCCTGCTCAGTAATGCACATTTTTCAAGGTATTTTTGAGTAATACTTACAGCTGTAATGAAATAAATGTTGCAGGTTTGAATTTGATCCAGGTGCCGCCCAGAGGCTTGACGTAGTTATGACGGTGCTCGATGGCGTATTTATGTGGGTTGATGTAAACGAAAACTTTTATGAAAATAATGCTATGTGCATGATGTTTCAATTTGTGTCTGATAACAATATCGGCTGAACCTTATATTTGGAAGCCGATATCCAATCCAGCAAATCTTTTAGTATCAATGCCAATATCAGTGTTGGTGCATCCCGAATGTACACATACACTGGGGACAGGTTAAGTGTTTTGCCCAAGGACACAACAATAGTATTCACCTACAGGACCTGGGAACAAACCACCAACCTTCAAATCTTCAACACTAGTACCAACTAAGCAACTCTCTCTTATATAACCTTGTATGTTCTGACCTGCTGAAAACATCTTTGCTCGCATAGATCCCATTGATAATCCATCTGCATTCACTGAAGTGTCTGCGTCTCTCTCCTCTCCTCTCCCTCTCCGCTCGATACCACGTCCAAACTCGTTACGCTCATCACAATGACAACTAAATAAGTACAATTAGCAGCCACCCAGGCGTCCAAAGCACATCTGATTCTCTCCCCAAATGATCCCATACTCCACAGCTATTCATCAAGAGGAGGGTAGCACAAACAATAAAGGAAAGAGAGGTTAAAGAGACATGTAGATTTCAAATGCGGTGATTGTAGGAGGTTTAATCCCATCAAACTCATTACAACAGCAGAGACTAGCTATAGCGTCAGATCTGTAATTAGCAGGTCAGAGTGGAGCGGTGGAGGTTTCAGGATATGGGAAATCTGAGAAACATCTGTAGGAATATCAGAAAGGCTACAGATAAAAGGATTTCGTGTGGCGAGATGGTTTTATAGTATTATGTCAAACACAAAAAAAGACGGTATTTGTTTATTAGTGGTAATGTCAAATTTTTATTAGAAATTCATAATAAAAAAGACAACATGAAGGTTTTTGGACTGATATACAGGTTTAGAACTCAAACATTTATTAAATCCCGTGCAACTCCTATTTGATTGTAAAGTCTAGACTAAATATCGGTTGCTTGGTTGCTGAGGGGTGTTCCAGATCTGCTTGTCTCTATGGAGAAGTTTTTGCTTTGCCTGGAATGTTTCACAATATGGCATTAAACTTATCTCCATGGAGAAAAGCATGTTAAAACCAACACGCCAAGTGACAGGGTTCATCTGTGGAAAGGCAAGCCCCTCACTGTAAAAAGGCACATCTGTATGGTTGTAATTTGTTATTTTTTAGATATAAAATGCAAAGTATAAGTTTAATGCCATGCTGTGGAACACTCCAAGGAAAGCAATAACATCTCCATGGAGACAAGCAGCCGGTGGACCATCCACTAGAAATGTTACATGATGCATCTTTGATTTGAGGGCATCTGATAAAAAAAAAACAACAATGCAAAACCAATACAGACGACTTCCTACCGCAACTTTACATAGAAACTAATAGAATAGAGCTGTAAGGCAACAATGGGCTAGACATTTCAAATGTGGCTGTGCTGTCTGACAGGCTAGGAAGCCATGGATACAGTGGCTTTCCATCAAGTTTGGTAACTAAATGAATAATGTGAAGTAAATTGTCTTAGAGCAGTGTTTGAAGCTTGATTTCAATACTAAGAAATAGGCTTGATACTCAATACTGATTCCGATACCACAATGATGATAAAAATACAATTTATTTAGATCAAGGGTCTCCAACCTTTTTCCTTCTGTGAGCTTCTTTTAGCAAAACAAAAATGCCAGAGAGCTACTAATTTCAGTGGTCGGTAGAAATGTAGTAAATATAAAGCCGTGGCAATAAAACATAACCCATTATCCAGTAATCAGTGCACAAAATTAGGCACCAAAATGATACATTTACAATGGAAATAGGCTTTTAATAAATCAAATCTGAGTTATTCAGCACAGTGGTATAATTCAGAAATCCCTTGGCGAGCAACTTGGACTTGAAGAGCTACTGGTAGCTCCCGATCTACAGGTTGGAGACCCCTGATTTAGACAACAGAATTAGATTTTCAACATTAAATTGCGGTACTTTCTTTCATATTACCACACGGTCTCATCTGTGGTCCAAGTATAGCTCCTATATAGTTTCAGTACTAGTTTTAGTATCGATTAGTATCTGATTTTCATAATTTTGCCAACCCTATGTAAGAGTGTCCAAAAAGAGTTATTATTAAAAATTTGAACAAACTATAAAAAAGTGTGTATATGGTCATGGTAGCATAATTGGGAAACTTTTAGTATAGTTCGGTCACGTTCTACTTGTTTCCATAAGTAACTGCGGATGGCTGTACGTGACAACAACTATGCCCTACTCCTCTGATTACCTTATTTGCTATTAGCGGTCAAGAGAAACCAACATCTTTCAAAATAGTTGCCACTTAAAATATATGGCGACCCAAACATCATAAATAATGCATTATCAAGACGTACAGCGCTGGATGACAAACACACATCTCGCCTTCTTTCTCTCTCTCTTTCCTTCTATCTCTCTCTTTCTCTTACTCCCGCTCTCCGTTTTAATTTGACACCCAGAGCTGGGGGGTAACTAGGTGGGGAGTGTGAAACCGCCGTGGAATTTATTAAGCAAGGGTCCTGACTCGGTGCGTTAATGACATCGGAGGATATGGGGAAAAGCCAGACAGCCCCCGACCGGACGAAAGCGCAAAATGAAATAAACATGAGGAGAGCCACTTGTGACGGGAGACGAGCCGAAAGCAACACGAGTCATTTGGGTTGTGGACCTTGAGCCCTGGGAAGATCAGACCGGAGCAGGCGCAAAACCAAAACAAAATTAGCGAGAGGAGAGGTTTTGACGGACACGTGCGGGGAGAGACTGCATTGATCTCTTCGGGCTAGATATGATGACTGCTGGAGACGTGATAACTTCAAGGTTTCTAATAGGGCTGGGTAATATTCTAAAAAATGAATCGCATTGAATTCTGATGCCACAATGATGGTAGTAGTCCATGGGCATAATGTGTGGTCTTATACTTGTTCTGATACAGATGAAGATTTTTCTCAAACTATTCACGAAAGGTTCATTTCTGTCCTGTAAATGTGAATTTTTTGAGTACCGATACTTGCTTGCTTTTGATTCGCAATCTTTTACACATTTTGATCTATCTTGATTTTCACTTTGATTTATTTTTTCATTTTCAAAAGCAAAATGAAAATTGCTTCAGTATTGATTTCACGAACATTGGCTTTTCGTGACTTTTAATCAGAGCCATTTAAAACAAAACAACAAAACAAAAAAACACAGTTTCTTCCTCCAAAATCCAAACTCTGCTCCAAACCATATGTTTTACTGACAGAAGACTGTAGACCTCTTGATTAAAAAGACCCACGCTGATCATTGGCAATTACGAAATGACTGAATCTCTATCTCAATTAAAAGTTGATTAATTGTCCAGCCTTAGTTTCTAATTATCAGAGATGGAGGATTGGAGAATGTGCAAAAAATATGTGTAATAAATGAAAATGTCATTGTTTTTGCTTTAGAATAATGTAGCCTCATATTGCCTTAACTAAGAGGTAACAAGGTAAGAGGTAATTAGAACTATCTGCTTCTTCTGAGAGTTCATTGTGATTGGACAAATCTGCTTGTCACTCACTCAAAATCAACCATTAGGAGAGAGTGAGAGGGAAAAATAGGTTACAATGCTTCTGTCTGGATTGGACTATGAAGCTGCATTAAACAGAAAAGCACTGGAACACTAGTATTGGAATCTCTAGTGGCCAAAAATGACTAAGGAACCAAAGACTATAAAGAAGTGGATTAAGGAAGTGTGACATCATCCATAGTGTTCAGCTCCAGGCTCACGATGCTAGCAGTTATAGGAGAAAAATTTAGAGCCGAGTTTCATATTGGGAATACAGGGTTCCCACTTTTTTTCACTGACAAAATTTCAAAACTTTTCCATGTCTTTTTCATGACCTAAAGTGAATTTTCCATGACTTTATGGCACCATAAATATGTAGAATTGATCATACTTTTAGGACTAAATATGAAATATTAACCCTTTCCACTCACCTTATGGTTTGGTATTATAGTTTTTTAACATTGAAAATACTGTCAGTGCATTTATTGTCGTCTCTTTTAAACAAAAGGTGCAGACGTTCAGAAATAATCATAATAGCCCAATAATAACTTAACAGAACACTGAGTGCGTGAAAGAGATACTAAAATTCCATGACTTTTCCAGGATTTCCATGACCGTGGAAACCCTGGAATAGGAATTTACCTACAGACAAAATGGCACAATAAAAACACTATAGTCATGTACATTTTAAGACCAAAATGACAAGGCTCACAGCAGAAGTTACATAGAGAGGGGTGATAATTTTTCAATGTAATGTCATTAGGAAACAAAGTCTATGGAGCCAGAAGCGACCCCATGAACACTTCCTATACAATACAGTCTATGTAAAGAACATTTTTCATTAGTTCTTTTAAACAGGAGTGAATAAAAACAGATTTCGGTCTAATCTTGGACTATACCATGACCAAACCAGGACTAAACGAGGACTATAACGATACCTTTATGAAAACAAAACCAGGATTACCCAAATCAGCGTTCCCAACACGATTCCCAACTGCTCATACTAGACAAATGACAGAGAAAAACAATAGCAGTGTACACATCTTATTTTGACAGACAGTGTGGTGAGACACAATTGATCTATTCAGGGCTCGGCTCAAGAAATCATTCAAAATATCCATCACTCCAGCAGCCCACAACTGTCAAATACATGGATGCAATTACATTATTAATATCAGCGCGGCAGTTTTGGACCAGCTGTGCGGTCTTAATGTGAGGTCCATGAGATACAGTAGTGCTGAAAGACGAATGGAAAATATGAATTGGGGAATTTTCTGGTTGATTTTTATTTATTTAATTTTATTTTTGACATTTTTCTGCAATTTCATTTATAATTAAACGCAAGATTGCATACACTTTCGACATATCCTTGAGCGTTATGGCTTGAGAGATGACTAGAACATGAACTGCTAAAATAATAAAAGATTCAAACAGGGTGGGCGATACTGACCAAAATTATTTATTGTTTTATTAGTATTATTTTTTTAGTAGTCCAACATTGATAACCAGTTTAGCTTATACTCTTGACAAAGTAATTGTGCAAAAAGTGTGTGCAAAAATATCGAAATATAGATAAATTGAATCGTTTAATGTGATGATACAGTAACGATATCGTAGGCTGCTGTATCGATATATCGTCAAGAGTATTCTTTGGTATATTTTACTCAGTTATTTTGTTACAGCGCTGCAGTTTTGTTTTGTTTAGAGGAAGGAAACTCATTTATGCAACACATTTGACATTTTCACTGTTTTTATGATTAAAATGTTTGTGTTTCACATTCACTTTGCACAAGAAGTGGTTTAACAAAGACTTTTAGTGTCACAACCATGATTTAGCCTTTATTTTTTATTGAACTGTATCGAATCGATTTGAAATAAATCGAATCGAAAGTGCACTTGTATCGAGATATGTATCGTATCGTGGATTATGTATCAAGGTATGTATCATATCGGCAACTTCTTAATGATACCCAGCCCTAGTCATGATACTAAAATTTCCAACTCAATTTCGATACTAAGAAATAGACTCAATACCGATTCCAATACCATGATGATAATATAAAACACTATAAACACTGCAGAATGTTATTTTCAACATTAAATCATAGTACTTTTTTCTATTATTATGTGGTGTTATATCTGTGTAATCCTTCATTCATCTGATAGAGCTCAAGATCATTATTAAGCTATTCAAAAAAGATTCATTTCTATCTATGAATGCAACTTTTTTAGTATCAATACCTGCTCAAATGAGTATCTAGTTTCGATACCAGTTTTAGTATCGATTTGCATTCGGTTTTTGATTACTTTTGACAACCCAGAGATGAGTAGTCTTCGTACTAAGTAGACTTTGTACATTATAAGACCCAATGGAGATGTCACTGCCAAATATTACCTAAAGTATAATTATAACTCCTGCAGTTTACCAGTCATTCAGTAGTTTCGATTCAATTGCAATTCATCTTGTAGCTCAAATACACTGCAGTCTTTGTCCGTCCTCACAGCAAACCCATTAGACTAGTACCAAAATAACACGGGCTGACAAAGAGAGTGTAGACAGTGGAGATGCAGGCAGAGGAGAGGAGAGGAGGTGGGGATGTACCAAGTCATATTTCTTGGGCTATTTTGTCAGTTGTTTGAGTCGTTACATTGGCAGCAGTGAAATATGAACAGGATTCTCCCAAAATGATGGAGCCTGATGGATATGTCTATTGTCGTTATAAGGACAAAGAAGAAGCAGCAAAACAAAAGAGAGGTACTATGTTCATAGCTTTTACAGATGTGGTACAATGATACTCTACTACTAAAATAAAAGGCTAAAAGATTAAGAATAGAATTTGTAGATAATTTAGGTGGAGATAATATGAGGAAATTGGTTTGTAGAGTAAAAAAAAAAAGGGAAAAAAAAAAAAACGCAATACAAAATAAATGTGCAACTATTAGTAATCCCTTTATTGAGATGTTATCAAGGATTGGTTTCTTTTGCGTTCATACTTGCGCATTAACCCCATCAAAATTTTGACTAAAACAAAACTAAACCAAAAAGTAAACCTAGACTAGATCAGAACTAATCAAGGAGATGTGTGTGAAAGCTCCCTTGAAACTGGACAGTAACCTACTTCCAATAAAAGATTAAAATATTTAGATTTGTGCATTCATAATGAGCCACAAACCCATCAAATTAACAGCTCTACAAAGAAAGTTAAACCTGACAAAGTATAAAAACTATATTATTTCATCAAACAGCATTTTATTTTGACTGGCAGGCCAAAGTGCAATCAAATTTGACTTGTCACAATTAGCAAATCACACTAGAGACAGACCGATATGTTTTTTTAATGGTCTATGCTGATACCGATTGTTAAGGATCCAGACAAACTGATGGACGATAAACTCCAATACGTAGAGTCGAATTTGGTCATTTTCTCCACATGATCTAATATGAATTTAGTACAAACTCAACCACAGCCTTGTTTTACTACAAACTGGATAAGAGAGCAACGCAGTATCGGCCTGATATATTTTAGTATATGATATTTAGTATGTAGTTTACAATAAGCATGGGACGAAAGTGAAATATTGTGTCATGATTATTATGGTCAAAGTAATTGCAATTAACAATAATATGACAAAATTGCTGACAGAAAGGAGAAATTAGAGAGTGATTTAGCTGAACATTTGGTATTTTTGCTATTTATGTATAAATGCCCTGTATAATGTATAAATACATTGCTTCCTAGGACTTTTTTCTGCAGAAATAGTTGTTTTTGCATGAAATCCCGTGCAGGTGTATTCTTATAAGAGCAGCTTGGGTGTGACACAAAGAGATCTGTAATAGTTGCTGATGTGTCTTTTACTGCCCCCCCTTTTTTAATCCACCATGAATTTCTTTAGTCAACTACAGCCCTAGTACTGTATACTTCTTTCAAAACTATTCACTGTGATCAAAAGCTCTGTAAATTGAATCTTGATTTTTCTATGTACCTCAAATCCCAGTACTAAGCCCACATCTAGCCCATAGCACATTTGAGTGTTACCAGCGCCTGCTCTCAAAGACAAAACAAAGGAGTCCTCAGTTGTTCCCATGCTCTTCTTGTTGTTTGTGAGTCTTTCAGCTCCGCTCTTCAGAGGACACAATGAACCTGTCCATCACTGTCACTCAGGCCAGAGCAGAACGGCACCACGACCAGGAGGAGGGGGCTCTCCAAAATGTATGGAGCTACAGTATCTGATCATATGTGGTCGCTAGGACAAAAAATATATATTTAATTGGAATTTTTCTTAAGTATTACAATTAGATTGTGGACTATAAGAGTGTGATGTCACCCATAGTGTTCAGCTCCAGTCAAATAAAGCTCACAAGGCAATTTGTAGTTCAATTCTACATTAGAAATAGGAATTTATTTACAAAAAAAATGCTAAATAAAAACACGAGGATCATGTAGAGTGAGTTAATAGGAACATTTTAAAACCAAAATGACGAAGCTCACGGCAGAAGCTACAGAAAGAGGGATGACAATTTTTCAATGTAAAGTCAATTAGAACCAGAGTCAATGGAGCCGGACGTGCGCCCATGCTTACTTCCTATTTGGAACGCAATAGTAAGTGGGTTAGCTGTGCCCATTTATATAAACAGTCTGTGGTTTTAAGTGCACATTGTTAAAAACTCCAGCAGTGTTAACTTGAAAGAAAACTGAAATATGAGCTGTTAAACTAAAAGATTAACAAGAATGCATTTCAGAACATTGTTGTGTAAGTCTAAACTACATAAATACACAAAGCTTTTTCTTTGAAACAGGATATTTTTTTTAATTGCAGAGGAAATTCTATTTTCTAAATAACTGCAGCTTTTGCGCAATAACTGATTTAATTAGCTTTGTGTTCACCGCAGCGCGCTGACAGTTGCTTTTATTAAAACTGGAAAACATAAAATAAAGAACCTATTACAACTGAAATTAATTGAAATAAAAACTACCTAATTATTTTTATGTGTAGGATACTTCTGTTTATGTTGTACAACTAATTATGCGTCAATATTAGCATTAGCGTTAGCACTGAAATGAATTCGCATTAAATACAGAAGTGCCCTCCGCTGAAGTATTATTTTATTTGTGTACTTTTTAACATCATCCCATAATTCCCTGTTCACTGTCTTATCTTTAAATATTTATTCATTTTAGTGCAACGGAAAACCTGATAGAGATGTAATTGGACAGGAAGTAGTGATGCTAACAGTGAAGTTGACATTATTGTGCTTTTGTGGCTCGGTTATGGCTGAATGGTGGTCGTGCGTGGGAGTGAGAGGGGGGCGGGGTCCAGGACAGAGCCCGCTGACAGCTGCCTATCCTGGGAAGACTCTGAGAGGTGACGTGGGAAACCTCCAGTGGACCAATATGACAAGGACATGCTGACACAGGGCAGGCTGCCAATGCAAATGAATATAGACTGTGTATTGGAGTTGTGCTATGGAGAGAAAGGAGCGAACGGCATGGAATTCTGATCAGGAATGATGAAAATATACATTTATGTGAACTATAATAATAATAATGGTGTGTCTAATTTCTCAATTATAAACCAGTTCTATGTGGTTTAAAGTTGAAATCTTGGACAAAACTAGAACTTTCTATGAGTACGAGTACGAGTACGAGTACGAGTACTACTACTACTACTACTACTACTACTGCCACTACTGCTGCTACTACTACTGCTGCTGCTACTGCTACTACTACTACTACTACTACTACTGCCACTACTGCTGCTACTACTACTGCTGCTGCTACTGCTACTACTACTACTACTACTACTACTACTGCCAATACTGCTGCTACTACTGCTGCTGCTGCTACTGCTAGTACTACTACTGCTACTACTACTGCTACTACTACTACTACTACTACTACTGCCGCTGCTGCTACTGCTACTACTACTACTACTACTGCCACTACTGCTGCTGCTACTACTGCTGCTTCTATAGCTGCTGCTACTACTGCTGCTGCTACTGCTGCTGCTACTGCTGCTACTACTACTACTACAACTGCTACTACTACTATTCCACTGCTACTACTGCTAGTACTATAACTTCTTCTACAACTACAAGTACTACTACATGTACTGCTACTACTACTTGGGTTATTTGTCAAGTATTATTACTTCCTCTACAACTACAATACTACTACAAGTACTACCATTACTACTACTACTGCTACTAATACTAGGGTTATTTGTCAACTACTATTACTTCTTCTACAATTACAAGTACTACTGCAAGTACTGCTACAAGTACTATTATTACAAGTACTACTGCAAATACTACCACTACTATGGCTACTACTAGAACTACAACTACTACTATTACTAACATTACAGCTACTTTTACAACTATAACCACAATTACTACCACAAGTACCACTCTTGAACTTTGCCCATAATGTGCCGGCCTTACATGTACACACAGTCTGCCCTAACAAAACCCAACACATTTCCAGCCCGGATTACATTTGGACCCCGAACGAAGGCCCCTCACAGCCCGCCTGCAGTCCCCTCACTGGCCACTCAATGTACTCCATGATGAATAGTGGGGGTTTAGAGTTTGAATTAATCAGGGGGCAGTGACAGCTACCTGTGCCACGCGTCTTCATTAGTGCAGAGCAGAGGAAGCCCTGACACGCTGATAAGAGAGGAGGATACAGCTCATTAGCTACAGTACATCCTCCCATTCACTTTGGATAACAACATCGCCATCCAAATGAACTGCTCCTCACACCTGTGTATTTGTATGCGGCTAAGTACCAGGGCTGGATATCGCGGGGTCCCTCACAATTCGATACCATGGCTCACGATACTATGATCACACTATGGCGATACACATGATACTCAGTGATATGTTGCTGTTTTTCAAGAATCAAATACATTTTAGCAACAATATTTTTGTTAAACCACTACCTGTGCAAAGTTAAAATGGAATCCATCCATTTTTCATCATCAAAACAGTGAATATGTCCAGTGTATCGCATAAACAAGTTTCCTTTCCTACAAAAAGTCTGCTCAAAAATGCAGGGAAGTCAGTGCTGGCTTCATTCACACATGACCCTGTTCTGGCAAAATGCAGGAAAATTGCTAGGTAAGATTGAATATATCTGCCCTTTGGTTGACTCTGACCGACCTGTTTAAGCTAATTTGGAATTACAAAATCATAGGGATGTAATAATAACCGAAAATATAATGATTTTTATTGTATTGTCAAAAGTCTCACAATAATATCGCAGGCCGTCACAATATATCGACTCACAAGTCCCTGCATGGTTTTATAGTAGCAACAGCTTATAAACATAGGGAACTGCATATCCCATGATTCATTTCAGTGCAGACAACATAAAGAAATACGTTTTTTACTTGAATTCTTAGGATTTACACCATTTTGTCAAGGTATTATAAAAGTAAAAAAGTTTCCTATCTACAATTATATTAGCCTTTCCAAAATATTGCAATAGATATCGTACCATGAGATGCATATCGTGATAATATCGTGTCGAGAGATTTGGATTTTATTTTAGAAGCATTTATTTTAAATGACATTTCTTGTAAGACAACCTCACTCTTACCAGTCTTACCACTTTGTCAAAACAACGCTATTTACTGCTTTTTATATAGAAACACAATTAATATTATATTCAATTGAGTTAAGAATTTTGGTCTGGCCCTCCACAATATTTCCTGTTTCTCATGTGGCCCCATGGAAAAAAATAATTTCCCACCCTAATATATATTAATGGGGCTTTAAAGAGTTGATTGCTGCATAATGTATGTCTGATGAAGTATTTATTTGTATTATGGCAAGAGTTAACAAAACAAAATAAAAATTGCACTGTGTAACTTTTCTACTGGTGCACAACCAGCTTGTATCCATGGAGACAGAGTTACAGTTTTGCTTTGAATGTGTGGCAATAAATGCATTTATTGAAAATGCTCTGAAAACATGTGCTCTTACTGCAAAGGACACTTCTCCACAGATCTGACCTGTAACTTTGCATGGAGGCGTCAACAACACCGTGATTTCACTTGTCTCATTGTCTCCAGGGATGTGGTTTTGCTTTGCCTGGAATGTTCCACTGTATGCCACTGTTACATGTCCGTTTCCATGGCAACAAGCAGACCAAGTTACAGGTCAGATCTCTGGCAAGGCAAGCCCGCTCCCAGTAAGAATGCATGTTTGTTTTTATCAACAGAAACACCTGTATCTGGATAAATGCATAGATCAGTTTAATGCCATACTGTGGAACATATTTTGATACATGGAGACAAGCAGGTGACGCCATCGAGCCACGTTACAAGTCAGATCTGTTGAGAGGCGAACCCACTCACAGTTATAACGCATGTCTTTTAGTTTAATGCCATACTGTGGAGCATTCAAGCCAACATTTCATTTTTTGTATTCAAGCTTCATAACCCGATGGCATGGATTTAATGAAAGTGTGACCCCCCGCGCTCCTGTCGTCCGCTCAGAGAAGCCGAGGAGCAGCAGCAGGACTCATTGTTCCAGAGTCTCAATAAAAAGTGACAGTGCCGCGGGGCCCGGGTCTGACTGACAGCCCCATCTTTGGACAGGCCCGCTCCAAAAACAGCCAGAGGAGCAGGGCACAGTGTGGGCTACAGGGCCAGAGAGCCACGCATGAATGTTTAAGATTTTATGGGTTGTGGAGGTTTGAGGATTTTGGTTGTAGTTGAGAAAAATGAATGTTAAAGTGGGACTAAGACACAAACTCTGCCTACAACTACATTTCAGAAAAGCTGCTAAACTGGGAAATATATGGAGGACTAAAGAAGACGATGTGATTGGTCTAACAGGTATCCACACTTTAAACTCTGCCCCTTCAGCCTGTAATTA
This sequence comes from Boleophthalmus pectinirostris, assembly GCF_026225935.1. Lineage (NCBI taxonomy): Eukaryota > Metazoa > Chordata > Actinopteri > Gobiiformes > Gobiidae > Boleophthalmus > Boleophthalmus pectinirostris. The sequence goes on along the minus strand of NW_026571473.1, from coordinate 27,957,183 downwards.
GAGCAGTTCTGCATGATGTCACCAACTACTGGAAACTGCAGAGGCCACTAGAGACTTAGATTTAGGTGTGTTTTTTTTTTTTTTTGTAATAATTTGTCATTTTTGAGGGAATGGATACCCAGCACATTAATAACAAAATAGACATAACAAAATATAAGACAAACACACACAAAAAGAGAGAGAAAAAAATAAATATAAAGAAGTAAATAAAAAGAGAGGAAAAAAGAAGAAAAAACAATGCAGAAGATTTAGGCGTTTTTGACGAGAAAGCTGCAAATTTACAGAGTTTGCAATAAAATGACCAAAAATGACTTGAAAAAGTAGATAATTAGGGGTGTGCAAAAATACAAAAATATCGATATATAGTATCGTTTAATGTGATTATACAGTATCGACATCGTGGGCTACTGTATCAATATATCGCCAACAGTATTTTTTGGTATATTTTACTCTATTTTGTTACAGCGCTACAGTTTTGTTGTTTGTTCAGAGGAAGGAAACTTTTTTTATGCAACACATTTGACATTTTCACTGTTTTGAAGATTAAAATGTTTGTGTTTCATATGAACTTTGCACAAGAACTGGTTTAACAAAGACTTTTAGTATCACAGTAATGATTTAACCTTAATTTTTTATTGAACCTTATCAAATCGATTTGAAATATTTCGTATTGAATCGTATCGAATCAAAAGCTCACTGTATCGAGATATGTATCGTATCGCCAACTTCTGAATGATATCCAGCCCTATTAAAACATAGCATGCAATTATAACATAGTATACACAGATTAGTAGCAAATAAAGTTTTAATTTAGTTTCACTTCAAAATGATTTTCTGGTGGAGAGTTCATCATCCGAATATCTCCATGGAGACAAGAAAGAGACACCATTAGGCAAGTTACATTTCAGATCAATGGGGAGGCAAGCCCACTCACAGAAGGAAGGTCTTCGAGGTTTACTGAGCAAAATATACCTTTACTTTACTGAGCAGTATATATCTTTACTTGATTAAATGTATGATAGACACATTTAATGCCAGATGTGTGCAAAGTGATAACATCTCCATGAAGACAAGACTATGACGGACCTCCCACCAGAAGGGAAAAGTTACAAATGCATCAAGTATTTTGGTAATAACAAATAGCTAGTTTTAAGTTAGTTAGTGGATTTGTAATGATTTATAATTCTCCCATTTAGTGTCTAGTAAATATATTAACAGTTTATTTTGTATATACTAAGCAGCGCAGCTTTAAAATTGTGTTTTGTGTATTTTTTAGGACAGTGACTGCTCCTGATTTACAATATTTACTACAACACAAGTGAAAAGGGTAGCGGCGGCGGGCTTGACAGTACAGAAATACGACTTGGCTTTCGAGTATGAAAATGAATAGCTGTGTAAAACCCCTCTACAAGCTGTTAATATTTCACGAGGAGCCATTTTGACACAGTCGGCGATGCAGCTCATTTGTATGGCAGTTGGGGAGCTCCGCGTTTGTGCCAAAAACTCCCAGGTAAAGGTAGAAAACAGTCCTGTACAAAGACATCAAGAGCACCCCAGCATCTGACAGGCAGTTTTTTGGGGGAAGTCAGCAGCATGCTACAAAGCGCATCTGAAATGGCCCATTTAACAGCACAGTGGCGCACTCCCAGCCGATGGCACCATTTGCATACTTCATATCAGATGAAGATGGATGGTGAGAATCAGTGTCGGTGCGATAGGCGTTTTATCAAGGTTACACTATCCTCCAGACTCCTCAAAAGCTCTTTATTTCCGAGCTGTTGTCAGAATATTAACTCATCAACACTGGGGTTTACAACGCAACCAATAAGGAGAGATGGCGGTGATGAGAGCTGCGAGGGGACGGGGATGATAATGTGTCTGAGCAGGTTTGAAAACAACAGTAAAATCTTAACAACTACAACTATCCAAAGTATCTCCACATTTTCTGGTTTGGTGCTGGTTTGAGTTCACTTTAGTCCTGTTTTGGTCCTGGTCAAAGTTTAAATCCAGGTTTTTTGATATCGTGTTTGTGAAAGAGGAAAGCACCAGTTTGAAGCATTTTTCATAAGTGTCTATCTAAACTTTTTAAGGACTTGTTGTGGTGTAATCACTAGGGATGTAACAATAACCAAAATATTGTGATATCGTATTGTCAAAAGTCTCACAATAATATCGTGGGCTGTCACAATATATCGAATTACAAGTTCCTTTGCTTAAATGCATTGTTTTATAGTAGCAACAGCTTATAAACATCGGGAACTACATATCCCATGATTCATTTCAGTGCAGACAACATGAAGAAATGTGTTTTTTACTTGATTTTTTGGGATTATGATGGAAATAATTCACACCAAAATTTGGTCAAGGTGTTTTAAAAGCAGAAATGTGTCTTCCAAAATATCGCAATAAATATCGTACCGTGAGATGCATATCGTGATAATATCGTACTGAGAGATTTGGATATCGTTACATCCCTAGTAATCACTAATATGCCAAACAGAATGAACTGCGTATAACGACTTAGCATGGAGAGGAAAGGGAGACTCAGCCTGACAAAAATGAAAGTGAAACTTATAAACATGTTAATATGTTGTTTCCAGTCAATATAGAATTTTCAGAACAATAAAAGTTAACATGGAGATCTTATGTATTAGCAATTAAAACCCCATAAAAGTAAAATACCCCCTCTGTCACCTCCTTCTTTCCATAGATGTTATTGCTTAAACAAACCATTACATGTGTGTTTGTTTTTCAATTACCACAATGAAAAGCATTCATCCAAACTGTATGTGAGCAAGGTCTCCTCTCCGCAAAACTGATCTGTAATGTAGCTCAGTGGTGTCACCTGCTTGTCTCTATGGAGATAAAAACAGTGCAATGCCATGCTGTGGAAAAATAATGTGCAAATGAAAATGAGGAAAAAGCACAACTCCATGGAGACAAGCAGGTGGCTGACCGCTGACCATCCACGAGAAAAGTTACACAGAGCACATTTAAGGAAAGATTTTATATTGCAGAGATCCAAACCAGACAAGGAAGTCAACTCAAGTTAAAGGTGCACTGTGTAACTTTCCTGGTGTAGGGTCTGTCAAATAAATGCTTTTCTCCATGGAGATGTTGTTACTTTGTCTGGAATGTTTCACAGTCTAGTATTAAATGGAGACCAAACCAAACCAAGTTACAGGTCAGATCTGTGGAGAGGCAACCCAGCTCACCTGTTCACCTCTTCTTTAAGGTATTTTTGAGCTATAAAACCACCTGTAATTGAATAAATGTAAGGTAGACAGGGTTCCCACTCTTTTTCACTGACATTTCCGTGACTTTTTCATGACCTAAAATCAATTTTCCATGACTTTACAACACCTACATGTGTAGAATTGATCAGACTTTTAGGGCTAAATATGAAATGTTAACCTTTTCCACTCACCTTATGGTTTGGTATTATAGTTTTTTAACATTCAAAATATTGTCAGTGCAATTATTGTCATATTTTTTAAACAAAAGGCGCATACGTTCGGAAATATTCATAATAGTCTAACAATAACTTAACAGAATGCTGTAGTTGCGGGAAAGAGATACTAAAATTTCATGACTTTTCCAGGATTTTCATGGCCATCCAAACCCTGGATAGAGCTGTTTAATGTTATTCTGTGAAACATTCCAGGCAGAGCAATGACATATCCATAGAAACCAGCAGGTGATAGACCCCCAACCAAAAAGTTACACAGTGCACCTTTAAACAACCAACATCTCAAGCTAAATAATATCACCAGTCAGTGCACAAAGGCTTATTCTGAATTACTCAACACTTAACAACACCCAAGCAATAATCGAAGCCTCCAGCACTCTCCTCTGTGTAACCTTTAACACAGTGAATTCTCCCCTCTGCCCCCTGCTGGTCCTGTTTAGACCCACATCATTAGACTTGAACTCCCTGTGTGCCTGGTTCTGTCTCTCCTGCAGGATGATCTCTCCAGTCATTACACACAGAGCCCGGGCCCACTCGGAGGTCTCACTCTCACCTTTTTCCTGCGGACCGCTGCTCGTAAAATGTCACCGAAGCACTGGAGCTCACAGGGCGCTTAAGGTACTCAGAGTAATCACACGCTTCATATATGAGCGGAGACACAGCTATAAGGTTATATGGATGTGGGGAGACCAGGATTATTGCTTAGGTGTCATTTTAACAAGAGAGAGGTCTTCAAATTAAGTAGCTGAATAGTTCTGATGTATTGTTGGTAACTGCATGTTGTACAGCTGTGAAATAAATCAAAATCAAATAGAAATAGCAACTGTAATTCGTTAGTAGATGTAATATAATCTGTAAACAACAAAATTTCTTATCTCTTTCTGCAACTCCTGTTTAGATCGTAACAAACATGTTCTAGGTTGTCAAAGCTAAATATTTATTGGCTGTACATATTTAAGTCTTCTCTGCTGATGGTTCTGGGTGGGTTTAAAATGTAAAAACACAAATTGTAATTGCTAATTGATCATCAGAAAATCAGAAAATGTGCTCTTAGAATTGTTTAAAATCACTGAACAGAATCCCACTTTGTAAACATATATTGCAAATCTAATCTAAAAAGTGTAACTAAATAAAGAAATTGCAGATTTTTTTCCAAGTTTGTGCAACTCTATTTGAAACAGATATTTGGACGTAAGTGTAAGTATGCATAGATCTGGGTTTTTCAGTTTTTACCCGATTCCAATACGATGTTAACTGATGGCAGTGCATTTATTTCCTTTAAACAAAAATAACATAACAAAACTGTTCCATGTGTTATTGAGCTGTTGTGTATCCCTCAAGTAACTACACAATTTTGTCTACATGAAAGTTCAAACATGAGATTTTATAGGCCAAGTAGAACCAGTAAATACTAGGGGTGTAACAATAACCAAAATATTGTGATATCGTATCGTCAAAAGTCTCTCCATAATATCATGGGCCATCACAATATATCGAATCACAAGGTTCTTTGCTTAAATTCATTGTTATGGTGCAGCAATAGCAAAAAAAAACAGAGGGAACTACATTGACCATGATCCTTTGCTCCATTTTGGTGCAAACTACATGAAGAAATAGCCATTCTAAGCACTTTTAAATCTTTATTTTTGTTAGCCTCCACAAGATATTGCAATAAATACCGTACCGTGAGATGTATATCATGAAAATATCATACCATGAGATTTAGATATCGTTACATCTCTAGTAAATACTCGCATTACGTCAGTGTATATGTCCGATATTAGGAAGCCGATTTCGGACCCAGCTATTTTTTTTTCAGTATTAGTATTAGTAGTATTTCAAAACGATTTCCTTTGCATTGAGAATATTTCCTTCACATTACATACAGTAAATGTGAGCTTAAACGGGCGTACCCGCTCTTCATAAAACCACATTGACTTTAACACCTCAGAGGTCACAGGGGGATCTTTGCCTGTCCACATCCTCAGCCCTCTCCACTGCCCTTAAAGTGACACTTCCTGTATTCCCCCATGCTCCGGTGTAGTGTTGCAAAAAAACACGAGTCCATTTATAAAACAGGAAGCTAACTACAGTAAGACGACTGCAGCTATTTCTGGCGCAGAGGATGTGTGCAAATCACCCGGAGCTGTCACACTCGAACAGGTCTGCGCTCAAATCACATCCCGATAAATAAAACAGCACCGGAGGCTAAATGCAGAGAGAAAGTTTGGATGGCGCGTGGAGGGGCCCCCTGCCGAGGCCCCCTGCCGATCTCCAGAGGAGCACAGACGCACTTTAAGGAGCGCTTCATGTCAGGAGTTTATGCACAGGTTGTTTCTCATTAAAGCTAAATGTGTAACTACCACATTTTTACCGTTGTACAAAGGTAGAAAACAGAACTAGTGTGAAGAGTTGGGTAGAGTCGTCAAAAATTGTACTTAAGTAAGAGTAACGTTACTTCTAAATGATATTACTCAAGTAGAAGTACAAAGTAGTGGTCCATGAAATTACTTAAATAAGAGTAAAAACTACTTGGGAAACCTGCTACTCAAGTAAAAGTAATTTAAAGAGTAGCTGTCGGGAATTCAATATGGCTTTAGTGGAAGGAGAAAACATTAAATCACGCACAAAATCTGATATTTTCAAAGCATACTGTAGACGTTTTGCTAAAATATTTGTATGCAGGACCTTTACCATTGACGTATCCAAATTTTTAGTATCGCAACAACTCTTCCTCCAAGTGTTTTTCAAATGTTTCTTAAAACTCTTCAATTAGCCTCAAACTAACGTCCCTAAAATACACAGAAAATAAACAGTTAAGACTGATTGACTCTAAGTAATGTATGCCAAGTACTGAAAACTTAAATTCTCACCTACTCAAGAAGCTCGGAGTGAAAATCTGTTGGCTGACTTTTTACACTCGAATTTTCAATTTGGCAGTGAATTTGTGTGATAAAACGTGGATATTGCCAAGTGCAGTTTGTAATATGGGATTAGTTATCACCCACATAACACTTCAATGTGTGAGGAGAGATAGTGATTTCCATTAGCATATGAGTTAACTTCTGTTTCGAGACTTTTCGGAAGGGAGTTGGTTTTAGTTTTGATATGAAATTAAAATTTTAAAGGGGCGGGGGGCAATATGCAAAAAACACAATCACAATTTTTTTTTCACAATTCTTTTTTTTTTTCATATAAAGTAGTATTTGTTCACCTTGGACCAGGAAGTAGTGCTGTTAGCATGCTAGTTGTTGTCAGCATTACAGTGACAGTAAATCTCCACTCTAGCCTCTCTGAAAGTTGTGAAAAGTGAGATTAAAGTCATTGCAGTGAATAAATCTGAAAATAGGAAACACTCTAAACATTTTAAAACAATCAGAGTTGGGCAGTACTCAGTTACAGCTACTTGAATAACTTTTTAAATATATTGTACTTCTCAGAGTATGTTTTTAGCTGCATACTAAATCCTACTCCTAATATTTTTATTATTTATGAAGTAACAGCACTCTTACTTTGTGGTTACTCATTCACACTGTAAGTCTACAAGTGACAACAGCTTTATGTTGGTTGGGTGGGCAAAGGGGTCTGTTGTCCCGGGGCTCAGGATTTTAAGGGCCCAGTTTTGGACCTTTTCTGTCGATGGGCCTGTTAACAATATGAAAAGATTTGAACATTTGTGTTTCTTGCACCACTCCTTCAGATATGATTTAGTTTGTCAAATTTTTTGTGTCTACTAATACTAAATGCATACTACTTCCATGGTGCTTTATTTGTGGAGGTGCAGGTGAGACAAAAGCTGACATAGCACTGGGTGTCACTTCTATGAGACCACTGATGTGAGACATTCACTGACCAGGGCAGAGCAGGACAACTCTGTGTCTTAGTGTGGTTCATATTCATTCAAAAAACAATATACAATACAGAAGGTGAGCTCATGTTCTTTGTGTAAATGTGATCCTCACATTAGCCTTGATTTTGGAAGTATTTTGACTGTGATTTAACTTTTTTTTCAAAAGTGACGCCACTAAATTAAGTTATAGGTGAGATCTGTGGAGAGGCGAACGTGCTCACAGTACAAATGGTTGCATTGAATGTCATACTGCGGAACATCAACCAACCTTGTGTCTCCTATCTCACCCCACCAGGACTACACCTAAGACCTGGGGGGACAGGACCTTCTCTGCTGCTGCCCCCACCGTCTGGAACTCCCTGCCCAAACACATCAGAGGCTCATCAACACTCCAGAAACCATCTCTTTAAAACCACCTTTCATTAACTTTATGTCTTTTCTTTGCCTTTGTTCGTCTCTTCATGTAAAGCATTATGTATTATTATTATCAAAAGTAAAAGCAAAAACATCTCCATGGGGACAAGGAGGGGCAGACTCTCCACCAGAAAAGCTTTATAATCTACCTTTAAAATAATTTCTCAGTTCAATATTCATGTTATAAAATGCAGAAGATGAGTAACATTAGAGAGAAAACTGAAATTTGCTGCTAAACCAAGAATCAATGGAGATGATTTTGGTTTGTGGTTGATACTTTCTAAATTTTGAAATTATAAATAATCTTTGAACTGCATTACGCTGGGACCTTAATACAGTCAGAGGTGTGACGGACAGGTATTCGACGGCACCCAAGACTTGCTGGAATGTGCTCCAATCCAAAGTGCCCGGAATAGAAAGTGGCAGGATATACAAAACAGATCAACATGTGTGAACTAATAACAGCAGATTTCAATGGGACTAGCATAGCGGAGGTGACGGACCATATATCCTTCAAGTTGGTGTTGACAGAACGTGGAAACAGATCTGCTTCACAGTTACAAGTGTCAAAGTCAAGGCTCCCAGGTCAGATCCGGTATCAGAGGAATTTTAAACCGGACAAAATGGAGTTTATATTTTGTTGTTAATTTGTCTCTAAAGATAATATTTGGGAAGCTAGGTATGGTCCGGAGGATTTGCCTATTTTACGTTGAGTCGAAAAGAGAAATATTTTCACTAAAACGATAAATCTATAATACAATACAAGTAGAAGTGATTTTAACAGATTGCTGGTGATTGGAGAGGCCGTCGGCGCAGATTGGCAGCCATGTTTCCGTTAGTAAGAATGTGGTTTAGTAGCTTGTAAGAATTCAAACTGTATAAAGAAGTGGACTAAAGGAGTGCGACGTCACTTATAGCGTTCGGCTCCAGTCAAATGAAGCTCACAAGGCCAGCAGTTATAGCAAGAGAATTTAGAGCCAGGTGCAAATTAGGAATAAGAATTGATTTACGGACAAACAGCTAAATAAAAACACCAGGATCATGTAGACTTCTTGTACAGTTTTGGCATGTGTAAAGATTACAGCATCATCAGCATACAGCTGGACATTGACATCTGGACACATTTCAGGAAGATCATTGCTTTATAAACTAAATAAAATAGGCCCTAAAATACTACCTTGGGGGATCCCTGTTGTATAGTGCAGGTAGGGCAATTTAAAGCCAGAGAAGGAAACACATTGTTGTCTGCGGGACAAATATGAAACCAACACAGCACCTATTTAGACAAATTAAAATGGGATAATTTAGATAAAAGAATCTGGTGATTTACCGTGTCAAATGCCTTCTTTAGGTCTAGGAATACAGCTCCCGCATATGAATGTTTGTCAAGAAGACTTTTGACATTTTCAATAAAAAAAAAAAAACAATTTGTAGACTCTGGAATAGTGACTATGAAACCAAACTGCATTGGGTGTAAAGGTGTAGTGCTTGTGGTTAGATGTTCATTTAATTGTTCAGCTACCCATCTCTCAGCAATTTTGAAGATGGCAGGGAGGATATTGATGGGGCGATAATTAGCCATCTCAGACTTACTGCTACTTTCAAAAAGCTGGTTTTATGTTCTTTTGCGTGATTGTTGCTGTACTTTTCCCTGTCCTGTAGATGATGGAAATTAGCCACGCTGGCTATAATCTTTACATATTTACATTTAAATGTTCATTCACTAGCCAGGACCATGCCAACAACGACATAGTGTGAAGAAGTTTATTGATAATGTACGAAGCGAGGCAGAGATGGCTAGGTTGAGACTATGGGTGGGGGCTCCGTCTCAATCTACAATTGGCCCAGCCGGAACGGGACCCCCCTTGTAGGGGTCTTATGACTGAGAGACAAAATAGGGGATGGGAGGGTGGGGTCGAGTTAGCCGAGACAAACTGGGATGATGGGAAAGGCTGCTACATACAGGCTTCTGGGAAATTAGAGGTGTGGTCGAGGTGAGTTGTGGTTCGCCGGTGAGAGGAGAGGGCGGCTGAGGCGTGGTCCTGCTCCTGAATCTCAGTTAATCGTATTAACTACATTTAACATGTGCTGTCCCTTTACAAATCAATAAATAAGAAATAAGTAAAGTAAAAAATTGGACGCTCACTCAGTTATGATAATTATTTTTCTCTTCTTTCTTAATTTCTGTGCTTTCCCACTTATTTATTATTTTTTTTACCTACTCATACTCACACACAGACAGGCATTTACACTCTCATATAAGAAGAACAAAAGTCATTCTTATTGTCTGTCATCCCCTTCAAACCGTGATATATGCACTCCCTTTTTCCTCAAGTCAAAATGTCTAATGCCTTTTATGTTTGTACTATCTTTAATAACGGCAGGTTAGCTATGTCCATTCATATATACAGTCTATGATTACAACCCAAACAATCCTACTTCCATTTCTTTTTACATTTCAGCTCCTCTCCGCTCTGGTCGCTCATACGGAGCGGTGAATATGAGTGTGATTGCCGTGAGTGGCAGCGGCCCCAGATGTGCTGACTCCTCTCCTCTGCCTCATAAAGGACTGGGCTAATGCAGTCCATGATTTCACAGGCACAGCTCATCTCTCTGTCACCCGCTCCGCACAAACACACTCGCAGGGCCCATCACCAAGAAATATACCTCGAATTAAAGGCACCCCATAGCTCACATGCCGTCCATCTGCGACTACAGCCAGCAACATTAATAATCACTCATTTTGATTTAAGGATGTTCACTGTTAATTGGAAATGTTGTAATGGGCTTGATACAGAATTAAATAGAAATGTGGTGATTGTGTGCGTATAAAACATACATTTGCAACTAATGTCTGTATTCATTATGACTTAAATGCATTTTGCTACAGTAAGAGTAAATACGAGGATTCTGGATAATACAGATGCATTAAGTATCATTATCATATCATCATATCATAAATTATCATGCTTATAAAGTTGCTCTGTGTAACTTTTCTGGTGGAGTGTATGCCACCTGCTTGTCTCTGTAGAACAGGGGTGTCAAACTCAAATTCACAGAGGGCCAAAATTAAAAACTGGGACTAAGTCGTGGGCCAAACTAAATATTTATTGAAAAATTTCAACATCTGCATGTTTTCTCTTCTTTCGAGATATGTAATGTTACACCTTTTCTCATTCAAATAAATGTTTAATAATAGTTTTGTTTAAACATTGAATCCAGAACATAACATAATAACAAAATTTTAAATAAATAATCTCTCTATAGCCTATCCATAGCCGGGTGGCCAGCTCTAATATGTTGATATGATCTCGTGGCCCAAATATAATTATATGATGGCCAAATTTGGCCCCTGGGCCTGAGTTTGACATGTCTGTTGTAGAATGTTCCATAGTATGGTATTAAACTTATTCCATGTTGCATTTATATCATGTATTTAATTCAATCATGTATATATTACTAAAAGAAAGCTTGAAAAAAACATCTGTGGCTCACCTCTCCACAGATCTGACCAGTAACTTCTGATCCTGGCCTGGTGGTATCATGTGCTTATCTTCATGAAGATTGATAATGCCATATTGTGAAACATTCCAGACAAAGCAATAACAAAAAGTAGACAGCAGACATTCTACCAGAGTAGTTACATAGTGAACCTTTAAATATATTCACAATTTGGTGCACTATTCATTCATAGAAACAGAATTTTTTTATTTCAAATTTGGGGTTATCTGGCACCCGTGCCTTTAAAAATCTCAGATTCTCAAATAGATCCCAATACAGCCCATCCACACTTTGTACTTTCACATATCCTCTTCCCTTTTACACAGTTACAGCCAAGAGATAAACAACTGTCTGACAAAACACTACCTCCAGAAACTCTCCTCCTAACACACATACTAGGGTAGTCAAAAGAACTGAAAACCAGAGACTAATCAATGCTAAAACTTGTATCAAAACTAGACACACCTTTGAGCATGTATCAATACTAAAAAAGTCAGATTCACAGGACAGAAATGAACAATTTTACATGTATCAGAACAAGTATAAGACCACATAGACTAGTTTTACGCCCACGGACCACAATGGAGCCTACCTGGACCACTGAGGGATTACATACCGATATAAGACCACATGGTAATATAAAAGAAGATGATCATTGTGGTATCGGAATTAGTATCGAGTATTTCCAAGTATCGAAACTGAGACATGACAACTTAGTCTGTACGAAACTCCACCTCCAAAAACCATCCTCCTCTTAAACCCTATATCCACACACTTACACACACACACCCCACCCAAGTGACAGTGCCACTACTCGAGCTGCGTTAAGTATCCGATGCAAATGAAAAGAGAAAATCTATCATGACTTTAATGCAGACTGAAGCAAGGGGAGGTGGGGGGGGGGCCTCCGCGCTGCTGGCTACCCGGGCTGTGAAACGCCGTGATGTATGGAACCGCTGGATGAGAGGTGAAAAGCGTATCGAGACTGGCGAAGGGGAGGGGAAAAGGAGGAGAAGAGGAGAGGGGGGGGGGTCTAGCTGTCCCACCAGACTATGGAGAGAGAGAGAAAGAGAGAGAGGGCCCAGGGCAAAAGTGAAATAAATGTTGATTAGTGTTGATTTTGTCCAACTGACAGTGGGACTAAACCGCGTCGAAAGCCCCCCATTAATCTTCCTCTCCTTTAAGCTGTGTATATTAATTTGCGTCATTTTCACTCCTGGCTTCTCCTCTTCTGCCTTTCGGAAAAAAAACACACACACACCGCCAGCTTAGAGGTATAGCCCAAGTAGCGCGGGCAGAGCAAGAGGAAATGAGATTCCTAAACAGTACATTATGGAAAATGGAGTCCGGGGGGGTTGGTATGGTAACGGCGTTGAAAAGTGCCCATTGCATGTTCAATTTAACGTGCATAACAAATTTGTGGACTTGATTAAATTGGGAGCGTATTAAAGGGGAGCTGGGCTGGGGAAAAAGGCCAAGTGAACCTGCAGGGACGGATCCAAATGGGAGGTAATAAAGCACCAGTATTTGCCGTGGAGCGCGGCCAATTCTGTTATGATCAAGAATATGGGGAATGGTCATGTTAATACGGACGTTATAGTTTTTAGTATATTTGTAATCGTAAATCACTAGGGGTACACAAAAATCACAGTTCAGTTTTGAGGTCATGGTTGGGTTCATTTCGGTACAGTATGGGAACAAAATACAAAACCATTTACTTGTTTTGTTGTTGTTTTTTTATTAAACCAACTATTTGCTTTTACATTATGTAAACAGGAAAATAAAATAAATGCAAAGTGCTGCTTGGTAACACTATTAAGTTAAATAAAATATTCTCAAATAAGCAACAAATGTATGAAATATTATAAAAAAGAAATTCTTTGTAAAGAGTAAACAAAACTTTTCAAAAAGTTAAGCGCAGCACCACTAGTTCCAGGATGAAGTTTTACTCAATCTTCATATTTGGGGGGGCGGAGATTCCGCGCTGGAAAAAAGCGAAACTGAGGACTGGGCAACGACGACCGTAGTTTTGGGAGGATTCACGTGATTCGGAGGGACACGGTCTAGGCGGGGGGCAATTGTTGTCAAGGCGGCCACCCTAACTATAAAGCGCTGTGGGAAACACTGCCACTCCGATCATGGCCGAATTCGCTTGTGAATATTAAAAAGCTGAGCCTTCCGTGTAGCTGCACATGTAGTGGTGAAATGTAAACACACACAAATTGCACAAACTCCCCTGCACTAAAACAAACGTCCAGTACTGAAACGGTTTGGCACAAATACATGTCCCGTTACACCCCTATAAATCATTAATATTTCAAGCGCTTTACAATTTCATGCCTTATTCATACTTGGTGGCTTCAACAATCAACAACAAATTAGTCCTGACACTACTATACAGGTGAGATGGTAAAGGTGTCATGCTCAAGGACGCAATGGCACTAAACTTTGTCTGTAGTTGGAATTAAACCACTCACTTCTGTAGTAAGTTACATTGCTCAAAAATCTAAACGTAAAGATACAATATGTAATTTTTCTGGTGGGGGGGTCTGGTCTGACATCTGCTTGTCTCAAATGTTTCACAGTATGGCATTACACCTATGTATTAAGCATTCCAATCCAACTTTTGACATACACATCACTCACAACACACACACACAGGTCAGTGGTGCGATCAATTCCAGATCCCACAGATGAATAATACTGTTGTGTCCTTAGGCAAGACAATTAACCCCTCTTGCCCCCAGTGTCTGTGTACACTGGTGTATGAATGTGTATGAATTGGTGAGTGCTTTTTTAAAATTTTTTATTTAAAGCACTTTGAGTGTCTTGAAGGTGGAAAAGCACTGTTTAAAAAGTGACCATTTACCAAATATAATTAATACTATGACTACAAAAGAAGCCAGAGCCAGGTTAAAATAAATTAAAATGCAATTAAATAAAATATTTATTACTGAAACCGCTTTTTATCTTCTTGGAGTATGGATTTTGTGTCATATACATTTTGCATATATTATTTCTGCATTCTATTTCAGCAAAGAGCTTACTCAGTTCACTGCGTGCGTCTCTAAAGCAGTCGACAGCAGGCTAAAATATGGAAGCTGGTGCTATTTGACTTTTTTAAACTGCTCTTGGATCGGCCTCTAATCTCCACACTCACAGCAGCGCCGCGGAGCAAATGTAATATTTTCAACAAACAGAATTCCAGCGGCTTCAGAGGAGCCCAAGAAAAGCATTCATCAGTGAAAATAGAGCAGTTAATCATATCAGAGGAGGCGCAGTTTGGTTTGAAAAAATACTCTCTCCAAAAAGGTACTGGGGAAAAACACTATAATAACGACTGGGAAAATTCATGCAGTAATATTAGTTTTGTTGGTTCGTAAAACAAAACATAGGAGATCTGTTCGTATGTGTGTATAGGATTTTTGAATTAGTGACGTGAGGTACAGCAATCAAGGCAAATTTAACGATACTTTGTGTAACTTTTCGGGAGGAATGTCAGTCAAATGGTCTTTTTTATGGAGAAAAACATTTCTATCTTCATGGACACCAAACCAGACCAAGTTACAGGTCAGATCTGTGGAAAGGCAACCCTGCTCACAGTCAGAATGTGTTTTTCTAGGTATTTTTGAGCAAAAAAAACACCTGTAATTGGATAAATGTAAGGTAAGATCTGCTTAATGCCACAGAAACAAGAACAACACAATGCAATCAATCAATTAAATTACTGTCCTACTTTAAGTATATGCTTTTAACTGTATGTTTTAATAGTATTTAACTTGTTTATGTTATTGTAAGGCAACCTTGAGTGTCCAGAAAGGTGCCTAATAAATAAAATGTGTTATTATTATCATTGTTGGGCAAGTTACTTCAAAACTGTAATGTGTTATTTATTACTTGTTACTGTGCTAAACCAGGACTGAACCGAGGACAGAACCAGGACTGAACCAGAACTTAACTAGGACCAAAGCAGGTCTAAACCAGGACTGAACTGAGGACTGAACTGAGGACTGAACTGAGGACTGAACTGAGGACTGAACCAGGACTAAACCAGGACTGAACTGAGGACTGAATCAGGAGGACTGAACCAGGACTAAACTAGGACTAAACCAGAGCTGAACCAAGACTGAACCAGGTCTAAACCAGAACTAAACCAGGACTAAACCAGGTCTAAACCAGGACTAAATCAGGACTAAACCAGGTCTAAACCAGAATTGAACCAGGTCTAAACCAGGACTAATCTTGGACTAGGAAAAATATAAAATTTTTTCCCCTGTAATGCCTTACATTACTGCATTACTGCAAAAAGTAATGCATTACTCCCAATACTGATTATTATTATTATTATTATTATTAACAAAAAGACCCCCGACCGAACAGCTACACAGTGCACCTTTAGACTGAAAAGTAAATTTAGCGAGAATATTGCTTGTATTTTCAACCATATCAGAGGACTGCATGATTTTTTAATTTTAGGGAAAATATCTAAGTGTTTGTGATTTTTCTGACAAGTATTGAAATAAGATTCGCAATATTTTTTAAAAAGGATTCTGTGCACATTGTAAACAACTCCAGGGGTGTTAAAATTTGAGAGAAAACTAAAATATAAACTGATAAACTAATACAAGAATCCCATGTATTTCAGAGAATGTTTGTAGAGCTCTAAACTACAAATACAAGATTTGTCTATAAAAAGACAAGATATTCAGTCATTTATAGAGGACGTTCTAGTCTCTATTGAGATCTAATAAACTCAAAGACAGACTTCAGTTTGATTGTGATAAATTGTGCCTCCCTTGGAACCAACTGCTACTATTTTATAAATGTTTTGGTCAAATAAAAGATGAGTTTTTAACAGAGAGAGGGGACATTTTCTACACTAAGATAGAACGAATCCATATGCAGTGATGGGAAGTAGCTGAATACATGTACTGCAAATATGTACAGGTATATGTAATTTTGAGTAATTGTAACTAAGATCTAAAGAATACTTGGTGGTACTTGGTGGATCTCAGAGTTTAGGCTTCAAACTGGATATAACTAGTGACAAAAATATGAACATTTTCTGAGTCCAATAGTGATAGGAAATGCAAAACAAACAGTGAAATAAAAATAAAGGAATTTTTAAGGCTATGTTGCAGTTCTATATAATAAAATACTATAATTTAAACTTGATGTAAAAGTATTGTAAGTCCTCAGAATACAGTACTCTGATAGTGTATCAGAATATGTTACAAAATAAATTTTTATGCAGCTATTCAGTATTCGGTAATTAAATACATTTTAGTTACTCTTCCCATCATGGTCCATATGTGGCTTTCCAGGTACTAACAAAACTAAACCAGGTCTAAACCAGGTCTATGTAAGAAACAAACCAAGTAAAGATTATAGGAGCAAAGGTTGAATGCTATTGACAATTTACTCCAGGGCTAACACCTAAGGAAGGTACAAGATCTCGTGCCACAAAATCAAATTGCTGCAAGATCGTGTACTCATAAGAAAAATTATCTTGTGAGAGTTTTTTGTTTTGTGTTACATTTGGATTAGACAAAAAAGGGTCAAGTATTGGTGCGTTACATCTCTTACGGTTCCAAAAAGTACTAGGATGGAAACAACAATATGAAATCAAAGAAATAAAAAAAGGTGAGGCCAAAACTGGAAACTGAATCGTGAAATTTCTCGTGGACCCAATCTCCTATCTCATCTCATCTTGTCGAAATTGTGTCTTGTCACATCAATATCAAATGGTATTGACAATTTACTCCAAAAACAAAGTAGACTATGTATAACAAATATTTTTAGTTTTTCTTAGTCTATAAAATATATATAGATTGATGAAGGCTACATTTTTAGCATGTGATGTGACATATTACATTAGTCTCTCCATATGTTGTAGCCTGGGTTCGAGCTAAATCCTAACTCTGTAATGTCAGTGTTAATTACTAAAGCTATCACAGTCAGATTCCTATAATTAAGCTCCTTAATATGATTAACATGTATCAATTAGGCCACTGACAATTTGCATAATGTCTAATGTAACTGCATTGTTCTATACGGTAATGGCATTAACACTCATCTGGAAGAGTGTCACCGGAACCAATGAGGATTCTGCATCAAATTCAGACATTGTGGAGAGTAGGTCTGTGGTTTGAATCGCAATACAGATGTCATTGTTGGAGTTGGTGGTGCGATTCCAGATCCCGCAGATGAATACTGTTGTTGTGTCCTTGGGCAAGACACTTAACCTACATCGCCGCCAGAGATTAGGGCTGAACAGGACCTTAAAAAGAGTTAAATCTTGTTTTAAGTGCGCTCCTATGAACTTATTCCTCCTTATTTGAAGACATAAATTGCAAATCTAATGTACTAAAGATTTAAACTCAATTTTTATACTGATTTACATTTTTTATGTGTATATGTATATGTATATGCAGTAAAAGTCCAATCCAAATCTAACCTTGTACTTTAGTCTGGTGTTGTCACGATGCTAAAAAAAACAATGCAAACTTGATTTCGATACTAAGGAATACACTCGATACTCAATACCGATTCTAATACCGCCATGATAATAAAAAATACTCTTTATTTAGACAATAGAAAGTCATTTTCAATATTAAATTGTAGTATTTTCTTTGATATTCCCATGTGGTCATATCTGTGTGTGTGAATGTGACTTTTTTAGTATTGATGCTTGCTCAAATGAGTATCTAGTTTCGATACGAGTTTTAGTATTGATTAGTATCTGATTTTTGATACTTTTGACAGCCCTTTAGATCTCAAAAACAGTGATTCTTGTATTTGTTGATATAGGAAGTTAAAACAGTTTTATTCTGTGAGCCAAACTGAAGGCACACTAGCGAGGCTGAGACCAAAAGTGATTTTCCATGTAAAACTTTTCTGTGTAAAGATTTCTTAGACTGGACAATAATGGTGTAACGATAGGCTAAAATCATATTTGATTAGAGGTGTGCAAAAATACCAATATATCGTATTGTTTAATGTGATGATACAGTATCGATATCGTGGGCTGCTCTATCGATATATCATCAAGAATATTTTTTTGGTATATTTTACAAAATTATTTAGTTAAAGCCACAGTTTTGTTGCTTGTTTAGAGGAAGAAAACTTGTTTATGCGACGAATTTGACATTTTCACTGTTTTGATGATTAAAATATGCGTTATGTCTTAACAAAGACTTTTAGTATCACAGACATGATTTAGCCTTTACTTTTATTGAACCGAATCGAATTGATTTGAAATATACATCGTATCAAATCAAAAGCTCACTGTATTGAAATATGTATCGTATCGTGGCCTGTGTATCGAGGTATGTATCGTATCGGCAACTCCTTAATGACACCCAGCCCTATATTCGATTCACTTTTTGGTTTAGTGAGGTTTGGTATATTTTCAATTCATTTTCGCTAGAGTAAAAATCTGAAGAAATACAGTATGTTGCATGCATAAAACCCATTATAAAATATACAAAGCTGGATAAACTGTGTATACCCATGTATGCCTGCATTTTCACACTGCTGGATGGTGATTATTTTCAGTGCAAAACTGAAGCAAAACATATACGTATTTTTGACACCTTTTCACAAGCCAAATCAGACACTGTACGAAGTCAAGGTTAACTCACTGGCTCCACATTGGGCACTTGTTTATGTTTCTCATCATGTTAAAAAATGAGCACTCTGGATTGAAACTTGGTTCAGCAAAAAATTAAAGATCCTATATTACGCAAAACTGTCTCTTGTGAGCTTTAAGTCATGTTTGAATATTGTTACTTCATCAAAAACATACCTGGAGGTGCATTTTGTTTCATTTACACATGTTTGAGTAATCCTTTAATGTTAGTGTGTCTACATTTCCAAAACTCATCTCCTCTTTTTTTTTACATTTAGTTCATTAGAGATCGGCAGTTCATATCGGCATATGGAGTTTCAAAGCACACGGAAGCACTTCCTGTATTAAGTGTTTTCCACAGTGTTTTGCTTTTTGAGAAGAACTCAGCCTCAATATGCTAAAAAAAATAGCGCAATATGGGACCTTTAAGCAACGTAAACATAAAAACACCTCAACCTCAGTGTCCAACAACTGCAGTCGATAAAAATACACCATCCCAGTAGTCGTGCACTATTGGACCTTTCCTGTTGTGGGGAGAGGATGCTTAGGCAGAGATGGGGGAAACAGCTGTGGCAGAGCTTGGCATCTCTCCTTCGAATAAAAAAAAAAAAAAGAAAAGAAATGAATGGTGCAGATTCAGCAGAGACAAAAGTGTAAGAGTTCCTGTCTGCAGAATGGAGCTGGATCACAATCAGCATAGGCAGGTACAACAGCAGGATTCAAAATGAGGACTACAGTTTTCTAGTCACAGTCACGTACACTGCTCATTAGGCCCGCCACGATAATTACTATATTGACTTATCCTTCAATATATGTTAGATGGAACAATAATTTTGGGGCTGACTTCTTTGTACTAGCGATATTTTTGGTGTTTTTGTGTACTGTGATCAGATTTGAGCTGTGGAGGGTTGAATAAAGAACTTCTACGGCTCATTATAGATACTAATTAATTACTAAAGTGACTCATTTTGCTATTTGTTTATTTATTTATTGCATTTTGTGTTTTTTAACTATACTATACATTTAGAATATTTTGTGGATATACTTGCTTTGGGGTTACTGTCTCAGTGGTGTAATTTTTTCAATATTATCGTCTATATTTACTTCAGCAATATTAATCGTACTACAAAACTACTACTACTACTACTACTGCACAGTACTTTCTAAACATTCATTAATTTTCTTCAAAATAACTTATAATGGATGTTCACTTTCAAATGCCATATATGAGTTTGTGTTTGACTTATGGGTTTTCATTGAAACCAGCTGAAGAAAGTTTTAAAAAGTCAAATTTTCCATTAAATGTTTGTCTCAATATTGTTTCCTAAAATATTTGAAAGATTTAAGTACATGGGCCATAAATTAGGGCTATGATCAACTAAAGAAATTCTTGCTTGACAAAAAATTTAGCACGGCAAAAGCTCTTAAAACCTTTAAATATCTATGATTTGACCCAAACTACACTCACAAAAGAATAACTACTGATACAGTGTGTAGAAATACTGAAATTGTGTATTTATGTGAAAAAAATGCAGATTAAACTCATTATTCACTCTTCAGTAAGCTCATTTGTACCTTGCAGTGGTTGTCCAATACAGACTTGAATAGATCCTTAAAAAACAAATATAATAATTTGTCCACTAATAAAAATTTTGGTCAACTAAGACACTATTATTCTATTAAAGAAAATGACTAAATACAACAGAACAAAAGTAATTTTTAGTAAGGCTAAAAGATGAATCGCAATTTAATAAAATTTGATTTAGAAGGGACGCAAATCGCAAAGACTAACATTTTTTAAGTACCATAAGTTCTTCCACAAAAAAACTAAATATCTATCTATATGCTGCAAAAAAAAAACCAAAAAAACGAAGAATAAAGAATTAAAATTAAAACTGCTAACCCTGTAGTTTAGATCTCTGAATTCTTGTATTGGGTTAGTCTTTTTGTCAGTTTTTCTAGATACATCTAAAATAAGAACTTTGAACAGAATCTTATCATTAAAACAAAAAACACAAATCTCAATGTTAACACTAGTCCGAAAAATCGCAATCCGATATTTCTCCTAGAAGCGTTCCCAACCCGAACATTTACTTTACCAGAAGTACTTTTTCTGTGTCAAACAGTGAGAAAGGCCAAGGTAAAGTCAATGAACTGAAGTCAATGCAGTCACTCCTCCACCACTGCTACCCTCTCCATATAATCAAACCTGCGCCTCATTTCGCCTTGTCAAACACTCTCCACGTAGCCCCCCGTTCGCACCCTGCAAAAAACAACATTACATCACCCCCAACTAGTCACTCAGAGATGGAGCGTACCCTCAGGCCTGAAACTTAAAACTACGCAAACACAAGAGAGAACCGGGCTTTGTTGAGGTTTCGTCGGAGGGAGAAAAAAATTTAAAAACTGAAACGGCGTACGCGAGGAGGTGCTGCAGTTATGTTTGACACGATTGGAGATTTATGGTGCTGGTGAAGTGTCTGGCGAGGTCAGCGTGGCTCCTTTTCCAGATCAGTTTGTCAAGAATTTGTTATCTGATTCGTGGAGAGGGCTTCATCCATCAGAAGAACGGAGCGCCTTTGAAAACATACAGATCGCGTTACCCGGACAGCTCTATTAGACACGTAAATAGCAAACATTTGGATTGGACTGTGACATGATAATTGATATATCCAGAAAGGGCACGGCGGAGTGGCTGTTAAGTGCGGTGTAGAAAGAGAGAAAGGTAATGAGTGAAGCGGAGGAGAGAGGGAAGGAGGGGTAAAAGGAGTAGCCGAGTTAAATGGTCACAGTGATCTCGATTTAAAACGATACAAAGTGCAGAGTATATTCATTTAGTGCATTTTGTTTTATGTTATTGCAAGTGGCTGCTCATTCATTTCTGTAATGTTATGAAAATATGTGAAAAATTGCTCAAATAGTATTTCCGTATTATTTTTGTTCCAATTACATGCGCGTATTAAAACTTAAATTAACTTTTATGTTTGGATTAAAGAAGACATTGTGCTTGTGTCTCCTGTACAGTTTTAATTTATGACAGAGCTTTTCAATAGGTGAGGCAAGTCTCCCCTGGGGGGCGCCAAAGAGCCACAGGGGAGGCGCGACACATGTGGACTAAACCAGGACTGATTCCAGAAATGGACCAGGACTAAACCAGGACTGATCCAAGGACTGGATCAGGAGGACTAAAACAGGACTGAACTAGGACTAAAAAAGGACTAAACTAGGACTAAACCAGGACTGAAACAGGACAGAGTGTCACGACGGGCTCGAAGGTGCACCCGCGTAGGCCGCTGGGTGACCATGGACAGGACACCGACGCAGAGCTCCACACTTGATGGGGTTCAGCGCAGCCGTTGCCTGATCACGCTTTGCGGACACCCTGCTCCACGGGTTTGGGGTTCTCCCTCTCTCTCTCTCAAGTCCAAGATTAGTCCTGGTTTAGACTTGGTTTAAACCTGGTTTAGTCCTGTGACGTACTGATGTTCAGTAATGTTAAAAGTAGCCTCAATTAGACCTGCATGAAGTTGGAAATTATTTGTTGTTGCAAAAATCTTTTATGAAAGCACTTTTAAAAAAATATGAAAATACAATATTTAAAAAAAAATATATCATCAGCTGTAATTGAAACTCATCATTGCCAAGAACACAAAATTTGAAATATCCCTGATCTATGACATTCGTGGATCATTATAATTTCCACATTTTAAAATCACAATATTAATCTAAAATAACTTAATAAAAGAAATAAAGTCATACTTCTGTGTTAAAAAAACTGCAGTGCCCAGTAGGAGCTGGCTTGCTGTAAAGATCATCACAACAAAGAACCCTGTAGCTGTCGGCATCTCCTATGGATCGCTGCAGATTATATAAACCAGCATCTTTTTTTTTTTCCTACTTGAATTGTGGATTAAGAAAATAAAATTGCAGAGTGAAGTGAGTACAGAGCAGTGGGCATAAACCAGTAGCAGTGAAAACTGGGGCTGATTGGAGCAATGACGTGTTGAATACAGAAGTATAAAGATTACTCAAACCTGCATGAGTCACACTAAATACAACTGCGAGAGGGTAAATGAGAAGAGGAAATGACTGGTTAAAAGTTCCAAAAAGCATAATAAGTCCACTTTAAGGCTGCTAATGCACAGTAATTGATTATACGCATAATCATTTTTACAAGTTTTTCACAACTCAACAAAGAACAGTTCAAATGTTACGTATGTGAGTCTTAAAATTTAGATTTTTTTGTATATATTTTGAGACAATTGACTGTACAAACAAATCGAAAGGCAGTTGGATACCAGTTCAAGTGAAGATTCTTTCTTCCTAAACCAAAACTGTAACCTAAACCATACTCTTCTCTGAACCAGTATTTATTAAAATAACTAAGTCTTTATCAAACTTAATTCGAATGGCGCTTGTAGTTCACTTAAAACTATACAAATCAGCGTAACAACTTTTCCACAACTCTATGAGCCTTTTTAAAATCACACATTCCACACAAATTCTGTAACAAAATGAATATGTTTTTACACTCCAGCCTCATCTCCGATCTGGATTCGTCTCTCTGTTTCTCACGGACAGAATCGTGGCCTCGGACGTGAAAAATGTCTTTGCTTTGAAGTGTGTTTGGACCGGAGCAGGTACAGAGGAGCGCCCCAGACCTTAAATCAAGCGCTCTTTCCTGTGCGTCTGCGCGCTTGTTTATACAACGCAGTATTTCGGAGTACCATCCCACTTTTCATCGCAGTAAAAATACACACGCCGGGGGGTCAAAAGTTCAAGCCCGGGATCAACATCGGCCATTGTGTCCCGCAGGTGCTGTCAATGTACGGCTCTGAAATGTATATGTACACGCGCGGCGGGCTAACACTAACAGTTGTAGCTAAGAAAATAAAGCTAGTTGGTTGTTTTATTTATTACGGCAACTGCAGATAAAGTAAACAACAGATAATTTGCAACAACATGTGAAAAAAAAAGCATGGTAATCTATTTTTTACTTTTTAATAAGCAGGTAATTCTTTCTAACGCCATTCAATTCAATAGCGGTATTATTGTAAACATAGTTAGCGTAGCATAAGCAGTTAGTACACAACTAGCTTCTTATAATGAATTTATCCAATACTAAATTTAAAAAAAATTAAAATAATTTTATACACACACAAAAAATTGTCAATAAAATTACTTATTTCATATATCTGTGCTGATAACTTGTCAAATGATGATTTATAAATACATGGCTAAACTTTGTCGCAACTTAATACATAAAAAGCACTCATATAGTAAGTATAGTAAAATACTGGAGGACAGTATTAAAATTCTAGCAATTTCTAACAGTAATTCATATTTGAATCATCTTTAATTATCCATAACTGAGACGTGAAAATGAAGTCTTCACAATATAAACAATACTGAATGTGTTGATGTCATACTTCCAGATGGGAAACAGGAGCTACTTTTCCCGAAAAACACTGTACGTTACCATGAAATCTCCAAAAGATAAATTCACAAACATTGAACCTGATCATTTCTATTAGTGACTAGTCCCAAGAACTCACTCTGTTACAACAAAAACCTGCATTTGTGATCTGTATTAAATATTTTTAGCTTAAAAAAAGTCATGATGTCATCTGAAACCAAACAAAACCTGATTTTATCAGTGGTGGAAGAAGTACTCAGGTTTGTTACTTAAATAAAAGAAGAGATACCGGAGCAAAATAATACTCAAGTAAAAGTATCACATGAAAATTAATTAAAAGTATTAATGTACTTAAAGAGTAAAAAGTTCAAGTATTTTGCACAGAGTTTGAGCTGTAATAAAGTTTCAAATGTAGTGATTTTGACTCAGATTTGTGCTGAATTTTGTACAACAGGAACCACAGAATTTTTTTTTTCTTTGTATACTTTTGTTTGCTTGAACTACAAATGTGTTAAAAATAAACTGCTCAGCCTTTTCAGCAGGTCTCAAACTATAATTAAAAACACTTTTCAGTCTAGTTAAAAAATGTCCTTTCCTTAGTTACTTTCTGCCACTGCATTCTATAAAATATAGATGTAAAAAAATATTCAGAGATAAAAATAGATCTTCAAAGAGGTGATAAACAAACAAAACTATTTCCTCTTAGCTTCCTCTTTCCACCTCACCTTACAAACTGAACACAAGATGCGGCGCAGGCAGGAAAAAGGCCCCGTCACTTTGTACGAGAGCCCACGAACTCTGGGTGAACCCTGAGCGGAGCGGGGAGTACGGCTCGGAGCTCCACTCTGTCACTCCCCCTCCACCAGGAAAAAAAAGAAAGTACAACAAAACGTATAGACAGAGGAGACAAGCCAGCAGCATTCAGAGAAGAGAAGTATTCCATGTGTGTAGTAAAAGTACTACAGTATCATATTATTATTAATTGGAAAGTAAAATGTAATCTTATCACAATTGTACTAAGAAAAAATAAAGTACAACCAAACGCGTAGACAGAGGAGACAAAACAGCAGTATTCATGACAAGAGAACTATTCCATGTGTAGTAAAAGTACTGCAAAATCTCATTAGTATGTGGAAAGTAAATCGTAATCTTATCATAGGTTTACAAGATACTAATCTTGTCATGTATACAGTTAGTACTACAAAAAATACTAGTTATACTACTGCTAAAAACTGGTACTCTTGCCATTAATTAGTACTATAACTGTTGCTGGTTGTGTTAAAAAAAAAAAAAAAAGTAATCCAAATTGTAGTCTATAACTCGAAAATATACTTGTTATTTTAGTAGAAAGCAACCAAATTTTGGGATATACTGACAAAAAAATCACATCTCTGTATTTTTTTCGATTATTCCAATAAAAAAACTTCAGACGATATTTTGGGAATCCATCAGAACACAAAAGTATAAATAAAATATGATATAATAAAAGTTAACCCCTTTATGTTTTATTGGCCCATTTTATTGGCTCTTAGGCGAATACTTTTTTTGAAAATGATACATTTGACTGACTGGACCAAACAACATTTGCATTATCCTTTTTTTCTTCCATTCTACTTCTACCACTACTGCCTTTATTAGTACTATTAGTAGAATTTATAAACAATATACTCAATTATACTCAAATGGGACGATAAAATACTATGAGTAAGTTACGCATTTGCCCCCAGAGTCAGCGGTGGTGGTAAATTACTTAAGTACATGTTCCCATTAACATGTTTGCGGTTTGGGTCAAGAGAGGTACGGGAGGTCCGTGGGGGGTCGAGGGTACTACAGCGGGGGGCCTGAGGGGGAGTGAAGGAGGTGAACTTGAGAGAAAACAAAGTCCAGACGAAAAAACAACATGATCAAATGAACAACAGAGGAGTGATGACGCCTGGAGGTCAAGCGTGAGCCACGACAGAGGGCGCAGGTACGTCAACAGATATTTTTTTTATACTTTTATTGGAGAGCTACACAGTTTGGTCCTGGTTCAATACGGGTTTAGTCCTTATGTAGACTTGTTTTGGTCCTGGTTTAGTTCTGGTCTAGTCTAGGTTTAGTCTTAAGTGTGTATGTATGTGTATGTGTGAATGCGTCCATGTAGGGCTGCATAATATATTCCAAATTTACTGTATTCTTAAAGCTACAGTATGCAACTTTTTAACCAAAACAATAGACTAAAATAATAAAAGCATGTTATTTTCCCAGTGGCATTAAAAGTATCTAGGTCTGTAGCGAAATTTCCAAAGTACAGTATCGTTTATCGTTCTATTTCTATGGAATCAAGCCACCTATATAAAGTTACATAATGCCTCTTTAATATCAGCTAAAAAGAAATTCAGTATAACACAACTAACATTTTACAGATCTTTCCAAAATGTGTTTGTAGTTGTAAATGTGTTGTTGTATTTTAGCCTCGTTTTGGTCGTGGTTTAGTCAGTTGCTAGTGGGACATTATTTGATTTATTACTTACAACACCCAAGTAAAAATTATAGAAAGAATATTGCATTTTTTTCCTCTTGTATTTCTTTTTTTTTCTTATTTTGACTCTTTGAGAATTTTTGAAAAACTGAACGAGGACACAGCAGCTCTAGATCAGCTTGATCAAGCTTAAGTGACAATTTGACAATCAGCAATCCACACAAGCAGTGACAAAATTTACTAATTATTTCAAAAATTTCAACTACTAATGTTATATCCAAAAAATTTTCTCCAACACCATCATATACTGAAAGTACACACAGTACCTGTTGCCGGTACTACACACTACACACTCATGTTACTTTGAAATACTGCATACGGACAGACTGTACTTAGCAACGCCTGGTCTAAGACAGCTACTGCAACTTAGATCGCAGATGTTCTCTTTTACACATTCGTAGATCCATAGCTTCAAATCCAATCTTAATCCAATTTTTTATTTAAGAAATTAATCCACAATGTGTCAAATTCATACACTGTCCACACACTATAAAAACACATCTTAAAAATTACAAAACGTCTCCATTCCAGTTTACACGTTTTCATTACTTCCTCCATTCAAAAATTTGAGTAAATTCAACCCAATTAATTCATTTATTTAATTCTGTCAGTTTACTTCACCCAACATCTCCGTAAACATGCAATAGCTAAGTCCCATTTGTAGCCCATTAATATCCACATGCTACACACAAAAGACTACCAGAATCCATTTTCAAAATCAAAAACATGGCTATTTTGGACACATCTCTGTTACATTATTCTCATACCAATTATAAGACACACTGTTAACATCAGCCAAAGCAAGATTCCAACGCGCGGTACTGCCAAGACACACAATGGAGGAAGAGGCATTCAGTTGTCTTGACAGTAACTCGCGAGGGGGAAACCTGCGCGTTACAATAGCGTCAAAAAGCCTTATTCTTATTTTGACACCATAATTGATAAGTTCCATTTTGAGGCAATTGTGCGCAGTTTCCATATTGTGAAGGAGTTTGAGCGACTTAAGACGAGAAAGGAAACACATGTCAAGGAGAAATTTATGCTCCGATTGTGTTGTGACTGGGAAAAAACACTTTGAAATTTGGCTAGAAATAGAAAATTACGGCTTTCTGGTAAAATTATGTACTTTGAACAAGATTCAAGTGATAATAATATGAAATTTGCCAGGTTAAGTTGGAAGATTTGACACGTTACAGCAGCCTGGTCGTATGTGAATGTGAATAAAAGAACATACCTGTTTTTTCCTTAATTTCGCACAAAACGTTGAAAAGAGCAGGCTTCATCCGGTGGCAG
The DNA here is from genome assembly GCF_026225935.1 of Boleophthalmus pectinirostris. Lineage (NCBI taxonomy): Eukaryota > Metazoa > Chordata > Actinopteri > Gobiiformes > Gobiidae > Boleophthalmus > Boleophthalmus pectinirostris. The sequence goes on along the minus strand of NW_026571473.1, from coordinate 27,929,089 downwards.
TTCAGAGCATGTTTCCTAGGATAAGAAAAATCAGATATTATAAGATTTATTAACCAAAGTGTACTTCTAAAATGTACTGTATTTCTAGTCATTATGAATTCACAAGATTTGAAGTGTACACATAGGACTTCACTTATAGCTTGGCTAATTTAATTTCCACATTTTTCAAATTTTACATGAATTTACTTTATTGGTGTATATAATTATGCAATATAAGAAAAATTACCAGAAGGATTTTGACTTGTGTCTTACAGCAGATATGAAGATGCCAAACTCTTGAAAAAATATTATGAATTATGAATTACATACAATAATTATATTTTAAGAAACAATTAATGTAAATAATAGATTTACAGTATCAGTAACTGGAATCTTGGACCTAATATTGTCTTATAATTTTTCATATGGATTACAATGTGCCACTATTTTACGCTATATTTATATTCAGAAGCCTATTGCAATACAGGAGACTAGAGTAGATGCTTCTCGCTCTGATAAATTTCTACTGAATTGCAGATGTATGAATTATGTATTACAAGCCCAGAAGAAGTTGAATTGCATTTACGCGCAAAAACAAAAATCAATAATTACGCATCCGATTTAGATTCATATTTTATCCATTATTCAAAATCTTACGTGCATTAAGTGGTCATTATGAAAAGGTGGTTTAAAAAAAAAAAAAAAAAAAGAATAAAAATCAATTTAATTTTTTAACGTCATAAACATCATCGAGAACCAATCGCTACGTCGCGGTGTTCTAATAATTTGCGCGCCTTTTTCGGAATAAACACAAGTTCGATCCACGTTTCCCGGGTCTTTTCACGCGCTATCAATGCCCGGGCAGTGCGTCTCTCTTTACCTGGCTTGCGCTTCATCCAAACTCTGATCCGTGATGGTCATAATCTGCTGCAAAATGTCTCCAATGTCCTGCTTTCTCCCGTCGCCGTCCGCTCCGGAGCTCTCCTGCATGTGCTGCGGTAGACCCGGATGCCCTGCCATGCCTACCCCGGTGTGAGAGTGCATCAACCTCGCCTGCTCGTCCATCGCCTCTCCGTCTCCGCTCAGAGATTCTCGCAAGTCTTCTCGGTGAGTGAGTGTGTGAGTGAGTGTCGGCGCTCCCGTAGCAATCCTGCACAAACGCATGCAACAAAACAAAAAAAAAAACACGCGGGAATGTGGCTGGCGATGCTCCCGTTTGGATGCTTTCCTTCACCGCACCGTTTGCCGTTTTACAAAATTGACTCTGTCTCTATCTCTCCTTTTCAGCTGTGAGATGAAGTGCTTGGCTGGAGTCGGCTCAAGCTGTGCGTAAAACCGCTGCTTCCCGCGATCAACACTCACGGAACAAGACGAGTGGCTTCGGAAAAAATTCACGAGTGAGTGTCTACGCGAATCACCCCGTATGGATTTATTGGGCTGTCTCCATCATCTCGCTTTTGTCATAGGGAGTACAGTAGTGCAGGGGCATAGCAGGCAGCAGCCCACAACGTGAAGAGTCTAACCCCGCCCACGCCACATGATTGGGAATATAGGACCACTTAGCCCCACCTTGAGGCGAACCGTCCATCATTGCACGCTGCACTGTATATAGGTAAAGGATGCAGAGGAGATGGATAGCGCGAAGGGACAAATAAATAATGTAGTCTACCGCTAGAAGAGAGCTTTAGTTTCCCCCCTTTGACCCCCGTGGACCCTCGCTGCATCCGCGGGACACCACTCCATCTCCGAGGCGTGCCAAGAGAAAGAGAAGCTAAGGAGCAGGAGCAGGATAGTATGGCCTAGACCTTTCATTTATGTAAAGATAGAGAGATTATGAACGGAGAGAGTTATAGCTGGACAAGAACATAATTCACTGATGAAGAAAAATGTCACAAAATATTGATTAATTTCTATAGAACGTTTAAAGATGCAGTATGTAACTTTTCCGGTGAAGGGTCCCCCGCAGAATGGTGAAATTTTGAAGCACAAAACAGACATCGCCTACTGTAGTCAACGATCATTTTGAACTTTTACTTTATGCCACTCAAATCTGATATCATATTACAAAAATAAACAATTTTTTTTGCTAAGAAAATGTATACCTGATAAATATTTAGCTCCAAAAGTATATAGTTCCAGCTTTCAAATATCAAATGAAAACTTGATATAGTAATTATGGTGTATATGTTGATAATAATGATAATTGACAGGTCATATCTGTGGAGAGGAGACCCCACAAAGAGAAATAATGAATGTATTTTGCAGCATTTAAACACTTGTAATTAAATAAATGTATGTAAGTTTAATGAATACTCTTCAACAATCCAGGAAAAGCAATATCATCTCACTGGAAAAGCTGAATAGTGAACCTTTTGTGATAGTTACAATATGCAAATTTGCTTATTATTTTTCATATTTATTGTAATTTTGACTTACATTAACTCAAAAACTTGACTTGAAATTCATTGTATTGAACAGTTAAGCTGTGTTGAGCCTGTAGACAGCTTTTACAGTTTTAAAGACTCTAGTTTAGTGAATAGTGGATCAAATATGACAGGTAGACATTTATTTTCAATGGATTTTTTTGTATTTTGGTATTTGATTCTGGTTTAATACTACTACAGTTTAGATGTAATTCCAGTGATTTATCAAACAGATTATATATTATACACACGTTGAAGGAAAGATTGGAGAAAATCCATCTGACTTTGCTTAAATTATGCAATATTTAGTGAAAGAGCATAAAACATTAAACTGTATGTAGCTTTCATAGGAAGATATGTTCTCCCACAGTGAAAAATTTGCATATGCATTACATTTCTTACAAGCTTTTATGCAGTCTATCCAACTTCCATCACGAAAATCTGCACAAGCTTGTCCAACCAATGTTACTGTAATTTGCAGAACATCTATACAGCAACAGTATCAAATGTGAAAAACAGAACAGTTTGCAGTGCGCCAAAGTTATCCCTCACTTACCTTATGTATTCTGAGCATCCTGGTTGTTCGCTGTGTTAAGTTTATAAGCGCTTTTATCAGACTTTAAATGCTATTCTCAGATGGAGATAGTACGCAGCAGACTTATTTTGACCTCAAGAGTTGCTTAGACAATCTATCTTTACTGGGGCAAGAAAAGTGTACAAGGTTTTTAAGTATTTGATTTTTAAAGGTCCTATATTAAACAAATGGATTATTGTGAGCTTTAAGCCATTTTATAATGCCATTACCTTCTCAAAAACATGCCTGGAGTAGTGTTTTGTTTCATTCACATACGTTTAAGTGCCGTATTTTTCTGACTATAAGGCACACCAGATTAGAAGGCGCATTAAGCGAACTAATGGACACTTGAGACTGATCCCTTAGCCCAGGCGTCCACGATCCATTGGCAGATTGTGAAGTAATTCACCCGACGTTGCCTCCCTGTCTTGGTGAATATGTTTGGTGAAATTTAGCTTTTTTATTTCCTATGAGGAGGACTCAAATATACACTGAGTAATAATGTGTTTAATGCAGCTTTGTGCACATTTGTTTACATTTTACAGAAACGAAACTTAAAACCACATGGATAATTTGCATAAACTACAAGCGCTGACAAAAACAGCTTGCTCCTTGTGCGCTGATGCTCTCACCTTCTGTCAGACTCTGCGAGGCTCCTGACTACAGTAGGCGTAATGCTCTGACAGTCCATCAAGCGGTGCGGCTTCATAGCTTACCAAAGTTGTGCTAAAACATTTTGACAGATTTTTGAGCGCTGTGTAGCACATAAAATCTGTTCAAGGTTAGTAAGCACAACCGGAATTAATACATAAAGTGCACCGGATTACAAGGCGATTGTTGAGAAAATTAAAAGATTTTAAGTGCACCTTATAGTCTGAAAAATATGGTAACCCTTTATTAATAGTATGTCAACTAGTATATCCTAGCAAAGCTCAAAAGTCTCTGTTCCACCTTGTGATATCATGTGGTGGTAGTTTTCAAGCAAAGATGGGCAATTCCAGGGCTAAAATCACCCAAAAAATTCTAGTGAAGGTGTTTGGAGTTTAAAAACACAGTGACAACACAAGAGAGTGTTTTCTGCCTGAGAGAAGAGCTAAATATGCAGGATTTGTGTGTTAAACAAAACAACAAACAAAACACAACTCCAAGTATGTTTTTGAGGAGGAATTACAACATAGATCTTTCTCTAATATTAATACTCTAATCTCTAAGCGTACTTCCTTCACACTTTTGTTTTAACACGTCTTACTGTGTTATAGCTGTCCTAAGCAGTGTCCGCTCATGTTTCCAGGTAGGTCTCCCTCTCGCTCGGCTGGTTTTTGCTGGGTGCTCTCGTGTAGAACCGGTGACCCGTGCAGAGCAGTGAAGCAGGGACGCCCCTTCCCCGCCAGTGCAGTGTGTGTCCAGGCTGAAAAGTGTGCTCCAGGCCCAGAGATGCTTCGCTGGATGTCTACAACCAACAACATCGAGAGAGGGAGAGAGATGGGGAGGAGACAGAAAGAAAGAGAGAAAGACAGAGGTAAGGAGGAAAGAGTCGGCAACAAAATAACCTGGTTTAAAAAGTGTCATTCTGTTTGGTATGGCTAATCTGTTCCAAATAGGAAGTGAGTATGGGCACGCTTCCGGCTCCATCGACTCGTTCTGCCCCTCTTTCTGCAACTGCTGCTGCCAGACACATTGTTTTGGTCTTAAAATATTCGTATTAACTCGCTGTACATGATCCTGGTTCTTATTTCGATATTTTGTCCGTAAATCAAGACATGAACATTAATAACAGACAAAATAGATGCCCTCTTTTTCCGAGGTCGCTCTTGCCAGCATTAGCAATAGATTTGATTGACAGTGTCGCTAAGTTGCCTCTACTGCCTAAACCAGTGCGAAGAGGCGTGTACATTCAACATCCTTGCTTTGGATTGGCTCTGCTTTGGTTGCTATGATACTCATGGTCAGAATTCCAAATATGAAACTCGGCTCCAAATTCGACCCTGTAACCAAAGCCTCGATGAGCTTAATTTGACTGATGACGTCACACTTTACTTTAAAATTTCAAACTCAATTACAGAACTAAAGAACTTACTTGATACCGATTTTGATACACAAATAAGAATTTTAAAAGCTTTTCAATACAGAGGAATAGTTTCTTTGCTGTACCATGTGGTCTTAAACTAGGGCTGCGTTCCGACTGCAGCCTGAAGTGACTCAAATCCGATTTTTTCACCCCTATGCGAACTGTATCTGATCTTTTAATGACACAGATCAGATTTTTTCAAAACCAATACATATCTGATCTGATATGCAACTTCAGTCTGAACAGCCAGGTCGCATTCATCCCACCTACAGGCTCACAAATGTACACAAATGTCCTTCTCGTCATATGAAAATTTCCGTGTCACTGAAGCAGTGCAGCACATATCAATCCCTCCACTCTTGGCTGCGACTCTGCCCCACCACGTTCCTTTCTACGGACGTTGCTGCCACTACCCCACAAAACACCATGGCCAAAAACCTCATCCTCTTCCTTCTCTATCTCTTCCTTTAAACAAATAAGCTGTACATGTTCTGGCTCCGGTACGACACCAACTTCAAAATCTCCAGGTGCTCAGTGCTCGTGTCCATGTTTAGGCTACTTAGGTAAACACTGAGCACGCGTGCTGTGACGTCGTCGTGTCCTCCAGTGCACATACGGGACAGTTTTGGGGTGTTTAAAATTCACACTGGAGATCACATACAAGTCACATTTAATTGGAAATGTGAACAAACTTGCAAAAAAATCATATTTCACAAAAAAATCTGAATTGAGCATTAACCCCTGCAGTCTGAACAGAGTCTAGTTCTGACAAAACTCAAGAAGAAACTGTTAAGATGAAACTGTTCAAAATTGTATAAATTTTTGTGATTTTTTTTGCAGTCTATGCTATCTTAATGAGGTGTCCAGAAAACATAGTGCATCTTTAAATCATTACACATTGTTAAAAAAAACTTCAACTTAGCATAATACAGTAGCTTTATTGTTTATCCCAGACAGTAGAGTTAGTGAAAAGCAGATACTAATCGAGACTAAAACTAGTATCGAAACTACCAGTAGATACTCATTTGAGCAAGTATCAGCACTAAAAAGGTCACAGGACAGAAATTAACCTTTCCTGAATAGCTTTAGAATGATCTTGAGTTGTATCAGAACAAGTATAAGAGCACATAGACTAGTATACGCCCATGTACCAATATAGAACCTACCTACCTGGACCTGGACTGCACAGATTTAAGACCACATGGTGATATAAAAGATGTTGCAAATCACATCCTATTGCCTAAAGAAAGAGTGTTCTTCATTTTCATCACGATCTATTCCTCAGTATCAAAATCAAGTGTGAAATTTTAGTACTGTGACAACACTAGTGGCAAGTTTATTTCTGTACTTTCTTGTTCAACACCTCTCCAAGAAATGAAAAACAACACCTTTAAAAGCACTTTTGTTTGAATATGAATGAGAACAAAGTCTAACCTAAAAAGTGCGCGTTCCTCCCTCATTAAGCTCTTTCTGTGCTGGTAGATTTCCCATGCACCAGCGGGGCTCTCCACCGGGGCCGGCTGTGGGGCCATTAGCATATTTGAGTTTGAGACTGGGTTGCGGTGACATGTCAGACGCTCCCGGTAAACCTCAGGTGGATCTGCTGCCTCTATGTAAATGTGTGGAGGAATATGTATGATGGATAATGCTAAGTGTGCTAAGTTTGCGTGCCATCTGCTCACTGGTGGAATAATGAGAATACCTGAGGGGCTCCGTGTTACTGCAACATCCGTACCCCTCCGAAACATCTGCTCCTTTACATTAGCGCCGCATTTAGGAAGCTAAATATATGCTACGACTGCGGGCCATACAGTGAGCGCAGGAAATCACACTACTGCAAGTATTAGCAGATTAAACTGATCTCATGGTGCTAACAGCTAGTAGTTGTCATGATGCTAATGTCGCGATGATAACAAATTGTAAATGTGTTGTAAAGTGGCGCTGTGTAGCTTTTCTGGCGGAGGGTATTGTTGTCTCTGAATGTTCGACAGTGTAACATTAAAAGTTATCTGTCTTCATGGAAATAACCAGGGTCAGTCCTATGATTCAGAGTCATTTCAACCTAGGATCCTTTGCACCATGACCTCTGCATTACATCTGTAGTCAACTGATGCTGGATAATAGGAAAAACTAGGATAAAATCTGATGCAACTTGATGATAAAGGAAATGTGGGAACATAGGACCTAATTATTGGGGGGGCAAAAAAGTTACAGGTTTGGTTTTTGAGAGGTGAACCTGCTCATTTTTTTTCTTCTTATAACATTAAAAACATCTGTACTTAAATAATGCAAGACACATACTGTATATTTAATAGACCTTCCAGACAAAGATTTTAAATAAAAAAAACATTGAACCTCATTTTGCAGACAGCATGTTATCATGAAACGAAACAATGAACTGAATTCCTATATACAACTTTGTCCGTATTACTGCTTAAAATGTAAAAGATTGAAAGACTATTGAACTTTATGTCTATAACACATGTTTACTAGAGATGTAACAATAACTGGAATATCATGATATCGTATCGTCAAAGTTCTTATAATATCATGGACCATCACAATATATCAAATTACAAATCTCTTTGCTTAAATTAAGAGTTATGGTGCATCAATAGCTAAAAAAAAAAAAAGACAGAGAGAACTACATAGACCATGATCCTTTGCACCATTTAAGTGCAGACTACAAGAAGAAATAACAGTTCTAAGTACTTTTAAGTCTTAGGTCTTTGGATTAAGTCTTGTCAAGGCATTTTAAGAGGAAAAAGGAGCATATTAACACTTTTGTTAGTCTCCACAAAATATCACAATAAAAATCGTACCGTGAGGTTCATATCGTGATGATATCGTATCGTGAGACTTGGTTATCGTTACATCCCTAATGTAGACTTATATAGAACTTGCATGCAAAAAAGAATTGCAAACAGTAGTGGTGGCCATGTATAGTATAGTAGCATAGTACCCGTAGTATTAAAGTTCGCTGCTTTTGTATTATAGTAATAGGATAAATAACAAACTTATATGTTGCAGTAAAAGTCAAAGTGTACATTTCCTAAAATAGTAATTGTTACTTAAATATCATTCAACAATAAACCTGAGAAAAAAAACAAACAAACATGAAACAGGATGGAGATCGACTGATATGTTTTTTTTTAATGGTCAATACTGATGTTTCAAATCCAAAAGAACCAAAACCTCTGCCAATATTTTTAGAGCCGAGTTTGATCATTTTCCCCAAAAATATATGATTTGAAATGAATACTAACATAAATATTGCCTGTACTTTTTACCGCTCTGCATAATTTAACTATAATAAGGAAATATAATCTCAATAGAAATTACTTTTAGACATCCGTAACCCTGTTTTACTACTAACCCATAATCCAGCTGTGTAGTCTCATTTTGTGAACGCCATCATCTCACTAAAATGTTAAAATAAAGCTTTATGCAGCAATCGGTGAGCCCAAACCGGAAAGTAAAGGCAGTAAAGGCAGCTGATACACAATTTTTATAACAGGATGAAAGAGGAGACTAAATTTTACTACGATAACAACTGTACCACAGCGTCCTAGATTGGCCCCTTATGTGAGTAGCAATGTGTCCTCTTCAGCCTGTTTTTTATAGTCTTAACTTCAGCTACTTTTTATATACTGGTCAATACAATGTTTAGAGATAAAATAACTGAATTTTTTTGCAAGTAACAAAATAGAACAATAGCACAGATATTACAATTTCTATAACAGCTCTGACAGATTCTAGTTGTGTAAAATAGCATTCACACGACTAAGTTAGCAGGGACAGTCATGTTGAACTATAGTGGCAAATGTCACAGTGGAGTGGCTCTCTCCTCTCACCGTGACACATGGGAACTATAGAAACAAAACACTGGGCTGCGTCTGGAGGATCAGGGGAGGGAGGGGCCAATGAGTGAGTTAACTGCAACTAATCATACTCACGTTAATTAATTCTTCAGCCAATTAATTTCTTCATTAATTGAACGAGTCTTTGTTCTATATTTCTGAAGCAGGAGGAAACCCCAAATCATTTACGTGTTTAATTTAAATATAATGGAATTACTTTGGAGTTAATGGGGTTAGGAAAATCTGTTAATATTTGAGCAAATTTGATACAGTTTTTTGTAAGTTTTATGGAAGACGTTGTGTTCGGATTGTTGCCTCAGACTTTAAACCCCAAAACTTCAATTTTAAAGGTCTTCTATTACGCAAAATTGACTCTTGTGAGCTTTAAGCAATATTAGAAAGTTGTTATGTCATCAAAAACATACCTGGAGCTCTGTTTTGTCTCATTCACACATGTTTCAATAATCCTTTATTATTAGTCTGTCTACATCTCCAAAGCTCAAAATGCTCTTTTCCACTTTGTGATGCCATGTAGTGGTAGCCAGGCTGACGCAACCTAATGCCTCCACTCAATTTCATTTCTCTCCAGTGACTAGATCAGAAATCGGAATACACTAGACGGTTTGCAAGAACTCCGGAAGTGTGAGTTTGGGGACCAGCCAATCAGGGAAGAGCCATACATTCTGTGTTAGAAACGATTCCCGAGATCGAGGATTTAAAGCTGAAACAAAGAGAATATCTGGTGAATTTTATCAAGGAGAAAGACCTTATTGCCCTTCTTCCTACAGGATTTGGGAAAAGCTTAATATACCATTTAGTTCCTTTAGCAGCGCATTACATGTCATGACCAAATAGCTGTGATTGGTTAAATAAATCATTTTTTAAAAAGTACTCGCCTACCATTGAGCGAACGAATCCTAATGCTGTGAGGTCAGATGGTTTCCATGAAGCGAAACCAGCTGATGAATCAGATTAATGTAGTGGTAGTTTTCAAGTTAACACCTATCTTTTACTTTTAGTTCACAAGAAATGGGCAATTTCAGGGCTGAAATGATCCAAATGATTCTAGTGAAGGTGTATGGAGTTTAAAAACTCAGTGAATAACTACCACATGACAACACAAGGTGGAACAGAGCCTAAATATGTAGGGTCTGTGTGCTAAACATGTGTGAATGATGCAAAACACAACTCCAGGTCTGTTTGTGACAAGGAAACAACATTATAACGCAGATCGGTAAAGAACGTAACATGTTGCACTAAGTAACTTTTCTGTGGAGAGGCGACCCCACTTGCAGTAATAATGCATGTTTTTCAAGTGATTTTTGAACGATAAAAACACTTAATATAATAGCAAACAAGTTTAATTTCATATTGTGGAATATTCCAGGCAAAGCTATCACATCTCCATGGAGAAAAGCAGGTGGCAGAACCTCCAGCAGAAAAAAAATGACAGTGCACCTTTAAATTGGTTTAACAGTCATCATTCATCAAGTTACTAATAGCGGTGCTGCTAAAAAGCCATTTCGACATGTTTTATTACCCACTAGCACCAGCAGAGGGCAACCTAATGCCAGTACTTAATGTTCAAGTTTATTGATTTATGTAAGCACATTTTGTGTGGCCAGCAGACTTGATGGGTCAGTAAGCTGAAAATTACATCAAAGGCAGGACTGTATTGTATAAACATGACCTACATGTCCCAGATATGGAGTTTATCAAATTATATCTTTCAAGTCAAATTTATTTATTTATATTTCCATGTATTTAGGCTAAATTTTGTTTTTCTCAGTATATATGTATATATATATATATATATATATATATATATATATATATATATATATATATATATATATATATATATATATATATATATATATATATATATATATATATTAGCAGCTCATGAAGTCCAAATAAGTCAGCTGTGTACTGTCTGTATCTAATTTTTAAGCATTTTATTGTCTAGTAATCAGGATGTGCACAGTTGGCATGCTAGTTGTTGTTAGCCTTACAGTGACGCACCTCTGCTCCCGTCTCTAAAAGTTGTGAAAAGTGCTTATTAGGGATGGTATCATTAAGAGGTTGCCAATACAATACATACCTTGATCCATAGGCCACGATACAATATGGTACGGTAGTGCACTTTCGATTCAATATGATTCGATACGTTATATTTCAAAATAATTCGATATGGTTCAGTAAAAAACAAATCTTAAATCATGGCTGTGGTACTAAAAGTCTTTATTAAACCACTAAGTTCATATGAAAAACACCTATTTTACACAAAACAGTGAAAATGTCAACTGTATCGCAAAACAAGTGAACTTTCTCCAGACAAGCAGCACAATTGTAGCTCTTTCTTAAAATAATTTAGCAAAATATACCAAAAAAATACTCTTGACGATATATCGATACAACAGTCTATGATACTGATACAGGTATCATCAAATTAAATGACACAATATATCGATGTTTCAATATTTTTGCACACCCTTAGTATTTATAAACTCATCATTGACACGGAGAATAATTAGGATGCTCAGAATGCATAAGGTAAGTGAGGAATAACTTTGGACCACTGCAAACTGTTTCACGTTTTTAAAATAGTAAAAGTCACATATAGCACATTTAAGAAAGTCATGTTTGGACTTAAAATTACAGAAGCAGGAGAGGAGAATCTAAGGGGATATGGGGGAGATCTTCCAGGAAAGCGCTTGAGGAAGACCAAAGAGCAGATTTATGAATGAAGTGAGCTGGACTGAGAGAAGATGTCGAGGAGACGATTAGATGTTTTGCTGAGAGGAGCCTTGATTTGTGTTTGGCCTTGGAGCATGAAGGAGCATGTCATGTGATGTACTGTACAAGGTGGTGAAGAGATGCATGATGGGATTGCTTCCTTATGAGATGGGCCGCTCTTTCCAGTCTTTCATTTCCTTAAGTGGAGCGCGCCTGGTGCCCTACTGTAACGGACAGATTAGTTAATTGGTCACCGTTGCTCCTCAGAACTGGCTGTATTTCACAAACAGACACGATGCACTACAGGGGCTGCCCTACTGCTGTCAATATACACTGTACACAGACTCGGCCCCTCCCCTCTGCACTGCTGAAGGACTGAGAGGGAAAGGGCTTATGTGAAACCAACATATGCACAGGCCTGTCACAATAACACGTTTTGAAGTACCGCTTAAGCAAATATAGATGAAAACAAATTTACGCCACTGAGACAAATGTAGGATTTGGTCTAATCCACTGTATAGTATTATATATATATAGGGTTGTGCAAAAATATTAAAATATCAATATATCGTATCGTTTAATGTGATGATAGAGTATCGATATCTTGGACTGCTGTATCAAGAGTATTTTTTGGTATATTTTACTAAATTATTTTGTTACAGCTATAGTTTTGTTGTTTGTTTAGAGGAAGGAAACTCATCACGCGACACATTTGATATTTTTGCTGTTTTGATGATTAAAATGTTTGTGTTTCATATTAACTTTGCACAAGAAATAGTTTAACAAAGACTTTTAGTGTCACAGCCATGATTTAGCCAATATTTTTTATTGATCTGTATTGTACTGGTTTGAAATATATCGTATCAAACCAAATGTGCACTGTATCAAGATACGCATACTATATAGTATCGTGACCCATGTATCGTGGTATGTATCGTAACGACAACTTCTTGATGATATCCAGCTCTAGTACTGAGCAAATATATCTTCAATTTCAATTTCTCAAAACAACTATAAAGACATGTATTATTACTGTGAGTGGGCCCAGATGTGTTGGGTCTCTCCAGATGTTGGAGATAGTCTCCATGGAGATAGTTAAATTAAATGCCATACTGTGGAACATTACAGGAAAAAAACAACATCTACATGGAGTCAAGCAGGTGACAGGTCCTCTAACAGTCAGTGCACCTTTAAAAATCATAGAGATGCAATAAATAAACAGCAGAATGATCACTTTAGTAGTTCATTTGCATCTGTAATGAGACATAATTATTTATTCAACATTTTTAAGCTTAAATTTAATCATTAAACAGGAAAAATAAGAAAAAGATACCCACTAGGACTAAGAAAAAATACCATCTTAAATATTGACCCCTAAAAATTATAGTTCCATCTGTCATGTATCAACCGATAAGCTGATAATTATCATGGGATACTTGCATACATCATGAATACATAAATCCAAGGTACACAGCATCTAAATAAATACTTAACATATAGTATGCTTCTAGTGTTGACACAGTATTAAAATTTCAAACTTTCAATACAAATATTACTAATTTGAGAGGCTCACATTTAGGAATGTAACAATATCCAAATCTCTTGGTACGATATTTTCACGATCATCTCAGGGTACGATATTTATTGCAATATTTTGTGGAGGCTAACAAAACTGTTAATATACCATAGGACTTAATCCAAAGAACGAAGACATAAAAGTGCTTAGAACTGTTATTTCTTCATGTAGTCTACACTGAAATGGAGCAAAGGATCATGGTCTATGTAGTTCCCTCTGTCTTTTTTTAGTTATTGCTACACCATAACCCTTAATTTAAGGAAAGAGACTTGCAATTCGATATATCGCAATGGTCCACGATATTGTGAGAACTTTGACGATACGATATCATAATATTTTGGTTATTGTTACATCCCTACTTAAAACGCTCTTTAACTTCTACTTTTTACCTTTAGTTCAGTAGAGATTGGCAAGATTTGGCAGGGCTGAAATTATCCAAATGATTGTAGTAAAAGTGTATGGAGTTTAAAAACACAGTGGAGGACTTCCTTTATTACCACATAACAACATTTGCCTACTAATATCTGTGATCACCTTAATCAGCAGTAAAAGACTATAGGCTATATAATGTCATCTGGCGAGCTTTCCATTTGTTTTCATGTGTGATATAGTCCTTCCACTCTTATGGGAAAAGTCACCTTAATTGCAGAATCTCCCATACTTGACCCCAGCATTAGTTCATTAACCCCGCAATAAAAGAAAGCCTTATTTTACCAGATCCGGCCCATATACCTCTCTTTGGAAAACCATCTCCCTCTCTCACTCTCACACCCGCATCCTTCTGCCCACCACTTTATCAATTGCCTTCATAATTTTAAAAGCCTTTTTTATGTTGTTGTTTTTGCCTCATATACTAAATGGAACCATAATTTAATATTTTAATGCATGTTAATGTGTTGTTTAACCTTCTCGCAACAATCAGGCGTCTCTGAAAGGTTAGGCTTGAATGGGGGCCAGTAACGGACAAGCTCACAATAACATGTCAGTCTGGGAAAAACATGGCCGCCTAATGGATTGGGGCTTGATTGCGTGGGTCCATCGCGCGGGCTGATGCAGTATATATTGGATAGGCATTAAAACAGGCATTTGTCCATTCTGCCCGCACCGGCTGCTCAGGGTCAGCAGAGCGGCGCTATAGGGCACACGGAACGCTGAGTCAACCTCGGACACTAATTTATCTGCGCTTTGATTACAGCGTCATTTAAAGCTGCGGTTGTACACACACACTGCTGGGAAAATAAATAAAGGAGGAAGAGGGATTGCTGGGTTTGAGATGGTGTCATAATGTTCTGTAGGGCAATATTGTTTAATACAGATGGAGGTAGTTAAACTGAATAGTTAAAAAATGCTAAAGTTTTGTTGTTGAGTTCTTGGGCCTCGTTGATAATAGAACTGATCAGGTTCAACATTTGTCATTTACTGTTTAGATATTTCAAGTAAGTACAATGTAATCAACTGGGAAAATCTGACTCTTACTACACTACACCTTTACTACGTATGTGGACAGCATTTTAAAGGTGCACTATGCAACTTTTGGAGGGCTGACCACCTTTATGTCTTCATCCATAGATTTATCTCCATGGAAACAAGCAGGTGACACCACCAGTCCAAATATTAGTTTAGTATTATATACTATAATTGAATAAATGCAAGGTAAATATGTTTCATACCTTTATGTGAAACATTCAAGCAAAACATTGGCATTAGGGATGTGCAAAAATATTGAAATATTGATATATCTTATCATTTAATGTGATGATACAGTATCGATCTCGTGGGCTGCTGTATTGATATATCACCAAGAGCATTTTTTTGGCATAGTTTACTAAATAATTTTGTTACAGCGCTACAGTTTTGTTGCTTGATTAGAGGAAGGAAACTCGTTTATGCAACACATTTGACATATTCACTGTTTTGAGGACTAAAATGTTTGTGTTTCATATGAACTTTGCACAAAAACTGGTTTAACAAAGACTTTTAGTATCACAGCCATGATTTAGCCTTTATTTTTTATTGAACCGTATCGAATCGAAAGTGCACTGTATCAAGATATGTATATAGAGACAAGCAGGTGACAAACCCTTCACCAAAAAACAACATATACATACTGCACCTTTACGCAGCATGGTGGCTAGCACTCACCCATCACACCAAGAAGGCTCCATAGGTACAATCCTCCAGCGATGGTAGTCCTGACCAAGACTAGCATCAAAATCATGGAGACAGGTCCTTGGACGCTGGACTGCTCCTAATGAAGATGTCACAGCAGCACTGAAGGATGGGTCAAACGCAGAGGATAAAGTTCCCTATAGGACAATAAAGATTACCTTTAACATTCAGGTAAGCTAATGTATTCATGGATTTCAGCTTTCCGTTAAATGGTGCCATTTTGAGGACTTCAAAATTCATAATATAATTGTTATAATTGTGCTAATTTCTCATTACTCATGTAACCCGTGCTTACCGATGAATGGTGTTCCTGGGACTACTCAGATTCAGAACAATGAAGAATCTCAGTCATATGAGTTCCTAATGGAGGAAGAGATTGCTAGACATTGTGCATGTTTTATTGAAGTTGACACCAAAGTTGCTACAGCAAAATAATGCAATCTTTCCCCCACAACAACCCCCTCTAGTACATGTATCTTTCTATAGTGACTTCCCACCTCTGAGAATGAAGCAGAGAAAAAGGCATTGTGTTTGACAGCAGCAGCCCACTTGTTAGACCTATAAGATATAGTGGAGACACATCGGCACTGACACCAGACATAAACAAAAGAGTAGCACGATGACAGGGGGATAAAGCAGACATGAAGGAGAGAGAGAAAGAGGAGAGAGGAGATAAAGGGAGTAGAGAGGGGGAAAGGTGCAGTGGGAGGAGAGAGCAATTGATACAGTGCAGGTAGAGAGATGAAGAGAAAGACTGGAGAGATAGAGAGAGCGAAGGAGAGGAGAGCTCTGATGAAGTATGAAAGCTACAGACTGTCAGTAACCTCGCTGTGAAGAACTGACATCGCTATCAACATTAGTAAAAAGGAGTGAACTGATGCAATGTCACCTCAAATAATGTGATTGTGTGCATTATGTTTTTACAACCAATGCGTTTGGTTTTCTTAGGTGTCAAGATAGGATTCATGGTGATCCCATGCTGGATAAATACAGAGATATAAGAAGAGGTATCTAGTGTAAAATAAATGTAAAAGATTAGATTGGGTTTGTCAGTATGGTCCAGCAATTCTGTGCTTAGTTATAATGACGTGAGCTATAAGGCCCAGTTTTCAACCAGAAGTCAGCAGATCCTTTTCTTATATAAGTTATTTAAGATCATTGCTGTGATTTGCATCCAAAATATAAAATGGTGATCCACGGGTTTCATTGATTATAACTATATAACAGAGAAAATAGTATGAAATGTTCTTTAAAGGGTCTACACCTGATTTTGAGCTCACTTAATGCTGCCACACTCCAGGAGAATTTGCCTGATTTTGGCTGTGATTTGCTTCCGAGTTCAGGGAGGCGTGACCTGACTTTGTGTCTTCGTGTGCGATTTTGAAGCTGCTGCCCTCCTCATTTCTGTGGTGTCAGTGTGACTCTGAGCTGCTCTGTCAGATCGTAACGACCAAACATCAGCAACGCTACGGTAACAGCCGATAAAACAGAGCATCAGGGCCAGAGGAGTGATGGACACAGAGGCATAAGATACAAACTTTACAGTGAAAATAATGAGAAGACTTTATTCCTCACCTCTCATAAAGTGGTAAATTTAAAGTGCAGCACCTCATCCACATAATCCACAGAAACTGTTCTCCACAAATAATGACACCCAGTCCACAAAACCACACTATTAATCCACTTTGAGGCATTCTTTAAAAGTAAAAAGGTGAGAGTAGTTCCTCGTGTGTGTCTGTTTACATCCACACAGCGCACGGATCAAGGTGAAGCTGCAGATTAGCGATAGTGACTACTTCCTGTGTACTTAATCTCCAATCTTTTATGCTTTAAAAATCATGTATCTGAAGTATTGCACCACATTTCACAAATAATAATAACACACTTTTGACTTGTATCTAAACTAGAAATGCAGTGCTCTGATGTTTTGAACACTTAAGAGTCTAAAAGCGAGTGGTTTTACTGTAAACAGCTGACAAGTTCGAACTTTATATCCTGTGGTCTGCAGCCATATCCCGCTTTACTCTTTGCGATCGGAGATGTTAAGTTTCGTAAAATTCTCCTCGTGTCTGTGGTGGGTGCTTTTTGTCGCACGTTTAAAAATCCTTTAAGACTGAAAAATCCTGCAGTAGTAGTTTTCTGCAACTCTGATATTGCACTTTGATAAAGAAACAGCTGTCTGGAAAATCCCAAGCAATTGTATCCATATGGTTTTCATTACTCTGAGTCATCTTAGTGTTTTTTTTTTTTTTCATTTTTGATAATCTACTATAAAAGAGAGAATAGTGTTTGGCAGTTATTTTCCCAAGTTTTTTTTAAATTATTACCCAACATGCTTTGCAAAATATACAGGTTATGTCTTTCAGTATATTTTTTTCTCATCAGCATTTACAATATATATACATAATTTATCGTAACCAGAATAAATTTTAAGCAGGTACTGTCCCTTTAAAGGGCTCATATTACTCTATTTTCTGATCTGTGTTATAAAAAATTCTGCTTCATGACATCATTAGGTGGAACAGAGGATATTAAGCTGCGTAGATGTAGTAAGATTAATAATGCATCAGTCAAACATGTGTGATTGAAACAAAACACAACTCCAGATATGTTTTTGATGAGGTAACAACATTACAACATGCCTTACAGCTCACAAGAGTCTTTTTGTTTCGTATAGGACCTTTAAGTAACTGTCATCGCTCTTTCTTTAGTAGTCCTAATGTCTTATATATATAACTTCACTGATAGTTTGTTTCTCACCTCTCCCAGTTTATCAGTCCTCCTCACTCATCCATCTCTTCTCTGTGTTTGATCCAGGACGTCCCGGGCTGGAGCAGAGGTGCAGTCGTGTCTGTAGTCTGCTGTCACACTGCTGAGCTATGGGGCTGTCGGGTTGGGTCCCTGCTGATGCCCTGGTCCCCTCTGCGCTGTGATGTATGGATCCTTCAGACCTCCTCCTGGAGCCGCTGCAGTGGCATTCTGACTACAGTGCTGTCACAACCAACAAGTAGTAACCGACTAATATACTCTAGGTAAGTATTTTTTGCGCATTTTTTAAAATTTACTCCAGAAATATTGAAATATCGATATATCGTATCGTTTAATGTGATGATACAGTATCGATATCGTAGGCTGCTGTATCGATATATCACCAAGAGTATTTTTTGGTGTGTTTTACAAAATTATTTTCTTAGAGCTACAGTTTTGTTGCTTGTTTAGAGGAAAGAAGCTCAACAAATTTGACATTTTCACTGTTTTGATGAGTAACATTTGTGTTTCATGTGAATTTTGCACACAAAGTGGTTTAACAAAGACTTTTAGTATCACAGCCATGATTTAGACTTTAATTTTTATTGAACTGTATCGAATCGATTTGAAATATTTCGTATCGAATTGAAAGCTCACTGTAACGAAATATGTATCGTATCGTGGTCTATGTATCGAGATATGTGTCGTATCGGCAACTTCTTAATGATAGCCCTACTCTATACATGGTTCACGATACGATATAATCACGATATGGCAATATATGCGATAAATGATATATTGGACAATGATACTCTGTGATATATTTTTTTTAAGAATCAAATACATTTTAGCAAGAATATTTCTTTGTTAAACCACTTCTTGTGCAAAGTTAAAATGAAATGCCTCTATTTTAATCATCAAAACAGTGAACTTGTCGAGTGTATTGCATAAATAAGTTTCCTTCCACTAAATAAGCAACAAAATTGTAGTGCGATCACAAAAAAAATTGGTAAAAGATGACAAAAATGCTCATGGCGATATATCGACCAAATTAAGTATCACGATATTTTGATATTTTCAGTATTCTTGCAAGGACATTTTGGCTGGGTTCACATTCATCTCACTCAACTCCAGTCTATTTGTGATGTACAGGTGGTTTGGTCTTCTTCTAATCCTGCTTTATTTACAAGTTTCCAGGCCATAAATATTTGTCCTACTGTGTTACAGTTTTATGTCTGCTCCAAGTTTGTTAATGACGGTTGTAACCAGGTTGGCCCAGCTTTGTCGCTCTGCCATAGAGAAGAATTACATTATGTTGGAGTTATTAAGGATGGGTTCACACTGGTGCAGGTTTGGTACTAATTTGTAGACCTGATTTGGTCCTGTTCTTGATCTAGTTTAGTTCTGTTCTAGTTTAGGTTAAGTCCCCCTTTTTTTTTTTCTTTATTTAGTGTGAATGTACCCTTTTAATATGATCCAAATTAAGAAGACACATGCATGCATCTGACCCATTTTTTGACATTAGTGAAGAACTACAGAAGCTAGAGCTATAATTTTATGTGGGAGTGCATTTAAGTTTGTGGATTGAAATAATTTGTAACAATTATTTGGCGAATATTATCTTTTTCTTCATAGGGAAAAATCTCACAGTGCAAGATCCCTTTTTTCTTTGCATCTCTCACACAGAGTCTGACCTTGGTCTCACTCTCTCTGATGCCATGGAAACGAGTCCAACATGGCCGACATCCTGACCCCCTCCCCTCACCCTTCACTCGCCCTCTACACTGCTCTATGTACAGCTCTGTACACACAGAAGTCATAAATGAAACTGAACTAAAAATGTTTGAAATAGGCTGTTCTTTTTAGTCGTTATTAAATCCAGAGCTCATTTGTTGGGTGAAAACCCCAGGGTGGTTTCGCTAAATGTGAAAATTAAAACTGCAAATTGTCAGGGGCTTCTCTCAGTTTCAGACATTAGATTCAATTAATGAAGAAATTAATTGATGGAAGAATTAATTATTATGATTATCATTAGTTAATTAGTGAACAGATTTAGTCACGCCCCTTCTATATCAAAAATAATATTTTAAAATTGTTTACAATTTTACGTTGTAAGATAGGAAGGATTTTACCTATTGTGCATATAATGCCAGTGGAGGTTGAACTGCCCAATAAAAATAAACAATATAATATTACATTATAGTGTATTATTGATTTATTTTATTACACTACAATTTAAGATTCATCTATTAAAGTTTGTAACTTTTCTAGTGACGAGTAAACCACTTGTTTGTCTCCATGAAATTGGTATTGCTTTACAGAATGTTCCACAGTATGGCATTAAACCTATCTATCTTTCATTTATTCGACTATAGGTGTATTTATTTCTCTAAAATACTGCAGGCTCGCCTCATGCCTGACCTGTAATGTTGCTTGATGGGGTCAGCTGCTTGTCTCCATGAAAAGTTTAAAGCTACACAGTGGAACATTCTAGACAAATAATTAATAACTCTATAGAGACAAACAGGTGGCTCATCATCCACCGGGAATGTTAAAAAGTAATAATAAATAAATCAGAATCTTATCTTTAAATATTTGCAGTGAGTGACAAAGGCTGATTATATTTTATCTCCATGGGGACTAACCTACAAACATGTTCTGAAATCTGAAACTGTTTAGCAGCATACATACTTTATTAGCATACTTGACTTTTAGTATTTACAGTCACACCCCTTGTCATAAAATATGCACTCTGAACTGAACTGAAATTATACATCAGTAAAGATTTTCATATAGCATTTTTCCTCTAAACTTTCTGCCCTGCCATTAGGCTATTGTAGCGAGCCTTTGTAGGTGAAATAGTGTGAGAGAGATGAGAGAAAAGGCCGACAGGAGCAGACAGGAGCAGAGAGCCGACCCTGTCAGTATGAATCAGGCTCACGGAGCAGGTGAAGACAGAGAAACGCCAAAGGACCATCGCACGGATACAGCCCCAGCACTGAGCTCAGGCAGGCAGCAGCTCAACAACAGGGCCACTGGACTCTGCTGTGGAGAAGACCAGACAGAGGAGGAAGAGATGGAAAGAGGGAGAGGCAGAGGAGAGAGGGAGAGGAAGGGGGAAACAGAGGGGAAATAAGGGGAGAGTGGGGAGGGGGAAGAGCAGGGGAGACAGAGGAGAGAGGGATTGACAAGGGGAGAGGCAGTTATGGAAAGAGAGAGAAGGAGAGGATAGAAAGAGAGAAAGGAGAGATGAGTAGGATTGCACCGATCCAGCTTTTTCTGTTCTGATACCGATTATGATTCTCTGGCTTTAAGTATCTGTATATAATATGCTGAAGTGTATTTTATTTCAGCATATTGTAAAAATAAATATCCAAATGTGTGTAGTGTGACTGTAATTTAAAGTAGTTATAAGGGATGTAACAGTAACAAAAATATTGTGGTATTGTCTCTTCAAAAGCCTCACAATAATATCATGGGCTGTCACAATGTATCGAATTACAAGTTTATTTGCTTAAATACATTGTTTTACAGAAGCAACAGCTTATAAACATTGGGAACTACATATCCCATGATTCATTTCAGTGCAGACAACATGAAGAAATATGTTTTTTACTTGAATTCTCTTGATTATGAGGGAAATAATTCACACCAAAATCTTGTCAAGGTATTTTAAAAGCAGAAACGTGTCCTATCTACAATTATATTCACCTCTCCAAAATATCGCAATAAATATCGTACCATGAGATGCATATCGTGATAATATCGTACAGAGAGATTTGGATATTGTTACATCGCCTGTAGTTACAGATCAGCTTCGTAAAAATAAAGACATTTTGGACCAGTAAATCATGTTTTTACACCAATTTATATACAAAACTGAATCGATATTTGGAAGCTGATATCCGATCCTCTAAAATTTTCGATATTGGTACAGATATCTGACACCAGTGTTGTAGTATAAGCAGTGGTGGATGAAGTACTTAAGGAAGTAAAAGTAGAGACACAGGCGCAAAAGATTACTCAAGTAAAAGTATCACATGAAAAAAAAATTTACTAAAGTAAACGTATTGAATATTTTGCAGAAAGTTTTAGCACAATTAGAGGGTGAAATGTAGTGATTTTGATCATGAGTTTAGAGGATTTTAAGCGATTTGATTGATTTCTTAGGTTTTCTAGCTGTTTTGTGTTTTTGTGTGTTTCATTTGCTCAAAGTTGGGACCATTAACTCAAATTAATTGTGCTAAAAACAAGTCTTCACCATTCCAGCAGGTCTCAAACCATGAAGAAAAGTACTTTTGACTTTTCAGTCCAGATCTAAAATGTAGTGGAGTAGAAAGTACAGATACGTGCTCTCAAATGTACTGAAGTAAAAATAAATGTACAGATATGTAAAAACTGCACATACGTATTGTACTTTTATTTTTATACATAATTACCTTCCAACACTGGAGATAAATGTATAAACAGAGAATTAGAGACAGGAGAAGAAAGACGACAATTAGAGCAAGAGACGAGGAGAGATGGAGAGAGAGAGTAGTAGAAATAGGAAGATAGAGATGAGTACATGTGGGAGCAATAAGGGCAGAGAGATAGAGAAGGACAGTGAAAAAGGGAGAGGGAAGTGTAGAGAAAGAGAGAAAGACAATGAGAGACAGAGAAAAAAGGGGGGTAAGAAGAAAGAGAACAAAGAGAAGAGAGAGAGATTGAGCTATATGTGTTATTTTTGTAACCTTGCTTTTATTTATGTTCAGTATTCACAAGTGACAAAGTTGACAGGGCTTGTTTTGTTTCCCATTTATTGATTAGGACTCACTTTTTCATGGTATGTTGAGTGCTTGCCATCTAACCAGAGCATCATCGGTTCAGACCTCACCTGAGCACGTACTGGTTTTGTATCTTTTGTAACTTTAACTGTCAGACTGCAGATTTGTTGACATGGTTTATGGTCAATAGCTTTGTAATTGCTCGGCCTATTCAGATAAAACAAAAAACTGGCATAAAGTTCAACATCTTCTCTGTCATCATAAATATATAATACAATTCCACAATAGCCTCAGAAAGTGGTGCCATTATTCAACCCCAAAGATTAATGTGGCAAGTCTGTGGAGCCAGTCTCTAACAAATAATGATAAGATTCAGCATTTGTCACTCGTAATTTTGTATATTTCTTTCAAAAACTGTGAGTCTCCCATAGAGTTATTGATACTTTGCAGTGACATCACGCTGGGGGCATTCTGTATCTTTACTGGCGTAATTTTAGCCACGGTGACACAATACACACATTTGCAAAACAGACAGAAAAAAGTTTTAAGATTGTATGAAAACACAAGAAGAAATACAAAATGGATTTAAGCAACACATTTTCTGGAGCCTGTGATCAATACAAGTGTTAATGATCCTGTTTAGGTGTTTGATTTTCAACAAAAAGGTGAACTGAAAATGAAAAAAAAAAACAAACTGAAAAACTGTGACTGTAATTTTAGGTGAGAGACTTGTTTAACAGCACAATTCAGCTCATCTGTTGTAGTTCCAACCAAGACACCTCTTTCTGGTTAGATTGTGTTAAAATAAAACTCTAACTTGAGTAACTTTTTTTCTCAGAGGAGCTCGTTCTCCAACAGGCTCCTACAGCTCTGCTCAAACAGTGAGATCCAGATAAAGAATTATACTCTATATACCATACTCCAAACAACTGTACAACAATTCACCTTTATGTAACAGATAATACTCCCTACAACTGTACAACAATTCACCTTTATGTAACAGTATATATAACCCTATGTCTGTCAGTCATTATATCACCTTTGCACTGTTTCTTCTTACTTTTACTTGTACATACAGTATACATTTATATATTGCCTTATTTGACACTAGTCTCTTGCTGTTTATTTTGAATGTATTATTACCATTTATATTTCTGCTCTTTGTTATTTTATTATATTATATTGTGATGTGTGAGCTTCTGTGTCCAAATAATTTCCCTTGTGAGTCAATAAACAGGGTTCCCACGGTCATGGAAATCCTGCAAAAGTCATGGAAATTTAAAATGTCATTTACCAGGCCTGGAAAAGTCATGGAATTTTTTTAATTCAATGAAAGTTTTTGAAGAGTCATGAAATTTTAGTGTCTCTTTCATGCAACTACAGCGTTCTGTTAAGTTCTCATTAGACTATTATGATTATTTCCAAATGTATGCGCCTTTTGTTTAAAAGAGATGACAATAAATGCACTGACAGTATTTTGATTGTTAAAAACTATAATACCAAACCACAAGGTGAATGGAAAGGGTTAACATTTCATATTTAGTCCTAAAAGTATGATCAATTCTACACATGTCGGGTGCTGTAAAGTCAGAGAAAATTCACTTTAGGTCATGAAAAAGACATGGAAAAGCTTAGAAATTTTGAGAGTGGGAACCCTGAATCAAGCTTAAGTCGAAGTCTAGCAGAGCTTCAGACAGAGCAGTGTACATAGTTAACATCACAACCCTAGGCAATGTAGATGAAAAGTATCAATACATCCCTCCATCTGAAATTACGACATCATTGTCCATTGACCATGAACGCGTCTATTGTTCGGATTACATTCGCACATACGACTTCCCAGTACCAGTGGAACAGTACCTGGGAAGGACTGTGTGTGGAAGTGCCCCAGCTGCATCTTGACAGCCGGTCCTGGAGGCCCTATTCTCCCAAACAGCGCTTTTATTAACACCCCCAAAATAACACACAGAACTCACCACGGCACCAGGGAGGAGCCAAACTGCGCGAGCTACTGGAATTTTCCTACCCTCATTTGCATTAATAAAGAGGCTGTTCCTTGTCGCGATGTGTTTTATCCAACTCGGGGAAGAAGAAAAAAAAAAAAAGAAAGAAAGAAAAAAATCTCCCTGGGCGCTCCCTCCTCGCCTCTCCGCAGAGCTGCCTGTCAAACGCGACAAGACGAATGAATCCGGATGTCAGCGCGGAGTGGCTAGCAGCTGACACATTTTTGAGAAGAACTGTCCCTCTGCCGACAGGCGTGCTTCATTTTCAAATTAATAAATCTGAATCAAATATTTTAGCCTTCATTATGTGGCAGTGACAGCGCTGGGAAGAGGATGGGGGGAAAGGAGAGGAGAGGAGAAGGGGGGAGCGGGGGCCAGTGTGGTGTAACAGCTTGTGCCAAATCCATGTGGGCTTCTGTACTCTTTATGTTGTTTAAGATGCGTAGGCGTAGGCGAGTTTTTTTGGGGTGTTTTGTTTTGGAAGTGCATGGTCCTATTTTGTTTCTATTGATGGTTTTGTTGGGAACACAGTAAAATATACGCGCTTGTTGGGGTTCTGTGCTTTTTGGGGACGTTATTGACTCACATTCATAACCTTAACCGATTTTATTCTATATTTGGACTTTAAAGGACAAATATTATGCATTGTTTGTATTCGTACTGACTTTTAAACATGCTTTTCGCGTTGGCATTTCATGTTTTGGAACTAAGATAACAATAATATCTGCAAGAGATTAGGGATGTAACAATATACAAATCTCTTGATATTTTCACGATATGCATCTCACGGTACGATTTATTGCGATATTTGTGGAGGCTAACAAAACTGAATATGCTACTGTTCCTTTTAAAAGCTTTGATACTGTTAAATGATACTGTTGTGACATGAAGAATAGGGCTGGGTATCATTAAGAAGTTGCCAATACGATACATACCTTGATCCATAGGCCACGATACAATACATGTCTCGATTCAATACGATATATTTCAATTGATTCGATACAGATAAAAAATAATAAAGGCTAAATCGTGGTTGTGATACTAAAAGTGTTTGTTAAATATGAAACACAAACATTTTAATCTTCAAAAGTGTGAAAATATCAAATGTGTCGCATAAATGATTTTCCTTCCGCTACACAAGCAACAAAACTGTAGCTCTGTAAGAAAATAATTTAGTAAAATATACCAAAAAACACTCTTGGTGATATATCGATACAGCAGCCCACGATTTTGATACTGTATCATCACACTAAACGATACAATATTTAAATATTTTTGCACACCCCTAATGAAGAATTAAGATTAAAAAATGTAATTAATGTTAAGTCTGCACTGACAACACCAAAGGATCATGGTCTATGTAGTTCCTTCAGTTTTTTTTTTCGCTATTGCTGCATGATAACACTGAATTTAAGCAGACAGACTTATGATTCGATATATTGTGACAGTCAACGATATTTTTTTGAAACTTTTGGCGATACGATATCACGATATTTGTTGTTGTTATATTCTTACAGTACACACTTTCTTTCTATAGATGTACTCCTTATTGATATTTTGCATTCTGCATGTGTGTGTTTTGCAGGATGTTCAGCAGTTTCCATGGTGACACAATGCTCACATTAGCAAACTCTAACAAAAACGTTTTCAGACTTTTCGGAAAACTCAAGAAAATGGTTTCAAAATTTATGTAGTGTAATGTATGAGTGTTAATGTTCCTCTTTATGGTCAGGTTGGCTTAAAACAAAGACTGCTCAGTGTCTACAGGAATGATGATTAACTCCACCAGATGAACTCATTTTTTATTGTGATATATTTTTGTATGTGTTTTTGTATGTATGACAGCCGCTGCAAAGTATCAACACTAGGATCTGGAGTTAGGTCTACTGACAGCAAAGATAATTACTGTAGAAAAAACAAAGGCTTTGCAACTTTTCTGACATCTGACATTTTCTGACATGCAGTTGTAATAAATGTGATATGATGGCAGAAATACTTGGAACAATTTGGATTTACATCATGAGGTGCAGATTTTTGTACCCCTTAGTGAAGCAGGCCCCCTTAAAGTGACTATCAAGAATTTCAGAATAAGCACTGTTATATTATTTCAGTATAATATTTTTTTAAATCCAAATGTGTATAGTGTAACTGTAATCTAAAGTAGTAAATCATCTTTTTACACCAAGTTGTATGGGATAGGATATGATTTTTTATTTTTTATTTTTTTGGAAGCTGCTAACTCCAAATTTTTGATATTGTGCAGATATAATTCCAAATAGCCTATCCATTGGTTTCAGAATTAAGAGAATTAAGCATGGTTGCCATTGTGACTTAACTCAAAACAAAAACCTGACTGAAGATTTGACTGTGAGAGAATCCCCAAAATGTTGCCTATAATAGAAAGCTGAAACCCACGAATAAAAGTCCTCAAAATGGCGCCTATGAACATGAAACTGAAACCCACAAATACAGATTCCAGTCTTCACAGCGTTACAAAAACTTGCACACACACTTGCACGCAAACACTATATTCCAAAGAGGCAGGGACAAACCAAAATAACTAACAGTCTTGATAGATGCCTCTCGTGTTTTCCCCTCACACCTGTGCAGCCATATGGAGGCACGTCTGCGCCCAACAACAACTTTTTAATAGCCGGCTTTTCGGAATAATACGGAGACATTTCGGAGACGCTGGTGCCACGGAGAGGGAGATGGTAATTAGGTGATATGGCTTACATGTGCCGAGGGGAATCAACTTTACATCAAGCATCAAAAGTGTTTGGCGGCGATTAAGACAAGCGCCAAATGTGCACACAACAATAACAAAATACAGTGGTTGGGATGCAGGAGTTGTCTACTGTTTTACCATATGGGATGTGGATCTGATAGTGCAGTTGTCTTTGCTGGAGGGTTGGCAGTTTGAATCCTACTCTATTGCTAGTTCAGAATGAAGTTGTGTCCTTGGGCGCTTCATATACTGTACTTCATGTACTTAGGGATGGTGTTCTCCAAATATCGGTATTGGTCAGATATTGACAATTTTGCAGATATTTGACGGTACATAAGAGATACATTACCCAAGTCTCTGTGTGCCCATGTGTTATTCCCAGTTTGAATTCTCTTGTTGAGCAGATCCAGATAAATATATTTTATTGTTTTTACAAAAGCGATAAGTTAATTTGTAAGCTTCATTATAACTTAATATAAATTTGGTCTGTATCATTGAATGAAAGCTTAATATTGGGATCAGCAAATACTGGATAGTGGTATTGGTGTAGCCTCCTAGGCCCTGGCATCTACATATGTGGACATATACTGTATGTCGAACTCATTTTGGGTTGTTCACACACTATTATATACTAAATCACTATTCACTTGTGACTTTATTGTGTTCCATCAAAATTATTAAAACATAATGAATGTTTTATTTACCATATGTGAACTCATCAGGTCCTAATCAGCCCAAATAACAAAGCGAAATCAATAAAGCAGACCGTGCAAGAGTTCAAGTCTTAGGAGGTTAAAGAAAATCATACTGGACCATCCCCACCATTACCTGTGTGAGTGTGTGAATGATTGGTGGTGGTTGGAGAGGCGGCTGGCGTAGATTGGCAGAAGCACTCTCATAAGTCATTCTTTGACCTACTTTTTGGAAGGTATAAATTCAGATCTTGTCATATTAACTCACTTAAAATATTTGTAGTCATCAACATCTCTTTCAGACGACTTAGTGGTTAATAATCTCACCTCACAGCAAGAAAGTTGTGGGTTCGACTCCTGCCTGCTGTGGATCCTTTGCTGTGGAGTTTGCATGTTTCTCCGTGTCTTGGATTTCCTCCTAGCACTGGGCGATGGTGAGGTAAACATAAAGTCCTCCAGCTAAAGTCGTCCTACCCAAGATCTGGAGATGGGTCCCTGCGCTCACTGCTCCTGACAGGTTAGCCCAGCAGCACTGAAGGATGGGTCAAATGCAGAGGTTAAATTTTCATATGGGATTTGTGTACCCTAACCTTTCTTGACAACAAACTATTGTATTAAGGCCAATTATAACAGGCCAATTATATAATTTTCCTTACCAACATTTGATAGACTAATCTTAAAGGTGCACTGTGTAACATTTCAAGTGGAGGTCAGCCACTTGCTTGTCTCCAAGGAAATGTTACTGAATGTATTTAGAATTTTCCACAGTATAGTTTAAACCTCGATGGAGACAAGCAGGTTACAGCACTACACTACACTGCAATTCAGATCTGTGGAGAGTCGCCCCTATTCACATTAGGGCTGGGTATCATTCAGAAGTTGCAGATACGATACATACCTCAATACAGTGAGCTTTTGATTCGATACGGTTCAATAAAAAACAAAGTCTAAATGATGGCTGTGATACTAAAAGTCTTCGTTAAACCACTTCTTGTGCAAAGTTCATATGAAACACAAACATTTTAATCATCAAAACAGTGAAAATGTCAAATGTGTCGCATAAATGAGTTTCCTTCCTCCTGAACAAGCAACAAAACTGTAGCACTGTAACAAAATAATTTACTAAAATATACCAAAAAATACTCTTGATACAGCAGTCCAAGATATCGATACTCTATCATCACATTAAACGATACGATATAGCGATATTTCAATATTTTTGTACACTCCTAATTCACAAAAGGAGTTATTGTCATTTTGAGCAATAGAAACACCCGTAATTAATAAATGCTAGATGGATATGTT
The DNA here is from genome assembly GCF_026225935.1 of Boleophthalmus pectinirostris. NCBI lineage: Eukaryota > Metazoa > Chordata > Actinopteri > Gobiiformes > Gobiidae > Boleophthalmus > Boleophthalmus pectinirostris. Next base: position 27,899,459 of record NW_026571473.1, on the reverse strand, counting down.
TAATGTCATACCATGGAACATTCTAGGTAAAGCAATAACATCTCTGTGGAGACGAGTAGGTGGCAGACCCTCCACAGAAAAGTTGCACTGTTCACCTTTAAATATATTCAAATTATATTCAGTAACACTGCAGATCATGTCAGCTGAGACCACCACTTTCCAAACAAAAAAAAACGATTCCTGATAAGAAAACCGTTGAAATCAGACCGGCTAACAAGCGTTTGGAAAGACGCTAACTCCAGTCTGAAAGTTGAGTGACAGATTGATGCGCTGAAAGACATAATTGCTGAAGATAACAAGCCTATACAACAGGGTACGTGAAATACACAACACGGCGGGCTCATAACACTTCCGTACGAGGCCTGGAGGAGCTCGTGGGCTGGATCATCTCACTCATCTCCTCGTAAATTAATATGCAACACCAAACATAATCTGCCCTGTGAGGAGGTCTGAGTGAGGGGAGGGGGAGGAAGAGAGGGGGGGATGGCCTGCGGGTAAAATACACCGGAATAAACATCAAATATAATATCCTTAGCTGTCAATTGTGCGAAATAATACAAGATACGCGTTGTGTTTAGAGATACTGCTGCTATGACTATGATGTATGTTGACAGACTTAGACTTGGACAAACTGTATTGATTCACAAGGGGAATTACTTGGACACAGTAGCTCACACATTACAATATAATTACAAAGAGCAAAAAATAACCATACAATTTGAAAAATAAAGGTCCTATATTGCACAAAACTGACTCTATAGTGAGCTTTAAAGATGCATTGTGTACCTGCTTGTTTCTATGGATATGTTTTTGCTCTGCTTCAAATGTTCCACAGTATGACATTAAATAGCTCTACTTTACATTTATTAAATTACAGGGGGTTTTATAGCTCAAAAATACCTAGAAAACCACACATTCTGACTGTGAGTGGGGTCGCCTCTCCACATATCTGACTTGTACTGACTTGGTCTGGTTTCTCCACGATGATAAAGGTTTTATATCATACTGTGAAGCATTCCAGACAAAGCAATAACATCTCTTGCCAGGCTGACGCCACCTAGTGCCTCTGCTCAATTTCATTTCTCTCCAGCGACTAGGTCAGGAATCGGAAAACACTAGAGGGTTCGCAAAAACCCTGGAAGTGCAAATTTGGGCACCAGCCACTCAGCGAAGAGCCATACATTCTGTGTTGGCAACGATTCCCGAGATCGAGGATTTAAAGCCTGAAAAAAGAGAATTTTTAGAGAATTTTATCAAGAGGAAAGACGTTGTTGCCCTTCTTCCTACGGGATTTGGGAAAAGCTTAATATACCAGTTAGCCCCATTAGCAGCGCATTACATACGTCACAACCAAATAGCAGCGATTGGTTAAATAAAAAATAATAATACCCCCCTACCGTCAAGAGAACGCATCCTAATGCTGCGATGCCAGACTGATTCATCAGCTGGTTTCACTTCATAGAAATCGGCTGATGAATCAGGCTATAACCTCTACAAAGAAAAGCATTTGACAGACTCTCCACCAGAAAAGCTACAAAATGCACCTTTAAGCCATGGTAGAAAAGTGTTACCTCATCAAAAATACCTGTAATAGAACAGAAAGTTTTCTGTTCCAGAGAAAAACACATAAAAATACGTAAAAAACACATAAAGCAAGTGAGTATAATATTGGACCTCTATAAACTGCTTAAAATTAACTTGCTGTTTTTAAAATTTAGAAAAAAAAGACAAAACTATTAAAATACAAATAAAGACAGCACAGATACAATGATTTGTGCATATACCATCTAATAGAGACTTGTTAACTTTAATTTGTTGGGTAAACATTTAATCGTACACTATGTAACTTTTCAGGTAGACGGTCTGTCACCTGCTTGTCTCATGAAATGAAGTGCTTTGGAATATCCCTCAATATGACATTAAACTCATCTATATCACCATGGAGACAAGCAGATGAGCCCAAGTAACAGGTCAGATCTGCAGAGGCAACCCCACTCACAGTACAAAAACATGTATTATTTTAGGTATTTTTGAGCAGTTAAACACATGTAAATGTATAAATGCAAATTGGCTAAATAATTCCGTACTGTGGAACATTTCAGGGAAAGCAATAATATCTCTATTGCAATAAGCAGGTGGTGGAAAACCAGAAAAGTTACAGTTACAGTTAGCACACCTTTAAAGGGCCCATATTACTCTATTTTCTGATCTGTTATAATGTTGTTTCCTCATCACAAACATAGACAGAGTTGTGTTTTGTTTCATTCACACATGTTTAACACACAGATATTTTTAAGTATTTAGACTGAGTTTTTCTCTCAAACGGAAATGTGATGCCATGTGGTAATACAGGGAGTCCATACACCTTTACTAAAATAATTTGGATAATTTTATCTCTCCTAAACAAAAAGAAAAAGGTACCTGTTAACTTGAAAACTACCCTTCATGACATCACAAGGTGGAACAGAGCATTTTGAACACTGGATAAGTAGACAGACTAATAATAAAGGATTTCTCAAACGTGTGAATGAAACAAAACTGAACTCCAGGTCTGTTTTTGATGAGGTTACAGCGTTATAACACGGCTTAAATCTCACAAAAGTCTCGTAATATAGGACCTTTAAACTTATTACACTGACCATGATTGTGGGGTAGCAAATTCAGTTTTACAGTATGTTCTTAGAAGTAGTTTCCGTAATATTTCTAAGGCCTTTGTTCTCCTTTTGAGATCTTTCCATCATCAAATTCTAATAGGCAAATCCGATTCCATTATGCCGTGCAGTTGTCTTGTGTAACGCCCTGACAGCAGCACAAATCAGAGCTGTTCCTCCTTCAATATTTAAGACAGGACATGTTTGAGCTGCTAGTGTCAGCTCAGCTCCTCAGACATGAACCAAGACTCATCAAACAAGACACCTCATCAGATCCACACCATAAATAATACAAGTAATACCCCCACCACACACACGCACACACACGCACACACACGCACACACACGCACACACACGACAGGGGTGACACAACCTGAGCTCTATTGTAATTCACTCCCATGTCAACTGTCTCCGCTCATTATCTGCTTTGTGAACTGTCTTAAAGGGCCTGTTCCTGATTTCAAAGCTTCAGTCAGGAGCATGTTTTGGTTTGAACTTTTTGCCCCGTTTATTTTGTCCTTCTGCCACTGTGATATTGCACCATGACAGAGAATCAAGTGTCTGGGACGACTTTTAGGAACAATAGCTACATTCATATAATAATTTTTAAAACCGAATTAATTGTTCTGAATTAAATAGTTTGGAATTAAAATATTATCATTCGAGTTTACATGTAAATAATAATTCTGAATTGAGGTTTACATGGAAAACACATTAAATTGTCTTTATTTAATTCTGCTTAACGTCTGTGAGTCGGGAAGGGTTCTGATTGGACAGTGGACACAAACGTATTTATGTCGACCGGAAGAAAAAACACATTTCAGCTGCTACCGGCTTTTTTGTCATCTCGGTTTGTCGTTACGCCACAGACACAAACATGATCCAAACTTTTTTCTCAGTCGTTCCAATGATAATTATGCAGCAGTTTGAGATTTCTATCATCACACTTTACGTCGGAGAAGGGAGGATGAAGACAAACTGAGCCAACGGCTGCTCTACCTCAGCCCACTCTCGCATCCCGCTCGCAAATCCAAAGAGCAGTGGATGAAAGTCCGAAGCGAGAACTAGTGGAGCCGGATCGTCCGGATCGCGTCAGAACGGCGACCCAACGAACATGCGCTGAAAGACCGTTTACATGATCGAGGAATAAATTAATTCGGCTTTAATATCGGATTAGACCACCCACTTACTTCAGAATTGAGTTTCATTCCAAATAATCATTTCATAATCAAAAAAAAAAAAAAAAAAGATGAAGTAAATTACTAATCTGTTTAGGACATTTTACAATTCTTAAAGCTGCATTGTGTAACTTTTCTGGTGGAAAGTCTGTCAAATGCTTTTCTCCTTGGAGATGTTATTGCTTTGTCTGGAATGGTTCACAGTATGGCATTAAACCTTTCTATCGTCATAGAGACCAAATCGGACCAAGTTACAGGTCAGGTCTGTTGAGTTATAAAACCACCTGTAATTTAATAAATGTAAGGTACAGCTGTTTAATGTCATATTGTGGAACATTTCAGGCAGTCAAGGGGTTGAGATTAAATAAGTTTTCTTCTTCCCGCTCCTTTTTGGGCAAGTTTTTTGTTGTTATTTCTGTTATGATTACACTAATATCATATGGATAATACTCTGTTCCATTGTAAAAGAATGCACATTGTTTTTTTTGCCCAAAATAAATACATAAATGAGAGCAAAGACATATGGTGACGGACCCCCAGTCAAAAAGTTACATAGTGCACCTTTAAATAAAATTAGTCAAATATTGCAAGCATCATATCATACCATTAATATCCCTGTTGTTTCTAACCGTGCCATCACAAACCCCCTAACAGGAGAAGACAGACGCTGCCAGTGGAGATTCTGTTTAGTGCAGTCTGGGGTTAGGAGCAGAGCCAGAGACATGTGCCCACCCTAATGTCTCATGGCAACTCAGGCCCGGCCCCATAAAACAATATTTCATGTGGGGTCGGGGCTAATCAGGGGCCCTTTCAACAGCCCGACAAACCGATGGAGTCTGGCTGTCCTGATCAAAACACGATGAATACAGACAGCTCCCATGTAAAACACAGCACAGAAGATCAGCTGTATAGAGGCTAAGGATGCAGTGATATCCAATGGTATATCATGGTCGATGTAGTCCGCTCTGTTTTTTTTTTTTTTTTTAGCTATTTGCTGCACCATGCACAATGAATTTAAGCAAAGAAACTTGTGATTCGATATATTGTGATGGTCCATGATATTATTGAGAGACTTTTGACAATACGATATCACGATATTTTGGTTATTGTTACATCCCTAATAGAGGCTGATGGAGAGTGAATGAAAGTGATGGTATATTGATAAGTAGAAATTGTTTTGACTCAGGGATACTGTATTAAAATTAATTCCAGTTTAAAATTATGTAAGCAGCTGTAGTCTGAATGGCGTTTTTCAAAAAATACACACAAAAACTTTACAAATTCACAATCCCTGCACATTTAGAGTTCTTCTCTCAAACAAAAAATACTCTATTCCACCTTGTGATGTCTTGTAGCAATACAGGAAGTGCTCCACTGTGTTTTTAAACTCCATACATCTTCAATGGAATCATTTGGATGATTTCAGACCTGGAATTGTCAATATTTACTGAACAGAGTTCAGTTGGAACAGAGCATTTTGAGCTTTGGAGATGTAGACAGACTACATACAGACAGGATTACTTATGTGTGGATGAAACAAAACACAACTCTGGGTCTGTTTTTGAGGAGGTAAAAGCATTATAACATGGCTTGAAGCGCACAAGAATCAGTTTTGTGTAATATAGGACCTCTAAACACCAGTCTTGCATGTTTTCAATCACAAGTGGTTCTATTGCTGAAAACGTATATTGAAAAACATACATGCTTTAATATTTATTTGTGTGTATTGTGCATTTATATAATGTCTTTTTGCGTCTGTCTGATGTGAGCGGGGTTGCGTTTCCACAGATCTGACTCGTAACTTGTAGGGGTGTGCAAAAATATCGGAATATCGATATATTGGATCGTTTAATGTGATGATACAGTATCGATATCGTGGGCTGCTGTATCGATATATCACCAAGAGTATTTTTAGGTGTGTTTTACTAAATTATTTTGTTACAGAGCTACAGTTTTGTTGCTTGTGGAGTGAAAGGAAACTCATTTATGCAACACATTTGACATTTTTACTGTTTTGATGATTAAAATGTTTCATATGAACTTTGCACAAGAAGTGGTTTAACAAAGACTTTTAGCATCACAGCCACGATTTAGCTTTTATTTTTTATTGAACTGTATCGAATCGATTTGACATATATCATATCGAATTGAAAGTGCACTGTATCGAGATATGTATCGTATCATGGCCTGTGTATCGAGGTATGTATCGTATCGGCAACTTCTTAATAATACCCAGCCCTAGTAACTTGGCCCTGTAGTGTCACATGCTTGTTTCCGCTTGAGATAGACAAGTTCACAAGCCAATACTGTACAGTTTTCCGCCCTGGCTTTCTGTCTCCGTTTGTGGATATGGACTTCACATGACAATCATTGGTGTCATGAGGACTATTTCTGATATTGAAATGAAATAGCTTGATTAAATTAGACTGAGATTGGATTAAAACGACAATGTGACTCTCTGTGTGTCCGAGAATATACAAAACATCACTGAGTTCATCTGAGTGATTTCTAGGGGAACATCCGGCCCTGTCAGTTTATTTGCTTGTATCATCTGACACATTAACCTGCTGTTCTGTTGTCTGCTGTGTCACTGTGCCCCTCCCTTTAAGGACTGCACATGGAAATGAGCTTCCAAAAAAATAAATGTTTTGTATGTTGTGGATTGTTTGATTTTGGAGGTGGTTTTGCATTTTGGAGTGAGCAATCCAAAACCAAATGTTCCAAGTAAATTTTTAATGCCATAATATGTAGCTTTTTTGCTATAAAGGAACTAAAATAAATACAAGTTGATGTTTTTTTGTTTGTTTGTTCGTTTCAATTTGTGTGGGTTTATTGCACTGAAAATTAAACATGCATCCTTATTGTAAGTAGGCTTGCATATCCACGAATCTGACTCTTACTTGCTCTGGAGGTAGGCCTCTTCCTGCTTGTTTCCATGGAAATTTAGTTATTTTGGTCATAATATTTCACAGTATGGCTTTAAACTTATCTATTTTCACAGAGAATGTTTCGAAGTAGACTATGGTTTTAGCTTTTTATTTCCATGCAATCATGCAGATGACGTGCAATCTCCAAAAAGTTACATACTGTACCTTTAACTAAATGCAATTATTATCATCATGTAAGTTATATTTTACCAGATTTATGTCTTCTTTGGTCCTTGACTGACCGTTGTCCATAATGATAGAACTACTTTAGGTTAGGTAAAAGTGACTACAGTCTAAATCAGGAAAATTTTGAAAACCTTTATAAGTTGTTTAATGAATCTGCAGAGGTTCATGTCCTACCTGCAGAAACCTCCTTTACTGATAAAACTGAGGCCTCCATCTCCTCACAGGTCTCTTTGTGTTCGGGGGTTCTCCAGGGCTCTCTTCTTGGACCGGTCCTTTTTTCGTACCTCCTGCCCCTGAGTCAAATGAAAAAATCAATAACCGCTCCCTGGCACCCGTTCTGAAGTGTATGACGTAAACTCTTGGCTGGCCATGACTTTTTTTTTTTTTTTTTAATCTGAATGAGCAAAGCAGATTTTTTTTTATTAAACCAAACATGTCCTTTTTATTTTCATTTTTCTTCAACAATACAAGTCCACAGCCATCAACCTTGGTATCAGTATTGCTGAAGATTCTAAGTTTGACAAGCAGAGGCTAAAATAAGGTTTACTGTAACAATACTGCTGTTGTGTCCTTGGACAAGACACTTGACGCCTCACCCCAGTGTCTGTGTACTGTTGTATGTGTGAATGGATGAGTGGTTCCTTGATGTAAAGCGCTTTGAGAGGCTTGAAGGGAGAAAAATGTTATATAAATGTCACCATTTAGTTTGGCATCAGCTCAGTCTCCATGGAGATAGGTATATTTAATGCTACACAGTGGAACATTCGAGACAGAACCGTGTACTCCTGCGGGAGGCCTGACGCAACACAGTGCAGCACAGGACACATTTTGAAAGCTCACTGCAGACACGGGTGGGAGCGGGACTGCACAATGTGGGAGCGGGCGGATGGGATGATAAACTGCAGTTCCGCAAACTAAATATGAGTGTGAAGTAAAATATACAAATGATTAATGTCTGCCTATCATACATCATTTATGTTGGATATTGTATTTGGCATTAATAAAACATTTTAAGCAGCCTAATTTTGCGGTGTGGTCTAATCTTGCACATATTTTAGACAATTCCTTTCCACTTCTCCGTGTTTGATAGAGCTTAAGAAAGCAAACGTCCTGATCTTGCGGGACTTGCAGGCGGGAGCGGGACAAAATATTGCAGATGCGGGCGGGAGTGGAACTGAAAATTACAATTCTTTGCAGAAGCAGAACTGCACAGTGCGGGTGCGGGCGGGAGTGGGACTGAAAATTCTGTCCCGCACAGACCTCTAATTCAAGACAAAGCAATAACATCATAGAGACAAGCAGGTCAGGAGGTGGTTTCTCCCCCAAAAAAGATACATATTGCATCTTTAAACATTCTATATACATTATTTCCTGATTATTTTCTTGTCAAAAAATATACCCTAAGTTGTGTTTTGTTTCATTCACACATGTTTAACACACAAATCCTGCATATTTAGGCTGAGTTCTTCTCTTAAACAGAAAACACAGTGTTCAACCTTGTGATGTCATGTGGTAATACAGGAAGGGCTCCACTGAACTAAAGGTATAAGTAGCTGTTAACTTGAAAACTACCACTTCATGACATCACAAGGTGGAACAAGGTGTTTTGTGCTTTGGAAATGTAGACAGAGCAGTGTGCAAACCTCCCATCACAACCCCCTAAAAAGCCCCAAAAACTAAACTTTGAGGGGGTTAAATTTTTGTTAAAAAAAAAAAAGTCTAGACGCCATCCCATACAGACTCGGACAGGGTCAGCCCGATGTTCCCGATGTTCCTCTAGTTGCAAAAGGTATGTATGTTCCCTGTTAACACCACGGGCTGTCCTCATCTCAAGTTATTACATGAACTCATAAAACAGCAGCATGTAGAACTTTGTATGCACCTCACCACACATCAATCCGGAGCAGAAGCAGTGAGTACGGGCAATAGCAGCAGCCAACAGCGGTAAAGACCGTACTCACCGTAGCTTGCAGCCCCTCAAGACGGAATTCGGGGGTCAGGTCGTTGCTCCTGTGCTGTCCTCGGAGCACGTTGATCCTGGTTCCAGATGGGGACGAGCAAGACCAGTGCTCAATAGACTGGGTCCGACCGGTTCCATGCTGTCGTCTGCGCACTGGTTCCGTACGGGGGAAGTGAGAATGCACAGTGGACTACAGGTCCGGGTGGGCTGCTCCGGTCCTCCGTGCTCGAGGACTGCAGCTGGTTCTGAGGTGGTGCAGCATTTGGACAGAAGCGTGAATCCTGTTTGGTTCGTTATATGTTGTTCTGTCTGAATACTGATGGGTATTTCGCACAGATAAATAATAAAGGCTTACTCAAATACATGTGAATGAAACAAAACACAACTCCAGGTATGTTTTTGATGAGGTAACAAGATTATAACATGAGTTAATACTCACAAGAGTCCATTTTGTGTAACAGATAGACTTACACATCCTTAGCAACAGACTCAATATGGTGGTAGGTAGTGATTTTGTCAAGTGCCCTCTCTCTGCTGTTGTTAATGTTATAAGAGCCCAAACCTCCACAGACCCATGTGTATCTGCGTGATGACCTCCTGCTCTCTCAGGTATCTCCTCTGTGCACCTCTTCACTCTGCTCTCTGGACTGACAGTGGTTTTAATCTTCTCTTTGCTGCCCGCGCTGGAGATTGGGACGAACAAAAATCAATACGGCATGGCAGGCGATCTGAGAGCCGTTGAATTACAAGAGTCGGACGCTCCTCTGCAGCCTTGAGCTAAGCATCATGGGAGTTTCATCACGGAGCAAGGGCAGGTCACTGGGTCAAGTGGGGGGCAAAGTACTGTGTTTACAGTCTGAGAACACAATGAGGAATAGGCCAAATGCAGCATTAAAGGGCATATGACAGGTTAGACTACTCATTTCAAATTCAAACACATTCCTACCCTGTTATAAAGTTCCCTGAAGAGGTTTTAGATATAATCCATGCATGTTTCAGAATTTAGTGATCTCTTGTGGGCCATATTTGAACCCTCCTTATGGTTAGCAGCAAGATTCTGTCCAATGCAAGCCTACGTCACCCATGCTCCCACACGACAAGTCTCCAAAAACATACAAAACTGTACACAACAAGTAGATCAACCTGATGTGATGTTCAGTAGTTTCTCAAGCAGGATGCACTGTGACTGTGTTCTGACAACGCTCTGAAGGGAGAGTGAGTGAGAGAGCAAAGGGAGGGAGACCTAGGCTATGTTCAGACTGCAGCCTGAAGTGAACCAAATCACATTTTTTGGCCCCTATGTGACCTGTATCTGATCTTTTAATGACAATCTGAACAAGACAGATCTGATTTTTTCAAATGTGACCCAGGCCACTTGGATATGTGCTCCTAAAACTGATACATATCTGATCTTTTGACATGCGACTTCAGTCTGAACAGCCAGGTCACATTCATCCCACCTACACGTCAGGCTCGGAATCTAGTCAATGAAAGCAAGGTTAGCGGGTTTAATCATATTTAGGGGGCTCACTGTATTCAGGCCAAATTGGAGGGGTCTTATCAGAACAAGGTGTTTTTTGAAATGATTGCCAACGAAATGGCCAAGTGCGGCTATATATCCTGGCTCCAGTATCAATGAAAAATAAAGAGCGTGCGAGACAAATACAAGGAGGCTAAAGACTCAAACAAACGAAGCGGCCCTGGACGTGTAACCTGTCCATTTTACGAAGAACTGGACCATATTTTGGGAGACAAACCCAGCGTTTAGGATACTTCTGTAAACACTGAGCACGCTCGCAGCATGTGATGTCGTCATGTCCTCCAATGCACATGCAGGAAACGTGAACGACCTCACAAAAAAATCATACAAATAATAATTAAAAGCTTATTAAAGATGTTTATACGTTGTTTTTGGCAAATATAGCATTTTCAAAACAATAAAAGGTAACATGGTGATAAGACTATGTGTTAGCTGTTAATATCACATAGAAGTAACATACCCCCCTCTTTAATATAATACCGTACCTAGTTTTTTTTTTTTTTATTTGTTATTTTTGGTGAAGTGTATAATTTGACTTCCTAGTTGGACATGGGCAGCAGATGTTTTGATGTACATACAAAATTGCACAATAGTTGGAGACCTTGCAGCGTAGCGGAGTATAAATATGTACAGGCCACAAACGCCGAGCTGATTGCCAGGACTACACCAGGTCTAAACCAGGACTTAACCAGGACTTAATCAGGACTTAACCAGGACCGAAGCAGGACTAAACCAGTGTCATTAGCATGTCTTTATCTGATGGGTTTTATGTAATAAATATACTAAAGCCACTTTCTCAACCTGGTCTGCCATCGTTCTGGGAAAAGACCGGGAAAATGGCACTTGTTTCCAGAAGTTCATAATATAAGTTACGGTTTAAAATGATTAAAAGCATAAATAAGTTATAAGTTACCTAAAATCTGTTAAAAGTATATCTCATTTAGTAAGTAATGTGTTTAAAACCGTTAAAAGTACTTGTAAATAAGTTTATAAAGTTGTATAGTCCATGTTGCAGTAAACATTGTTTATTTTATTTTGAAAATCTACAGGAAGTGCTATGCATGTGTATCACTGCTACTGCCCGCTTTTTGTATTAACTTTACACATGTTGACCCGGAAGTGAGTGTATGCTACGTGTTAGCTTAACAGCGAGAAAAAAGACACAAGAGAAAAAGGGGATGTGTCTGAACTTTTTTGACAGTGTAAAACAAGCTTCTGGGCTACTGGAGATAGAGACTTGTCTTACACACATTTTGAAAGCTCATGGACGTTTTCAAGTCGTTACTTTCAGCGTTTTTAGCATTCGCAAGCCAAGCGGATGCTCTCATTTGGATTGGTGACAAAGTTAAATCAGCTGCTACAAAGACTATTTTCATATTCTCGGCTTGAGAGTGGAACATTAGTTATTAGAAGAGCTAACAGACTGTCAACTAACCTTTGGATAGTTACCTTCTGGACCGAACTCGTGTGAGGGAAGTGCAAGAAGAGGATCAGTGGACGTGACTGTGCTGCCATCTTGAGACGCGCCATGGCCTTTGACCCAAACTTTATTGATACCCACTAGACACTGAACTACAAAACGAGGTACAGAGGTACACCTTACAAACCATGCGCAACAATTAAATCTGTAAGAAGTTGGAGTATACATGTTCAAAGGAAGTGAAGAAGACGGATCTGGTCTTAGGAGCTATCAGCTTTTGCTATACCATTTGTAATCCATGGTTTATCTTGCGGTATACCGGCTCAACAGCGCAATATGCAATATCTAACTTGTTTTAAGGGATATCTATTGATCTGCTTGGATTAAAAATGAAATTTCATTGTGCATGTGTTACTGTAACTACTCCTGCCTGTTCTGCTAGCGCTGCAAGGCCTCCGCATTGCTGCTTGCAGCTATATTTATGATTATACTACTAAGATATTACACCTTTATTTTGGTTAAAGGACAACCTTGCGCTTTTTTATTTCTTTTTTTTTTTTTGTATTGCTCATATTCTTGTATTTAAAAAAGAAAAGAATAATAATTTCTTTATATATCTATGTCGACAGAGGACCCTTTCAAATGTAATCACAACTTCAACCCACTGATTCTTCATTGACGTCCAAAATAGCTCATTTACACTTTTGCCTATGTGGCCCATGTCGTCTTATATCTGTGCAATAATCCAACTGAGAAAATATGGCATTGTAAAGACGTAGTACAGAGATTTTCCCCCAGTAAAAAGAATGCCTGGTTGATTTCTGCTTATGAGCGCAGCTTGGAGCTCTGTGATCAATATGTGTGCAACCACCTGCCAATGCTGCACTCACTGAGTAATTAGCCAGTGTGCCCGGACCGCTCTGACGGGGCTAATGGAGACGCACAGGGAGGAAAATGTGCAGCTCACATTCAAAAGAACTTGTCCTTGAAGAAATTGAATATTCAGCTTTTGAGGTTTTGCAAAAGTTGTTTTACCTGTAAAGTTTAGGAGTGAACTTTGTACCAGTGTTTGTTTTATATGCACAGCAAAGGTTTTTTTTTTTTAAGTATGGGTAATCCCTACATATCACGCCAAAACAAAGATATTTGTTATTCTGATTTTTATATTTAAATACACCGATAACATTCTTCTTTTGGTAAGCCATGCAAGTCTATAGGAAATAATTCCCACATGGGAATAAATACAAATATTGTGTTACTGAGTCCATCAAAAACAATTATTTATTTATTCAAAAAAATCATGAGAAAAATAAAATAGGTTTGAAAACACAGAACTAAGATATCAGTTCTAAAAGTATAAGATAAATTGTTCAAATACTTGTCCTCTGAACTCATTTGACTCCAGTGCCTCTGGAGTGGACCATCTCTGTGGATTCCAGGTTAAGTTTAGCCTTTATTGTCCTCATAGGGAAATTTGTCCAGTGCTTTTGACCCATCCTTCAGTGCCGATGAGATAATTTGGAGGATTTTAGCTATGGTGCATGTTTTAGGATGCAAAGTCCATTTTGAAAAATACACTATAAAAATGTAATGTCTAAAAGTGGAAGATAATAGTTGTCTTAAAGGTTCTGTATTAAACAAAATAGACTCTTGGGAGCTTTCAGTCATGCTGTTACCCCATTAAAAACTTACCTGTAGTTGTGTCTTGTTTCATTCAGAGTGCTTTCTGATTGAGAGAAGAACTCAGCCTAAGTATACAGGGTTTGTGTGTTCAACACGTGTGAATGAAACAAAACACAACTCCAGGTCTGTTTTGTCATGAGGACACAACATAGATTAGAAAAAGTGTTATATGGGTCTTTTAAGGTTTATTTAAGATCATTTAATTTGATGCACTTCATTACTTTGCTTTTTACTTTATATTTGTCATTGGGATTTTCCTATTTCAAGCTAGAATTTATTGAAAAACATCTTAAAACCAGTGAAGTCTTTGGCCCATGATTGGCCCTGGTCAAAACTACTTACCAGATTCAGATTCTGAATTCCAGCCATTCCAAGATCCAAGATACTCACTTTTTTTGCGGTGCACTTCACAGCATGCACGCCCAAACTTAATCCCAGCTAGAGCCTGCATTACCTCTGCCATAATCATATAAACATCATATCTCCTGGCTCCCAAGGTAAAGTGGAGAGACAGGGACGACGTGGCGTGGCAGAGCTATTTTGCGCGCCGCTTTCTGTTTGATTATTTGTCACCGACACGCGTAACGGCACTTAATGAGGAGCTGGAGATTGAATTAGCCTAGCATCTCTTGTTTTTTCCACTCGCACGCGCTTGTAATAGAGATAAAACCACCTCCGAAGCTATTACCGTCTTATTTAATCATTGGTGGAAAATGTTCTCTAATCAATTGCGCTAGCGTCGCCACCAGATGTTTGCGGATGCTATAATTGAGTTATTTCAGTCAGACAAACCGAGCGGCGTTTGGTCTAATTACGCGCGTGTTGTCAGGAAAGAATCAAATATGCTTCAACCGGGAGTCGAATGCTTTTAATACGGCTTTTGAGTGATGTATCATTTTTAGATTAATTTCTGATGCAATAAAAAGTTGTGTGATCTTCGTCAAAAGCTGTCAGTTATTCTCGTCACAGCTCTCCCAGAACAAACTGTTTGGGAAGTGCATTGTTTGTGCGCGTTTGATGTTCCAGAAGCAATCAGCCGGTCACACGGATATTTATAGCGCGGCGCCGCATCGCAATCTTGGCTGGAATTAATACTTGTGCAAATGAAGGGACTCTGGTCTGTCAGCGAGTGAGAGCGGAGATGGGGAGGATAGTGTTTGTATGTGATGGTATAAAAGCGTGTCTGACTGAGCTCCTATAGAATATTCAGAATAATGATCCCTATGGTGGAAGCTTTGAGGAAGACTTTCAAAAATTTCAATCATGTTCAGAAAAAGTGTCCAGCGCTATGTGTATTTCAACCATCTTTGTCACTTAAAAGGTACAATGTGTGACGTCTGTGTAATCCCTCATTCGTTCCATAGCAAAAAAAAAAAAACTGTCAACTTTTGTCCAGTTGACAGAATTTAATTTAATTTTTGCTATAGTATATAACTTTTTGGAGGTGGTGCATGATCCTATGAAAATATAAAGTTAAACTCATAATTCCGTGCATTCTTCGTGGAGATAGACACACTTTATGCCATACTGTGGAAGATTATAGTAAAAGCAACAATTCTCCGAAAACAAGCAGGACTGAAGCCCTCCTCCAGGTCAAATAAGAGTCAGGTTTGTGGCGATGCAAGCCCACTCAGAGTAAGGAAGCATGTTTTTATGTTTTTCAGTGCAATAAACACAACCAAAATGAAACAATATATACATTTTAGTCTGTTTTTTTGGGGGGGGGTAAAAAGTTATATAGTGCAAAAAAACTAAATCTACTCAAGTTAAGATGAATTAAGAAAGTTTTATCACGATTTGAGTCAATTTCACTTGACAAGTAAAATTATCTGCCAGTGGAATAAGTCTTTTTGTAATTAAAATATGAAAATACATCTTGCTCCACTTAAAATAAGAAAAACAACAGCTTTTTGCACTTTAAATAAGAAGCAAAATCAAATGTTGCTTGAATTTAAGAAAAACATACTTACTCCATTGGTACATAATTTTACTTGTCAACTTGAATCTTCTCAAACATAGTAACCTGTTTTTAGTGTAAGTCATATTGGGCATCCACCACCATGAAGATGCTATTGCTTTGCCTGTAATGTTCCACAATATGGCATTAAACTTTACTATTTATGGGTGTTTTATTGCTCAAAAATACCTCTAAAAACAAGCATTCTGACTGTGGGTGCGGTCACCTTTTCACAGATCTCATCTATAAACTGGACTAGTGGTGTCTCCCACTTGTTTCTAGAGTTTAATATCATACTTTGGAACGCTGCAGGCAAAGCAATAACATCTCCATGGAAACAAGCAGCTGGTGAGCTCTCAGAAAAGTTAGATAGTGCACCTTTAAGTATTATTGTAAGGGAGATGGAGATGCTGAGGGAGACAGTGGTTCTACTGCTGCTCAAATTATCTTTAGCCAATATTTAATATGCCGTCTGTATACTGTGCAACTACAAGAAAAAGAGTTTGCAGAGTTTGACAGTGGCTTATAACGACTCTTTGAGAATATTACTGAAAGTGCCGAGGTTCTGTAGTGCCAGTGAAATGTTTGTAAATTGTGGTGTGAGATCCTGTTGTCACGATCAGATGTTGTATTTATTCATTTATGTGCAGAGCCATGAATCTGAGCAATCATCACTGAAGCTCTAGTGTGTCCTGTGAGGAACTCTGTCAGATTCACTTCTAAGCTGTGGAGACACTGGCGCTCTTGTCTGTATACATTATAACATGCACTGTATTAAAATTTTTTATTCTTACTATTTTCTTTTTAATACTATGAACCAGATATTACGTGTTCTTAATAAAGATTGAATTGAATTGATACAGTATGTGTTGAAATTAATGGATTTCCTATCACTTCACATTAGGTAAAGATTCTGGACATGATTTGAAATGTACACTCTGAACAGAATACTACTGTTACAAAATAATTTACATATTTCATTGTAATGCTGATTAGAAAAGTAAAATCATCACTCAACATTTTTCAGCCCTTGTACAAGTCCTACCTGTACGTAATGCACGTCTTGGAATAGTGATTGACGCAAGGAGAACATCTAAACTTATTTATACCGTACATTTCTTGTATTATTTATTGCAGTATTTATCATCGCCAACATTATTATCCACTTACCCGCTGCACTTTCAGATCTGTCTCTTCATCCTATAAAACCGATTGGCCACAACATCCCCGAGAAACCGAAAATAGCGAGCGGTGCAGATCTGCTGGAGCGGCTCATTTCGGAATAAAGTGGAGGAAAACCTAATTGAAACTTTCTCCTCATGATTTGCTGCTGGATCTGAGGCTGGAGTTTTCCATTGTCACAAAATCGATGCGCCAGAGACGGGGAGGGCCTAACTGGGGAGGGCTTCTGGCTTTGGGAGCGCGGGGTTAAGTGATGTGCCTCTGGAGCTGAGTGGATCCTGGACACAGCCTTCACCCAGGGGTCTGAGGAAGAGGAGACTGCCTAATGGTGGAGCGCTGAAGGGGGGAAGGAGGACTGGGACGTGGGGGTGAGAGTGTGAGGAGAGTCAGAAAATGTTTTGTTTCATTCACACATGTTTAACACAAAAACCCTGCATATTTAGGCTGAGTTCTGAGTCCTCTGGAAGCACTCGGTTCCACCTTATGATGTCATGTGGTAATAGAGGAAGAGCTCCATTGTGTTTTTAAACTCCATACACCTTTACTAGAATCATTTTGATGATTTAAGCCCTGGAATTTCCAATCTCTACTGATCTGAAGGTAAAAGGAGCTGTTTACTTGAAAACTACCACTACTTCACAAAGTGGAACAGAGCATTTTGAGTTTTGGAGATGTAGACAGACTATAATAATATAGGATGACTCAAACATGTGTGAATAAAACAAAACATAACTCTGGGTATGTTTTTGATGAGTTAACAACATTCTAACATGGCTTAAAGTCCACAAGAGTCAATTTTGTGTCATATAACAGGGGTCCCCAAACCCCGGGCCGTGGATCGGTACCAGGCCGTGGGTCGTTTGGTACCAAGCAGCGAAAGCGTGAACCCCCCCATAGGCCACGTGGACCGTGCCTCCTCCCGTACACCGTGCAGGCCACCCCTCTAAACCAGAAGTAAACCAGGACTAAACCAGGACTTAACCACGACTAAAACAGGTCTAAAACAGGACTAAAACAGGAATAAAACACGATATAACTACTTACACACTTACACTTAAAAATAGGAAAAGTGCTTTGGTTTTTGGTTTTGTGTTGTTGTTGTTTTTTTATGTAAATAGTAAATGGATGGGCCGCAGTAGAGCATTTGCAATTACAGGTACCAACAAAAATTTTTTTGAGTGGGTTCGCCTCTCCACAGATCTGACCAACACCTGCTCGTTTCCAGTGGACATACAGTAGATGAGCTCCATTTAAAACAATAACATTCTCATGGAGACAAGTGACACATCCCTCAATGTTAAAGATTCACTGTGTAACATTTCCAGTGGAAGGTCTCACATCTGCTTGTTTCCATGGAAATGTTATTGCTTTGTCTGTAATGTTCCGCAGTACAGATTAATCCTATCTATTACTACAAGCAGGTTACAGCATTATGCTACATTATAGTTCAGATCTGTGGAGAGTCACATAAGGAATTACTGTCTTTTTGAGCAATAGAAACATCTGTAATGAATAAATGCTAGATGGATATGTTTAAAATCATACCATGGAACATTCCAGGCTAAGCAATGACATCTCCATGGAGACAAGCAGATGGTGAACCCCCGCCAGAAAAGTTGAGCAATGTACCTTTAAACATAGTGCTAATAACTTCACTCTTGAAAGTCAGAGAAACTTAGGAAGATGAAATAAAAGAAAAATGTCTAGAAAAATGATTTTGACAAAACTTTTACATCAGATATCCTTCCTTCCTTCCTCAATCCCCTTCATTATCCAAGCTCGCAAGTGATACAAGCAATTAAAGTAATGAAATATTCTATTCATCAGCTTGTTTTGGGGAAAGTTAATTCCTCTCCACAACAAACACAAACCACAACATATAGCCTTCTTTGTTTTCTTTAAGAAGCCTATAATCACTCACCCACTTTGTAAACAGTGCAGCGCGAGGTGGACATTACAATGACGGATCATAATGCAGCCGCCGACAATGACTGGAGCTAAGGACTAGTCAGAGGTTGGAGCAGCTCTTAGGCAAATAGAGCAGCCCCATCGCCATTTGGGTAAGTAGACGCCAATTACACACTAGCATGATTTAAGATCCAATGCTGTCAGCGCGGTGAGGAGCCAAGACCTCCGCCGATGAAACCAAAATGGCCCCCGTAATGACGCGAGTGACAACGCAGCCACTTTGGATGGACTGACTATTACTGCTTGTCAACACGAGCAAGAAAAAGAGGAAAACTATGAGCGCCGCAATTAGAGAATGAGAAAGGAAATGGATACGGTACTGAAGAGAAAGTAGTTCGGGGCGCGACTTAACGCATTGATTTATCGGATTTGTCATCGGCGAGTTGTGTGTTATAAATTTTCCTACTCCGGTAATAGCAGTAATGAGGTCACAGACTGAGCAGTGTCATCTCAGCACTTTGGGGAGCAGGCCTTGTGTTAAAGAGGTAACAATCATTAGCAAAGAGCATTCATCTACAGCATTAGCTTAGTGTCAGGCTGACTTTGGGCTCTCGGCGTCTAATGGATTCAATCGGAGGCCGTGATTGGACGAGAAACGCGGCGATCCGTTAGAGTCAAGGTCATTGGTCAGATTGTGTTGATAATGTAATGTCAGTTATGAGTGTTATGGTCATTACTTCCAGTTGTTATAATCAAGATGTAAATACAGTGTAGGATTTTGTGATTTGTGCAGTGCTATCTAGATTATATGTTCTGTGCCACAATTAGGTGAATGTCTCTTCCCGCTCTTCACCCTTTTTCATTGGTGGATTAAGGTATAAACTATATTCTGTGTATAATAGCTTTCTCGTGCCTTAGTCAAAGCAATAAAGCCAAAAAAATACTCCCTTTAGGACAGTACTAGTGACCAAGTAAAGTATTTTTGCATTGTTTATTCCCTATAGTTTGTATACTGTACTGTGTAGGTTAGTTCATCACATCTCTTACTGCTTTATGTATCCAAAATTTACAATGTAAAACAGCTTAAAGGTCCTTGTGAAATTTAAGCTATGTAATAATGTTGTTACCTTCTCAAAAACATACCTGAAGTTGTGTTTTTCATTCACACATGTCTGAGTTACCCTTTATTAGTCTAGCCTGATTCATCAGCCGGTTACACTTTATGGAAATATCTGACCTCGGAGCATTAGAATTCGTTCTCTTGATGGTAGGTGGGTAAATTTTTTTTTAACCAATCTCTGTATTTGGTTGTGACGTATGTAATGCGCTGGAACGCTCAGTGGTGTCCAAGTAATTACCGGCACAACAGCAAACAATGTAGGAGTGAACATGTCTGTCAATATGTGACAACATGAGATGAACTTGCAAATTAAAGGTGCAATAAAAAATGCAAAGTTTGTATTTGACAAAGGAAGTCCAAAAGAGGATAGTGTATGCAGTCTGTTATTACAACTCGGGTTGGTTCAGTTCTTCGCTGATTGGCCCTGTATATGGTCTACAACTTCCAGGGTTCTTGCAAACTGTCTAGTATATCCCAATTCCTGACCTAGTCGCTGGAGAGAAATGAAATTGAGCGGTGGCACTAGGTGGCGCCAGCCTGGTTATTATTAGTCTGTCTATTTCTCTAAACCTCACAATGCTCTGTTCCACTTTGTGATGTCATGAAGTGGTAGTCAAGTTAACAGCTATACCTATTACCTTCAGTAGAGATTGAATTCCAGGGCGGAAATCATCCAAATGTTTCTAGTGAAGGTGTGTGGAGTTTAAAAACACAGGTATTACCACATGACATCACAAGGTGGGACGTGGTGTTTTTTATGTGTTTAAACTTGTGTGAATGAAACAAAACACAATTCCAGATATGTTTGTGATAAGGAAACAATATTAGAACATGGACTATGGGCCCTTTCTCTGTGCTGTTGCTCTTTTATATTTCTTAGGTTTTTCAATATCACTGCAAAAAAGTTGAAATGACTATATTATCAGCCAAGGTCACTGATGAAATGAACGTCGCCATGACTTAAGAAGCTGTGAACTTTTAAAATGAATTAGTTCATTTTAAACAGTATTGTGTGGTCTAAAGTTATTCCTCACTCACCTTATGCATTCTGAGCGTCCTAATCATTCACCGCAGTGAGTTTATGAGTCTGTTCAACAACTTTTCCACACAATTCTTGATTGTCAGACAGTAAAACACTTTGTAATTAGATGCAGACAGTGGTGGACTTATTTTGAGCTCAAGAGCTGCTTATACAATGCGTGGAAAAAGAATCGTGGTGAGTAATTTAGGGCATTGTTTCCCAAAGACTGGGTCGTGACCCTGAAGTGGAGCACAAGAGATTTTTTTTTTGGGTCACGTTGTCACTATCTGCATGTAGGTCTGAAATATACAGTTCTACAGACTATTTTGTTTCAATATTGCTGGTGTAATTGAATATTGAAACGAAAAGGAATTGACTACATTTACTGTCCAAATAGGCGACTTATGGATCCTTTTCTTGCTGGTTCAGTTATTGTTTATTTAATTACTGTTTCATTGTTTAAAACTTGAGTAATACTAATTGTTATTGTTGATATCCTCATTAATATTCAACAATGGTCAAATCCACCTTTATTTTGTGATTTACGAATAATGTCTATCAACTTGGGTCGTGAAGGTTTGTGATTTTTAAAATATGGGTCCCCAGAAACAAAGTTTGGAAAACACTAATTTAAAGTGTTAAAGTATGATTTGGTTACATTTGTTCTTGTTACCCTTTGTTGAGGTAATTTCCAAACATGTTACTGAATCTAAAAATGTAGTTGGATTACAGTAAATCTACTCCTGATCTGTACGGAGCCAAGGTCATAGCTCGGATCGTACAGTACAAATACATTAGCACCATCACCGCCCTCACCCACAGCGCCAGTATCACGTCTATAATCATTATGTAAATCTGCTCGCTCCACTCCTGAGCCTGGACCCCGGACCGCTACGCAGGCCCCTGCATGGCGCATTAGCATCTCTCTGTGTTTTCCCACAAACACTCGGCTCCAATTAACACAGGATTAATTGGCATCTTTATCTCATTAGGGCCGATGCGATCAGAGGATGATGAGGTTTTCGCCGCGCGCCCATTTGTTTAAGCTGATTGTGGTAATTGCCGTCATTATTATGCTCTCCTTAACGTCAACCCAGGGCCCTCTCCCCCCCGTCCGGACCCCATAAAGCTTAGCCATGTGTCACCGCGCAGTTTAGCTAACCCCTGGAATAGCCCGAGCTCGTCCCCGCGTGTGGTTAACGGCCGGGAGGGTGATTATCGTTCATACGTTTGACCCATTAGCCTCCCCTCGCAAAACTCTCCGACGGATGGCTTTTGCGCGTGCTCCTAATTGCGGTCCCACCTTCCCAAATAAAAACTTTAAAGGTTCCGCGTTCACAGAGCAGGGTTAAGTGCGTGATAAGATGTTTTACACAGCCCGCGAGTCGCATTTGTCAATCCGGTGATGATGTAGTTCTCGACTATATGGGCTATAAACGCCAAGAGAAACTATAAGCGTCTCATTATATAGAGGGGAAGGGAAATTATAGCTGTTTTAGGCACTGGAGTGGCTAGCGGTTTTGTTTGATCATCTGCATTTCGTGGAAAATTTTCATCAGTAATGTATTTATTGGCGTGTATTGGAATTTTGGGGCGATTGTAAGTTAGGAATGCTGTTGTCTTTGGCTTGTTGATCAGGGAAAACAGTGCAAAAAAAGATTCAAATTAATTGTACCTTTAGAGAAATTCTTCATCGGCATTTGACCTATGCTTGGGTAACCTGTCAGGAGCAGTAGGTTACAGCTGTTTACCAGATCAGGGTAAGATCAGGATTTTGGTCAGAACTGAAAGAGAAATATGAACAATTACAGAAAAAGCATTGGAAAAGTAGAATAATTTTCTTTGACATGGTTGGTACCAAAGGAGAACAGTCAAAACCCAGAAAAAGCAAGACTTATTTGCCTACTTATGACTGACTTTGTTTTATGTAGTGTTTCTAGTGCGTGACATGGCAAAAGAATTTCTTTCAGCAGCACGAAAATCATTTTGACATGCTACTTTATGTGATCAATGTTTGTGCAGCTTTTTGGCAGCAGCTTGGCAACAACCATTAAAAGTCATGCAAAATACAAATAAATACTAGTATAAGACAGAGGATACAATGTTGTAGCGGGTTAAGCGTGTTAGGTTGATGGTTTGTTTCCACTGCACACAGCGGTTCTGCCCTTGAGCAAGCACTCTTTTAGTTGGTCGACTCCAGTTAACATCAGACTTAATTTAACAACTTTGATCTGTTTTTGCTCTTTTTTTAGTGACCTCGTGTTATGAAAGAGCCTACAAATAAAATATACAGTTTATTATTATTAAAGGTGCATAGTGCAACTTTTCTGGTGGAGAGTCCATCACTTGCTTGTTTCTGTTTATAGTATGTCATTGCTCTGTCTCAAATGTTCCACAGTATGATATTAAACAGCTCTACCTTACATTTATTTGATTACAGGTGTTTTTACAGCTTAAAAATACCCAGAAAAATGGGCATTCTGACTGTGACGGGGTCGCTTCTCCACAAATCTGACCTGTAGCTTAGGCTATGTTCAGACTGCAGCCTGAAGTGACCCAAATCAGATTTTTTCTTCCTATCTGATCTTTTAATGACAGTCTGAATGACACAGATACGATTTTTTAAAAATGCAATCCAGGCCACTTGGATATCTGCTCCTAAAACCTATAAATATCTGATCTTTAGACATGTGACTTCAGTTTGAACGGCCAGGTCAGAGTCTAGTCAATGGAGGGAAACTGAGGTTAGTGGGTTAATTAATATTTGGAACCAGACAGTTTTTGAAATGATTGCCAAAGAAATGGCCGATTGCGACTACAGTCGGTCCTGTCTCCATTGTCAACAACAAATAAAGAGCCAAATACAAGGAGGCTAAAGACTCAAAACAAATGAAGCGGCCGTGGACGCGTAACCTGTCCATTTTATGAAGAACTGGACTGTATTTTGGGAGACAAGCCCAGCATTTAGACTACCTTCCATAAACACCGAGCACGCTCGCTGCGTGTGACGTCGTCGTGTCCTCCAATGCACGTGCAGGATACTTTTGAGGTGTTTAAAGGTCATACTGGAGATAACATACAAGTCGCATTTAATTGGAAATGTGAACGACTTTGCAAAAAAATTCAAACTGAACATTAAGCCCTGCAGTCTGAATGTAACCTCGGTCTGGTTTTGTCTCCATGAAGACAGAAAGGTCTAATACCACACTGTGAAACATTCCAGACAAAGCAATAACATCTCCATGGAGACAACGATTTGACGGACCCTTCAGCAGAAAAGTTGTACAATGCACCTTTAAAAAAATGTATTCAGGGTGACTTTGAGAGTCTTGAAAACCGCTATACACGACTAAAGCATTAGAACATGGTATAACAGCAAAAGTTCTACAATCAAAATCACAAAATCCAAAAATATCCTTTCACCTCATGGATCACGATCATAAATATTGTGCAGATGTAAAGCCTGCTCTATCAGAAGACACTGTTTGTGAGATTGGGAGCTATTACTTCAACGTGAACCTGGATCTACGGCCCACCAGAGAGCCCCAGATTGAGATATATGGCACAATAGAAAAAGGGGCGCATTGATCTCTATGAGTACAAACTTTACACTTGCCGCTAACTTCTCTAAGGGGAGCTATCAAATTTTATACGCTCGTAACTATCTCGCCCCCTCTAAATGTTAACAACTGTGCACTCATGCTATACAGCCCATCCCCTTTGTTGACGGCTGGATTTGGGGCGGAATAACAAGCCGAGACTGCGCCGTGAAATGAGGTACGACCCGCGCGTGACCATGACAACCGCCGGTGTGTTAAAACTTAATTCATAGGGCCAATATGCGGGGCCCACCAGTCAATGAGCTCCTGGGGGGGCCCTCAACACGTGAACAACAAGATCTATGTGTCAGCTTCTGAACAAGGGTCGTGCTGAGACACCCTCCGGGCAGAAGATGGATCTGTGGCTTCAACAAACTTTTGCATCATGGGAAGTCTGACATTTTGAAGGATATGACTATTTCTGTGCACAAAGGTAAAGCTAACCAGATAGTTTGTGTGGTGTTTTGAGGAAAGGTGTTGGCGCTCCTTCAAAACCAAAGCGTTATGAAGAAGCAGTTTCGAATTGTACTGCACTGTAGTAGTAACAGTAGTAGAAATAATAGTTTTTCAGCGTAGTAATGGGTCAGTCAATGCCATGAACCAGCTTTTCTATTGCTTTCCACAGACTTTTCGATTGGGGGTCCATCACCTTTTTGTTTTTATGGATATGTAATTTCTCTGCTTTGAATGTTGCACAATATGACATTAAAGAGATCTACCTTAAATTTATTCAATTACAGGTAGTTTTATTGATTAAAAACAGGCATTCTGACCATGAGCAGGGTCGCCTCTCCACAGATCTGACCTGTAACCTTGGCCTGGTTTGATCTCCATGAAGATAGAAAGGTTTAATACCATACTGTGAAACATTTCATACAAAGTAATAACATCTCCTTGAAGAAAAGCATTTGACTGACCATCCACCTGAAAAGTTACAAAATGCACCTTTTCCATACAAGAACTGAAAACTAAAATAAATATTTAAAAGCTCTAAAAAGTTGATTTTGCATAATAGGTCCACTTTAATTCTGATAATATCGACAGTTAACGCATATTTTCTTTGGAGTTTACATTAGCAACTAAAACCAAAATGGCAATCGTTGGTGTTTTTGTTATGTGTCAAAAAAGTTTGTTACACAGTGGTAGCAAAACAAAATGCTGTAATTTGTCAGGTGTAGGCGTAAAATAATTTTCATGGGAATTTTAAAATACTTGATACTGATAGATTTCAGTAGGTCTTCTAGTCTTCTTTGCCAGCTTTTTGGGAGTGACATTCAGGCAGACTGAGTTCAACTTAAACCCATGTGTCCAGTGACATAATTTCTTGGCCATCCAGTGGTGTTGCTTATTTGTTTAATGACTCTCTTACATTTTTTACTCATTGCTTTGACTACAGTACATTTTATGTTTGTTTTTCCTCTGACTGTACAAACTACTTTTAGAGTCTAAAATCTCCAAGAAACCTTTCAACCATGAAATCAGTTTTGGAAAGTGCTCTAAAAATACAATCGCTTTCATCACTTTTTAATTCAACACATTTGCATTATGCAGGTAGTTGGCAACTCAAAATAGTGAGTTTATGAGTTCAAACTAAGAACAAAAATGTATTATTAAATATTATTGCCATATTTAAAGTCATATTGTGGTCATATTTAAAGTTACCTCAGTGATAGGGAAGTTGCACTACAGCACCAGAGACAACTCCAGCTAGGTCCTCGTTATCTGGCCTGCATTATCAGAGGTTATGATACTCCCCACAAATGCATGTGTGCAATGTAGGGGTGTAACAGTACAGGTATTTGTGCTGAACTGTTAGTATGGGACGTTTGGTTTGGTGCAGGGCTGTGTAAGAGTGAGTTTGCGCAATTTCTGTGTTTACATTTCGTCTATACATGTGCAGCTACATGAAGGCTCGGCTAATATTCATGAAGGAACTCGTCCGTGATTGGGGTGGCGGTGTTTCCCATAGAGTTTTACAGTTAGGACAGCCACCTTGACAACATTTGCCCCCTGCCTTGACTACGTCCCTCCGAACCATGTGAATCCTTGCAAAACTACGGACGTCGCACCCCAGTCTTCACTTTCATTTTTTGTCACGGAGATTGGCCTGGAGATTCCATGCCAGTGAAAATGAACCCAACTGTGACCTCAAAACCGAGGTATCTACACCCCTACTGCAATGACATAATTTCTTGGCCATCCAGTAGTACATCTTCTTTATGGGGATGCACTGATTTGATACTGGTATCCAATATCAGCGCCAATACTGAAATAAATTGCTGAATTGGATATCGGCCTCCAAATAGTGCTTCAGCCGATATCCTGATTGCATTGGATTCAAAATGATGCAATAAGACTATTTACTGGCTATAGTTAATAATAATAAATAATAATACATCAGTGTTATATAGCACTTTTCTGGACACTCAAACTCACAGAGCAGTTGGCTCAGAAAGTCTTGTAATGTTTGATCTTTTATTTATACAGATTTGTTCTGTGGTTACTTGAGGGGTACATAACAGCTACCAACACTGAAACACATTTGGATCAGTTTTGTCTTATTTTATTTTTGTTTAAAGGAAATAAATGCTATTTTCCTTCCTTCAGTATTAGACTTGTTTATTTAAAGGTGCCTTGTGTAACTTTTCTGGTGGAGGTTTTATCAAATGCCTTTTCTCCATGGAGATGTTATTGATTTGTCTTGAATGTTTCACAGTATGGCATTAAACCTTTCTATCTTCATGGAGACCAAACCAGGTCAAGTTACCGGTCAAATCTGTGGAGAGGCACCCCCACTCACAGTCACATTGCTTGTTTTTGCAGCTACTTTTGAGCTATAAAACCACCTGTAATTTAATAAATGTAAGATAGATGATTTTAATGTCATACTGTGGAACATTCCAGGAAGAGCAATGATCAACCAAAAAGTTACATAGTGCACCTTTAATGAATCTCTGTTGTTTGCCATTTTTTCTTTTTGCTCAGACTGCAGTACATTTTATACTTTTACTTTCTCTGGTTGCACAAACTACTCTAAAATCTCAGAGAAACTTTTCAACCATGAAATCAATTTTGGAATACCATTTACTTCTGAAAACAATATCTCCCCAAAGTGCTCTAAAAATACAAGCACTTTCATCACGTTTTAATTCAACACGATAATTTACCGAGACACCCTTTCAGGAAACATTTAGGTGTGACTTCTCTCCTCCGCCAACTTTCAATTACAAATTCCTGATAAAGCCACGCAGATTTTTGCATCGGTGACAGGAGCATGACAGCACCCGGCATTTCTTGTTCCCACTCACCTCTGCCTCTGAGCGCCATGAAAAGACTTTGATTCCCCCAGTAGTAACCCACGGTAACAACAAGTACATCTATGCTATCTATGCTAACAACACAACGCGAGGCGGCAGTGCGTAGCCAGCCATCTGTACCTCCAGGGGGAAGCAGAGATGTCTTCAAAGCGCTACACGGTCGGCGATAAAGGTTCTGAAGAAGTCCTCAGTCACTCATGCGCAGGCTGGCTGACACTTCAACACCCGAAGAGAAGACTTGAAATGGCATCTGCCCCACGGTTGAGGGTTTGATGTCACCGCGGATTGGTATTGTGTTCACTTCATGAGAGCGAGAACAAGGAGGGGTCCTGGTGGAGACACTTCCAGACAGAGAGAGAAGCAAAAAGACAGGCATAGAGATGTGGAAATGGGGGAGCGGGGTTTTGACGGGTTTTTAGGTTTTGCAGTGTGGGGGTGATGAGTTTTTGAATGGTAAAGATGGAACATTTTTGGTGTGGGTTGAAAGTTAGTTATTGTGTTGAAAGTGAAAGTTCAAATTAGATTCAGTTTGTTTTGTTATAATACAATTTTCAGAGCTGGTATCAAGACAGTGCCTATCTAGTTTGAGAAAGTAGTTTTAATGAGTAATTCACAATAATTAAACTATTGGATGAATTTCTGAAGAAACTCAGCCAAGACGAACAGTAATGACAAATTGTACTTATATTTAACAAACATATTTAAATACACATAATGTTCAGTGTAACTCAGTAAATAAAAGTGAGAGAGTATTGCATTATCACAGTGTTTGAGGTGGAACAATATCTTGTAGACAAAATTTCCACTAGATTGTGTACAAGAGAAAAATAGCAAAAGAAATGTTCAATTCTGGACAGATTCATTCGCTCGAATGAATAGGAAGAAGGGCAATAATGTCTTTCCCCTTGATAAAATTCACCAAACATTCTCTTTGTTCTGACTTTAAATCCTCAATCTCATGAATCGTTGCCAACACAGAATATATGTCTTCATCTACATCCATCACGCTCCCCCAGTCCTTAACTGTTCACAAGCATGAACCAAGTTTTAAGAAAATGCTAAAGAAATATATTGGAAATTGTACATAATTTTATCTAGGCACTAGTCACGCATTGTAATTTATTGGATATATTATAATTGTAGTAGTGTTGTGTAGTGCAGTATACTGTGGTACAGGACTGTAGAACTTGTGTGAACTTTTGTTATTATTATGGAACATTTTATTGTAAATTATGCCAACTTGGACCCCAGGAAGAATAGTCTTTACCTGAGTAAAGACTAATGGGGATCCAATAAATAAATAAATAAATCCATCTCGACCGCTTTGTTTACTGTTGTGCTGTTCCACAAAAGGGACCCAGACAGGCGCTTGAGTTTGACGTCATGCCTTTACAGCTCTTCGTTGATTGGCCGGTGTGCAGTCTACAACTTCCAGTGTTCTTGCAAACTGTCCAGTGTATTCTGATTCTTGACCTAGTTGCTGAAGAGAAATTAAATTGCATGGAGGCACTAGGTGGCGCCAGCCTGGCTAGTTTCACAGCTCATCCAAGTTCTGGTCAGACGCTGGTGGACACTACCTTATATCTGCCTGAAGGGAGGAGCTAACTACACTGAAACCACACTGAAATGAACACACCTACTTCGATGAACTGCAAAATCATTGTTTTTTCCCGTGTTTACATTTGGGTTGGTCAGAGGGGCTTAAGTGCTGACAATTTGCATTTCTTGAGAAGCTTTACTTCCAAACAGGAATGCTACAATAGCAGCAAAAAAAATTAATAAATAAATGAACCAAACCTCACAATTCATTTAATAAGTCAAAATCTTGTATTGCATCGTGGACCCAATCTCATGTATTGTCCAGCTCCTTGTTGATAAGCGTGCACCTCAAATCAGAAGGTAGCTGGTTCAATACTCACTTTAGACTCATACTCCTGTTGTGTCCTTGTGTAAGACACTTCACTACCATTGCCAACTTTAGTCATACTGATAACACAACTGGTTGCTAAATGTAGAGTAAAATTTGCCAAAACATTATGCAGCTAGTTGGCAACTCAAAAAGTAAGCCCATGAATTTATACTAAGAAAAAAAAGTTGAGTTTCAAGTATGAGTTGTCATAGTATTACATAGTTCATAAAGTTAAAAAAAGTATGAAGTTAAAGTTGCCTTAGCGGTAGAGAGATTTCACAATAGTACCAGAAGCACCTCCAGCTCATCCTTTGGTCCTTGTTATCTGTCCTGAGGTTATAATACTCCCTAGAATGCAAGCACAGCCAACTTAACTGAATAATATCATAATGTGTTAACTATTCATCTTTGTCTCGTACTGATGATAAATAAACTACTTCAAATGTCTTACACAACCAGTCAAAAGTTTGGACATACCTTTTTGAATGTTTACCACTATTTACATCTTATATACACAGAGAAGACAACGGTAACTATTTAGTTTTTTCATCTAAACATTTTCATTTGTTTTGAGTTTAGTTTTGGTTAGTTAGATTGTCATTCTTAGTTTTGATGCCTTCAGTGAGGATCTGCAGTGCAAATAATTTTGGAAATGAAGAAAAATGAGTGAAAAAGACCAAACTTTTGACTGGTACTGTACAACACCTCGCAATTTACAATTCAAAACAAACCATGAATATTGCCCGTCTTTGTGAATGGCCAAAAGTTCTCAAAATGGCGCCCACGAACAGCCAACCCAAACCCCTGAATAAACGCGCGCCCCCCTGCTGTAAACAGACGGCAACGCTGCAGTCTCCTCTAACACAGCCCAAAACCAGTCGAGTCCCCGCTGGAGCTCCGGGGACCAGCGTGCACGTTCAATTACCGCTGCAAGAGCCTGTGATGCAGCAGAAATATTCAGATCAGAGCTGCCCCACAGAATCCAACCCGGCGCCCGCGTGCCTTTGAGCCTCGCACACGCATAATCAGACCAGCTAGCGCCAGGCGAGGCTTTGGTGAAGAAAATATAATAAATAAATAAATAAAAAGATGGCGGAGAGAGGGAGGCGCAGCAGGCTAGTGGGCTTTGAAGTCTTCTGCCGATCGCGCATAGGCCTAGCTAGTCTTTTTATCTATTACTTTGGGAGTCTGTATACTTTACACATTTATATTCACAACTACGCTTGGATATTTCAGTCCGCAAAAAGATCAAGGTCGTGTTTTTTTTTTTTTTATTCTCTCCCTTTTTTATTTTATTTATTTATTTTTTTCGGTTTCGGGTTTGGTGCGTACGCTCGCTCATCTATTTGATATTCATAGCTATTGTTGTTGTCTCTCCCCCCAAAGCGCTGGATCATATGCGCGTCGACTTTGAGATTTCAGCGAAACATGAGAGGGAGAAAGAGAGAAGAGTGAGTGGGTTTGGAGCTCACAACAAAATGCAGAAAGTTCTCAAATAACTGTGAGCAATAGACCAGCGAACAGAACCAGGCTTTAACCAAAGTTTTTCAGACTGTATTGAATATTGAAATAAGCTGCATTGCCAGAGTCTGTTTCCATGTACTCCTGGCAAACTTGGATATTCAACACTTGAGCCAGCATATTTTTTATAATATGCAGCCTTATTTTATTTAATTTTTTTGGTAACATTTTTTCCCTTCAAGAAATTTCAATTGCAATTTAAACCCACTGTGTTTGTAGACATAGCGCTTTTTATGATTATTAGTTGTTATTAGGGTATACTTTAAAGGTGTGTTGTGACTTTTCAGGTCCACCAACTACTTTTTTTCCATGGAGATGTTATTGCTTTGTTTGGAATGTTTCACAGTATGGCTTACAGGTCAGATCTATACAAAGGCAAGCCCACTCAAAGGAAGAACGCATGTTTTCCAAGGTATATTTGAACAATAAAACACCTGGAATAAAGGTGAGGAAGATAAATCAAATGCCTGCCTGTGGAACATACTCCACAAAGCAATAACATCTGCATGGAGACAAGAATTGTTTTATGTTGCAACATACCCCCAAAGCAAGTTTCTAGTCTGAGAGTTTTATTCACTGACAATGAAACTAAATTCTTATTCTAAAACTTATTCTGAGCAGAGCCCTAGCCGAAAAGTTACACTTTTAAAGCAGATCGATTCTCCAAAACTGACTTTTCAAAGTTTTTAACCATGTTATAGTTGTTTCACCTCATCATTTACTCCCCCGAAGTTGTATTTGAAGTGATTCGAGTAAACTTTCATTGCTTATATTCAAGATGCCATTTTGCCGATCAGCACCGGTTTTCACTGCTACTGCCGTACGCCCATTGCTCTGTGCTTACTTCGTTCTCCAATTAAATTTTCTTAATCATAGGATTTGGCATCGTCGCATAGCCTTTTTGGTATTTTATTTTATTTTTTAAAATCTGTTACTCACTAGCTTGACCTGCAGCTATTCATTGGAGGTACTAACAACTCTGTGTTTCTTTGCTATACTGGCATTTATGGTGACGCCAGCTCCGACTGGGCACCGCAGTTTTGTCATGTGGAAGTCAGCGGACGTGTTCCTTTAGTTAAGTCGTTTTACATCAACATTAAAATGTGTAAATTACAACATAGTGATCCACAGGTGCCATAGATTATATACTACTATAGGCACAATGGGTCTTCTTTAATAATAATGGGATGACAGCTGCACAATCTCTAAGCAATTCTGAACAGACTTGAATTTCACCTGCACATAGGCTACTGAAATGTTACTGAAATTGTGTCCCTGGGCAAGACACTTCTCTTACTATGCCCATATCTGTGAAAAAAAAATCACCATGTAAACTGATGATGAAAACTGACAAAGATGACAAAAATGGCTACATTAAAGGTGCATTTAGTAGCAAGGACCACAGCACAACAATGAAATAGGATAAAGATGTTTTTTGACGGCATATAGATGTGAGGGCTGGGGGGAGACTCAGGGTGGGGGTACAATCTCCAATCCAAAATGGTCACCCAGCTGAATCGAACCCCACCTTTCTTGAAGATGACGTCTTTGGACTGAAGGATGGGCGAAAGACAAAGGTGGAAGGGAGGAGGTCGAGAGTTGATGCGGACGGTGTTGTCGGGATAGGCCATATAAATAAGGCTTCTGGGTAACTGAAGGCGTGGTTGAGATAAGCTGTGGTTGGCTGGAGCGGAGGTTGAGGCGTGGTCCAGCTCCTGCGTCTCACTTAATCATATTAATACCATTTGTGTAACTTTTCTGGTGGAGGGTCCGTCAAATGCTTTTCTCCAAGGATATTATTGCTTTGTCTCGAACGTTTCACAGTATGGTATCAAACCTTTTTATCTTCATGGAGATTAAACCAGACCAAGTTATAAGTAAGATCTGTGGAGAGACAACCTCGCTCACAGCCAGAATGTCTGTTTTTGTTTGAATTTTTGAGCCATAAAGCTATAGTTTAGTAGTTTACTGTGTGATGTCTTACTGTGGAACATTCAAGGCAGAGCAATGACACATCCATAGAAACAAGCAGCTGATGTACCTTCCACCATTAAAGTTACACAATGCTCCTTTAAGTCTACGAGCACTCACGCCTCCATCACTGCTTCCCACCTCCATCCACTTGCACGTAATCGACTGTGGTACTTCGTTTCCATATAACTCCTATATTCAAATGTTCTCTGTGGCCATAAACGTGAGTGTGGCTCTTGCTCAGTAAAGGTTCCTCGCGCCTCCAGGCCTCCATCACACCAGTGTGAATCATGAAAATGTCAAGTTCACCGTAGTGTGCCATAGTAGGGCTGCTATATGAGAATGTACAGCAATCTAACACCATCTCAGTCCTATACAGTCCAATGATATACTGCGGTTTTACACAGGGCTGAGAAATATTGATTATAATTATTAAAGGGACCATATTACAATATTTTCTGAACTGTTATAATGTTGTTTCTTCATCGAAAACATACCTGGTGTTGTGTTTTGTTTCATTCACACGTTTAACACACAAATCCTGCATCTTTAGGCTGAGTTCTTCGCTCAAACTGTTAACACTATGTTCCTCCATGTGATGTCAGGTTGGAAGGCTCAACAATCTATCGTTCTGGACAGATCTCAGACATGTTTATGGACTTATGGGTCTGCGTCGAGGTCTATGCACTGCGAAGTAATTCACTGCCACAATGTGAAGAGGGAAGGATTTAAACCTGGCGTTCATATAAAGTTTAACATGAACCATCTCCAACACGATAGAAGCACAGAACAGACTCACCATCAGCAGAACATCCTCTGTCACAGAAAGAACACACATATTCCACTGAATTGTGTCCTTTAGTCCGACAGAAGCTGAACCGCATCATAAAGAGCGAGCTACTTTTTCTGCACTTATAGTTCACGCAAATTAGCCATGTGGTTTTAAGTTTTATTTCTGTAAAACGTAAACAAATGTAAGCAAAACTGTATTAAACACATTATTACTATAATGAAAGAAAGGAAAGGGGAGTACGGGAAATGTCTGTAGAGCCGTTGTTTTGACGCATTGTTAGTACATTTCAGAGGTGCACGTTGGTCGAAACAGACGGTCTGCGTAGGGGGTTCACATCGGTGTAGACTCTCTACATTGTGAGGCAAATGATTTGACGCTGGACTGTAAACTGGGCTTTACGGTCCAGCATCAAATCATCGGCGCAGGACTCTGGTATGATGTAAGTTTTTGTGATGTTAGCAAATGTTCATGTGCACTGAAAATCGTAAAATCGAAATCGCAGTATCTACCAGAAAAATCACAATTCATTTTTTTCTTAAAATCATTCAGCCCTATCAGGTGGTAATATAGAAAGCGCTCCACTGTGTTTTTAAAGTCCATACAGTTTTCACCAGAATCATTTGGATTATTTCAGCTCTGGAATTTCTAATCTCTACTGAATAAAATGATGAAATATAAAAGGAATAAAAAGGTAAAATGTTGCTGTTAACCTGAAAACTACCATTACAAGTTGGAATAGAGCTTTCTGAGTTTTGAAGATGTAGACAGACAGTAATTGTCAGTCAGTAATTATTCTAACAGTAATAATGCAAAAAAAAAAAAAAAAAAAAAAAAAAAAAAAAACAACTCCTAGTATGCTGATGAAATAACATTCTAACAATAGTCAATTTTGATTTGTGGTCTTTCTTAAAATTTTGTAGACTTTTTTTTTATTTCCTTTTTTGCATTTATACAATTACAGGTGTTTTTATTGCTATTTGTATCCCCACAGATCTGACCCTCCATCAAACAGTGCATCTTTAAAGACATGCCATGATTTTATGAAGAAAATACTGTGTTATTGTGGTGGTATGAAGACCTCTATAATTCATTTAATACATTTCATTCATAGCTCATCCGTCTCGCTCTGGTCACTTAATAAAACTTGTTGATTGTTGCCGTAGTGATTAGAAGTGACATATAGGCTAGGTTAGCTCTGAGCGAGGACATAACCTTTATGCCTATCACCTTGAGCTAATGGTCCGCATGATCACCGAGGTGTTAGCATGTGGCTATTTTTACTCCTCTGCCTTTGTCTCACCTCTTTCTCCTTGTTACATGAAACAAATGGTTAATAAGACATGGGCCAGAAAGTGCTTTAAGAATCTGTCAGAAGAACTACACTGACAAACGCTGACATCTTTAAGTCATTTTAGATTGATAAGACCTATGATTGAACATTGTTATTTAGTACATCATTGGTGCATAATAAAAACAATAAAACCTTACTCTTGTAATGTGTTTTACAGGCGTGTCAAAGTCTCTCAAAGAGTTACACTAGTCAATATTATTCATTGATTCATTATTCATTCATTCCATACTTGGTGGTATGTGACAGTCTGCACCTCTCCGACCACCACTGATCACTCACACATACGTTGCCTTCAGTATGAATGGAAGTTTGAATGCTTAATTAAAGGT
Source organism: Boleophthalmus pectinirostris (assembly GCF_026225935.1). Lineage (NCBI taxonomy): Eukaryota > Metazoa > Chordata > Actinopteri > Gobiiformes > Gobiidae > Boleophthalmus > Boleophthalmus pectinirostris. The sequence continues at coordinate 27,863,935 of NW_026571473.1, read as the reverse complement.
GAATACTGTGGAACATTTGGCAAAGTGATAACATTTCTACGGAGGGCATATGGACTAGTGGTGTACCCTCCCCCAGGAAAGTTAGGCTTTTTCATTTGCACCAAAATGACTACAACGCTGACGAATCCTGCATGTATCACTGACTGAAAAACAAAATTGGAGAATGAAGTAAGTACAGAGCAGTGGGCGTGTACCTGTGGCAGTGAAAATGGGGGTGCCGATAAAGATTGCTCAAACATGCACGAATCTCTCCAAATACAACTGTGGGTGAGTAAGTGGTGGGAGTAACCAACTATAACATGGGAAAAGAAGAAATTCAATTTGTCAACTTGACAAAAGTTTATTTGGTCGAATACGTTTCGCAGCTCATCCAAGCTGCTTCTTCAGTTCTGGTCAGACGCTGGTGGACACTTCCTTATATCGGTCTGAAGGGAGGAGCTAACTACACTGAAACTACTCTGAAACTAACACGCCTACTTGTTTACAGATTCTCTTTCTTAACAAAAATAGCCTCTTTAACTCCCCTCTCAAACCAATTCTTTTCTCTGGCTAAGAGAGGCTATTTTTGTTAAGAAAGAGAATCCTTCCTTAAATAGAAATGGAGGTCTCAGATATAATCTTTCTCCAATTTACAGCTCCATCCTCAAACCTAAATCTAAACAAACAAGGAAACAATAGTGATGGCCAGGCCAGGCCCAGAGGTGTGAAAGCACCATTATGGCCCTGAATGATTCTGCTAATATGACCCCACACTCTGAGGAAGTTCAACAGTCCTGGGTAACAAACAGAAACTGTAAATAAGCAGGTGTGTTCGTTTCAGAGTAGTTTCAGTGTAGTTAGCCCCTCCCTTCAGGCAGATATAAAGCAGTGTTCTCCAGCATTTTGACCAGAACTGAAGAAGCAGCTTGGATGAACTGCGAAACATATTTGACCAAAATACATTTTTGTCCAGTTGACAAATTGAATTTCTTCTTTTGCGATGGATTCTACCTGGATGACTGAGAGATAGTACACACATCAACTATAACATGGTTAAAAGCTCTAAAAAGTTGATTGTGCATAATAGATCTGCTTTAAGCTATATTTTATTAATTACTGTTGGGCAATTCATCCTCTACTGTTGTTTATTTTTTGTGACACATTTGAAATCCTGAACTGAGCACAAAAAACTGTACTGGATTGGAATTTGAACCCAGGACCTTCTTGTGATGAGGCCTCATTTTTAGCCACTTGTGTACATGGTGACTATGGGCCCTTTTGGACATACATCCATGTTCTACAAATGATTCCTAGTAGCCAAAACTCATAATTAGCCCGAGCACTTCCCCGGCACCTGCAGTTGTAACAGAAGCATACTTAAAGTCAAACTTGTGCTGCACCGTGAGCCAAACGTGTGTGCGGCTGTGACAGAAGTGTGTTTGGACAGACTGTGATTGGACAGACTGTGATGTGGACAGACTGCCAGCCGCTGCAGCAGGTACAGACAAGCTACAGATGGATCAGAGATGTGCAGCCACAGCAAATCTGGAACTCTTAATAATTCAGCAACTTCTTGTGTGACATTGAGTGCAGTTTAGCTCGCGCTCGAACCAGCCCCAGATGGGAAGACATACGCCACGTCTCCTCCACAAAGCACGGCGCTAACACGAGCGGTCCCAGGAGGAGGAGAGAGGGGGGAGAGACGGAGGGGAGAAGAGGAGAGGGAGAGCGAGAACAGAGAGAGGAGCGAGAAGAAGGTATAGGTGAGGAAGAGAGAGGGATAGGAGGGGACAGGGGAAAAGAGGAGTAGAGGAGTGGGGGTGAGAGGAGAGAGGAGGGATAGGAGAGGAGTAAGAAGGAGAGAGAGGGAGAGAGGAGAGAAGAAGAAGGCAGAGAGGCAAAGTGGGGGGAGATGAGGAGAGAGAAAGAGTGGAGAGGGGGAGAGAGCGAGAGGGCAGAGGAAATGTAGAGGGGAAGAGAATAGATGAAGGAAAGGAGGAGAAGAGGAGAGGGAGTAAGGGAAAGGAGAGGAGAGAAGCGGTGGAAAGAGAACAACAGGAAGAGGAGAAGACGGGGTGGAAAGGAAGGAGAGTGGGAGAGAAGAAGAAAGGAGGTGTGAGAGGGAAGAGCAAAGGAAAAAAAAGAGGAAGGGGAGAGTGAGTTCAGTAGGAAATACAAGAGTAGGAGAGGAGAAATTGAGGAAAGGGAGAGGAAGAGAGATGCAAATGGTGAGAGAGGAAAAGTAGAGGAAGAGGAGAGGGGGAGTAGAGGGGTAAGAACAGGCAGACTGTAGCCAGCCCCCTGAGACCTCCAGCTCTGCTGCTAACAGCTTGAGTCCACAGCCACACGTTGCCAGACACTTCCTCCTGTTTGGGGGATTTGGGATGAAATCACACAGTCGTCCCCTGGGTTTACACACTGACCACACATGTGCATGTGAAGAGCAGGTAGCAAAGAAAAGAGAAAAAAACAAGTGAGAGATATTCAAAATCATTATAATGTGTTTGTTTTATAGCTTAAAGGGTCTGTATTACTCTATTTTCTGATTTATGTTGTAATTTTGTTTCCTCATCAAAACATGGAAATCTGGAGTTGTGTTTTGTCTCATTCACACATGTTTAACACACAAACCCTTCATATTTTGGCTGTGTTTTTCTCTTAAACTGAAAATGCTCTGGTCCAACTTGTGATGTCATGTGGTAATACAGTAGCCAGGCTGGCGCCACCTAGTGCCTCCGCTCAATTTAATTTTCTCTCCAGCGACTAAGTCAGGAATCGGAATACACTAATCGGTTTGAAGAGCTGTGAAGTCATGACGTCAAACTCAAGTGCCTGTCTGGGTCCCTTTTGTGGTACAGCACAACAATAAACAAAGTGGTCGAGATGGATGTAGACGAAGCCATATATTCTGTGTTGGCAATGATTCCCAAGATCGAAGATTTAAAGCTGGAACAAAGAGAATGTTTGGTGAATTTTATCAAGGGGAAAGACGTTATTGCCCTTCTTCTTACAGGATTTGGCACATTACATACGTCACGACCATATAGCAGCGATCGGTTAAATAAAAAAAGTACCCGCCTACTGGCGAGTGAACGAATCCTAATGCTGCGAGGTCAGATGGTTTCCACGACATGAAACCGGCTGATGAATCAGGCTAGTAATAAAGGAGATGTTCTACTGTGTTTTTAAACTCCACACACCTTCACTAGAATAATTTGTACAGATGCACTGCGCCAGTTTAGGTCCTATACTGATTCCAATACTCTAGCTTTGAGTCTCTGCTAATACCAGTGTAGGGACTAAAAAAAATACTTTATTCTCCTAAAAACAAGAAATATTGTAAAACACAATGTGTTATGTAGCTCTTATTTACCTCTCAAATAACTACAAAACAACTTTGTGTGTTTGATGCTCAAACATTATGAGACTTTCTGGACCAACTATGACCAGTAAATAGTCTTATTACATCAGTTCATCACCTCAACCAGAATATCTGATATTTTGGAACCAATACTTGAAATTTTCATATTCGATACCAGTATTGGTATTGGTGCATTCCTAATTAATATAATTTAATAATTTTCACCCTGGAATTGCCTGTACAGAGCTGAATGTAAAAAGAGGTGATGATTGAAAACCATTGCTTCATGACATCATAAGGTGGAACAGAGCATTTTGAGCTTTGGAGGTGTAGACAGACTAATTATAAAGGGCTATTCAATGTTTTTTTTTTTTTTGTTTGTTTTTAATGAAGTAACAATATTCTAACACAGCTAAAAGCTCATGAGCTCAAGAGTCAATATTGCATAAAAGAGGAACTCTAAATATGCTTTTAAAATTTCATACATCAATACGTCCCCTTTAAGATAAAATGCAAATTCCCAAGCCTTTGTCAATTAAATTTCAAAAACATGTTCAGCGGATATACTGCTATTCCCCTCCTTATTTTTACTAAGAAGCTTTAAAAGTGAACCACACAGGCCACCATACCGCAGTATACTCACAACAGGAGCGTTAAACCATCCATTTTACAACTTACATTTTACTGTCAAAACTAAATAGTTTCACCGTAAAACTATGACAATTTTAATTTGACTCATTATCATGCCATATTATTTAACCCTCGTAAACTCACTCATAAACTCTGACTGGAGCGCCCCATTCCCCAGTTCTTAAATCCAGATGCAGGGCTGACACACTAATGGTCTTGACTTAAAACTAAACCAGTCATTAAGAGTCATTATCATAACCATTATACTTTACTACTGCCATTTTATTTATGTGTATTTTTTATATCTCCTGTGTGTATTTTTATGGATAGTATTTCAAAATGATGTGAATTCTTAAAGAAAAGTTACATTTACATAATTCTCCGCACTGTATTTGAATAATTTAACGTAATAATAGCTATCCTTATAATTCAAAAACCAGGAGCTCATAAACACGCTTTTAATAGCAATTTATTTAGTGTCTGTAATTAAAGGTCCTATATGACACAAAATATATTATTGTGAGCTTTAAGTCATGTTATAATGCTGTTACCTCATCAAAAACAGACCTGGAGTTGTGTTTTGTTTCATTTGCAGCTGAAATCATTCAAATGATTCTACTGAAGGTGCATGGAGTTTAAAAACACAGAGGAGCACTTCCTGTAAAAAAAAAAAAAAAAAAAAAACTCCATGTATGTTTTTGATGAGGAAACAACATTATAACACATCAGAAAATAGGCCCTCTAATTAGCCTACTTTGAAAATGTCAATGACCATAAAAGATTTTGGAAAACTTGTAATAAATTATGGAAATTCAAAAGTTCAAATGTAAAAAAAATAAATAAATAAAAAATCCTACTTGACTGTAACCACGGCCATGTCAGTACATCAGCATACTTTGAACCCTTTGAACAAAATGTCTACAAAGCATAAAGATCAACCTATAACATGCATATTTATAGTTTGACATGCTATGTACAGGAAGGTAACCAAATGATGACTTTTTTTGTCTGATTTGCAGATTATCCATAGACCCCCTGGAGAGACCAAAGAACTGCTACTGGCTCAAAGGGTGTATTTACAGGGTTAGCTTTGAGTCAGTACCTTTGTGTGCACTTTAATTCCACTAGGCAGACAATGCTCATGCTGTGTCATTTGTTTATTCGTATTTCAATATAAAACCAAAAATAAGAAAAACGAAAAAAAAAAAAAAATTCTTCATTATTTGTCTCCAAAACCAAAATGAACAAAACAGATAACGATTTGTTTTTTTAGTTTTTGATTTTGTGTTTAAATGAATAATGGAAAAAATTTATAATGGCCGTTTCCCGTTTACGTGACTTAAACTGCGATGCCAGACTTTTGCGCCGCATACGGACTGAACCAGGACTAAAACAGGACTAAACCAGGACTAAACCAGGACTAAACCGTTTTCAGTCCTGGTCTGGTCCCGTTCTGGTCCCAGTCTCAGTCCCGGTCTCAGTCTCATTCTCAGTCCCGGTCAGGTCCTGGTCTGGTCCCAGCCTCAGTCCTGGTCTCAGTCCTGGTATGGTCCCGGTCTCGGTCCCATTCTCAGTCCCGGTCTCAGTCCCGGTCTCAGTCCCGGTGTCAATCATCAAATCAAATCAAATCAAACTTTATTTATAAAGCACTTTTCATACAAAATGCAACACAAAGTGCTTTACAGTGATTAAAAACAGTCCCGCATTTCCAACCACCCAACCACCCACCCACCAACCCAACCCCCGCACCCCCAACCCCACATAGTCAAACAACCCAAACACACACTCACATACACACAAACATGCACACACACACACTCACACTCACACGCTAAAATACATAACCGGACACAATAAAATGTGAGGCTGAATATAGGCGAACCAGTTGAGAAAGCACCATCAGAGGAGCCGTCTGCACCGGGAGCAGAGAGACGTCCACCACCACCAGGAACCACCACAGGGTCCAGGGAGAGATGAAGCCCGGGCACCTGAGGCCCAAGCACCAACCCTCCACCAGGAGCCCACATGACAGACCCAGCAGCCACAGCTGACCTCCACTCTCGATGCAGAGGGCTCCTACAGAGGAGACACTGGAAATCCTAAAAAATATGCCTAAGATAAATAAATATAATAAAATGTGTACAATAAAAACAAGTAAAAGTATAAGATTTCAATCAAAAGCTAAGCTAAAAAGGTGGCCTGGTCTGGTCCCAGTCTCAATCCCGGTCTCAGTCCTGGTCCTGTTCCCAGTCTTAGTCCCAGTCTCAGTTCTGGTCCTGTTCCCGGTCTCAGTCCTGGTCCTGTTCCCGGTCTCAGTCCCGGTCTCAGTTCTGGTCCTGTTCCCGGTCTCAGTCCTGGTCCTGTTCCCTTTCTCAGTCTTGGTCTCAATTCTGGTCTGGTCCCGGTCTCAGTGCTGGTCATGGTCCCGGGCTCAGACTTGGTCTATTCCCAGTCTAAGTCCTGGTCTCAATCCCGGTCTGGTTCCGGTCTGGTTGGACCTGGTTCAGTCCTGGGTCAGTCCGTCTGTGGCGCAAAAGTCCGGCATCACAGTTTAAGTCACGTAAACGGGAAACGGCCGTTATCCATTTTTTCCATTATTCATTTAAAACAAAAATTGAAAACTGAAACAACTAATCGTTATCCGTTTTGTTCATTTTGGTTTTGGAGACAAATAATGAAGAAAATTGTTGTTTTTTCGTTTTCTTATTTTTGGTTTTATATTGAAAAACGAATAAACAAATGATACAGGGATTCAGATCTATATCTCACTGACAGCAGGTGAGTATGGCGGGATGGTGGCTGTGGGGACTTTGCCTGTTCTCCCTGTGTCTGGGAGGGTTGCTTTACCAAACTTAACGACAAGATCTGGACATGGGTACCCGAACGTGGCACTGTGACGCCCACTGCTCCTCACATTTTGATAAGGCGGGATTGAAGTATGGGTCAAACGCAGAGGACAAATTTCCCCATGGGTCATTAAAGTGTACTTTAACCTTAATATTGACCATTCAACAGATCAGTATCTTATCTTCTCTTTACTTGTACCTTTTATTATCACACATTTATGTATTTATTAGTTTGTATTGTTAGTTCAACACATGTGTCTTGTTATTTAAATGTGTTTGTGTATGAATTATGCTGTACAAACTAGCCAAACTCAACACTGTATGAAGTGTTATCTGATTGTTACATTTGACAATTCTCTTTAAGCAGAGACGATCATTACATGGAATTTTGGTGGAAAAAAAAACACACAGTAAAAACTCTTCTTTAATTCTTTATACTGAAGATCACTAACATGCAAATATAACACACACACACATGTTATATACCGTATTTTTTGGGCTATACGGCACGCTCTTAAGCCTCCAACCCCATCAAAAAAACAAATGCACACCCCCACAATCCAGAGCGCCCTATACACGAATCCACTCGGGTGTCCCAGCACGACTTCAGTAAACTACAAAGCCAAACCACCTGCAGCACACGCAAACACGCATGGAGCAGACAGTGACTGCACAGCAATAAACACCTACAACCACACTCATCACTCCACGCGGACGAGGAATGGAACAGAGGAACGAACCAAAAAAGCGAATGCAATGTGCCACTCTGAGCCACAACTGAACAAATGAGTCATTGCAAACACGCCAACAATCCAGCGGTCCCAGACAGCACCTTCCCTACACGCCACAACTGAACAAAGGCAAAAGTCACCGTGAACGTGCCAAACAAAGTCCCATTGAGTCATCTAACTGTTATGTTTTTTTTAAAGTCCGGTGTGGTTTATTTGTGAAAAAAGTTCAAAAATAGACCATTCTATGACAGGGCGCCTTATAACCCAGAGCGCCCTATAGTGCGGAAAATGCGGTACTGTGTGTGTGTATAAGCCTAACAGAGTAACACTGGAACTGAAAATGAAAGTCAAATCTTTTAATAGAGAACACTGTTTTGGCTGCCTTGTGTCCCGAGTCAATTTACACAATTACAGTGCTGAGTCATACATTTAGTTAAAGCTTTATATTAGAGGCAGGGTTTTAGTGTGAAAGTGAAAAATGTTTTGAGAGAGTGCAGCAGTGTCAGATTCTTAAAGCCAGTTTATTCCTGCTATTGATCTAGTTTAGTCCCTAATATGTCTTAGTTTTAAGTTTAGTTGAGTCCGGCTTTGGTCCTGCCTATATCTAAATTAAAGTTTTCATTTTAATTAGTATTAGTATGTATTGTATGAGGGAATATGCTGAATTCTGTGTCTTCCTTCACTAAAGAAACAGATAGATGTTTTCAGCCCATCACCTACTTGGCTGTTTTTCAAGTTCCAGTGCGCAAACTTCATGCTCATGTACTCCCAGGTACAAATTGTGGGTGTAGACTCAAAGAATGGACTTCACAGGCTCACACTCGGATTCGGCTCTCTCAGTTTTTAGGATAGGTTGACTTGGATTACATGAAATAAAGCGCTTGTGGGAGCTCATTATGATAAAAGCTGATAGTGAATCTGAAAATATCTCACAATTTTAAAAAAAACTAAACAAAAAAACACTCTTATCTTATGTTAATCTATAACAAATGTCCCTTATTATAACCCAGCAGTGCTCATCATACTTTAGGCTAAAAGATTAAACTACATATGTCTTCTTTGTATTTGTATTTATATTTATTTCATCCTCCATTATCTATGGAAGCACAACTAAAACTGATCTATGTTATAATGCTGTTTCCTCATCACAAACAGACCTGGAGTTGTGTTTTGTTTCACTCACAAATGTTCTTCTCTCAAACAGAAAACACTTTGCTGTCATGTATTCTTAAACTCGCACACATCTTCACTAGAATCATTTGGATAATTTCAGCCTTGGAAATGCTGATCTCTACTGAACTAAAGTCATGATATCACAAGGTGGAAAGGAGCATTTTGAGCTTTGGAGACAAGTTTATAGACATACTACTAATAAAGGATTACTTGAACATGCCTTAAAGCTCACAAGAGTACATTTTGTGTAATGTAGAAATATAACCTAAAGCACACAGCATATTGTTTTTCACATCCTAAAGTCAAATTTGTTTTCTAATTATTGTTTATTGATCAGACATGCAAATACAAGGCTTGTACTCACAGCTCAGATTGACATTTCATTTCATTATAACACAATATTGTATTTGTGATCAGTCTAATTGCAGTCTAAATGTATATACTTCCACCCCTCATTCTGTTATAGTAGTAGTAAAAGTTATACATTGTTAATACATTCATTAGTAATTACATTTCTGTGTTACATCATAATATGACAGTTTATTTGGTCTTTTCCAGCTTACAATACTGATCAGAATTATAAAATACAGGATACCAATTGATACTTTGCAGTGACATCAGCTGGGAAGGTCCGCATGTATGTCTATGGCAGAATGTTCGGCAGGTTCCACGATGACACAGTGCAAACATTAGCAAGCACTGCCAAAAGAGCTTTAAGAAAACTCGAGAAACTGGATTTAAACAACAAATTTGAACACTTATGGTCACATTGAGGTGTTCTTGATGTTATATTGTTGTGTTCTTTGTGGTCAGATTGTGATTGATTGGATTAAGATCTAATAGACCATCAGACAGAGCAGTGCCTCTAGTTAGCATCACATCCCCAGGGAGTGTTGATGACGTCAGCTGCAAAATATCAACACAGTTATATTTGTTTCACAAGCAAAATACAAGGGTTTCATTTACAGCAGCGGTTTTCAGTAGGTGAGGCCCATCTCCCGTGGGGGCGCCAAAGAGCCACTGGGGAGGCGCGGCGCACACAAAGTAAAAATAACGGTCCACATCTGTACACATCTGCAGCAGTGTTGATATTGGTAATTGTGCCTGATTGTATTAGCTGGAGCATCACATGTCACCTGTTTTGCCTTGTATAAGCCGTGTGGACCATGCCTCTAAACCAGAACTAGAACCAGGACTAAAACCAGGACTAAACCAGGAGTAAAACCAGGACTAAAAAAGGTCTAAACCAGGACTAAACCCAGGTCTAAACCAGGACTAAAACCAGGTATAAACCAGGACTAATATCAGGACTAAATCCAGGATTAAACCAGGCCTAAATCAGGTCTAAACCAGGACTAAAATGAGGACTAAACCAGAACTAAAATCAGACCTAAACCAGGATTAAAACCAGGACTATAACCAGGTCTAAACCGGGTCTAAACCATAACTAAAACCAGGTCTAAACCAGGACTAAAATCAGGGTTAAAATCAGGACTAAAACCAAGTCTAAACCAGTCAATACATCTGTACTTTTAGTACATTGCTTTATGATTTGATGCAAACAGACACAGCACTCACTTCTCGCTGGATTTTGCTCAAATACTTAGGAAAAATACCACAGCCTTTAAACTTCTCTATCTCCCAGATTTTAATATTTTCTGAGTGGCTATTTATTTTTTAGCAGCTGATTATTCAAACATGAATGAATGAAGATGAAATACAACAGAACTCTGGATGTGATTTAGACAGAAAAGGTTAGTTTGTCAGAATATGGTCAGTGTGACTGCTGTGACTTGTCTGCGTCTAAGCAGATTTTAATGTCCAAGAATTAGGAAGCGTGAGGTGAGCATGCTTGTTGTTAGCTTTACTGTGACACCACGGTGAGTGCCCAAGTGAGGAAAAATTTTGGACCATAGCAAACTGAAGTAGTTCTGTTTTTCATGTTTTATGATAATAAAAATCAAACTAAAGCATCTTTAAGTAGATATGAGTTATGGATAGAAGGCTTGTTGTAACTTCTCCTTATATTTCTCAGAAACCTTCTCGCCCTCATTGACAGAATCATGGATTTCCTGCCACGCTTCGATCTCTGAGCTCCACAGAGCTGTTCTGGCCCTGATCCACCGTGAGAGCTCTGTCTCGGTGCCCTCAGCCAGACTCTTAGCATCTTTGTAAAGAAAGTATCCGTCTACTACAGCAAAAATACCATTCAGCACACCAGTGCCAATCTTTGCACACTTAGCCAAACGCAGGCCTCTACTCCCCACTCTGCGTGCTGCGGCACCAGCTCTAGCTAGCTCAGCTGTCTCTTCTATAACCTCACCAGCCATTCTTTTATATATAATACTACCAAGTCCTGTTAAATTATCAGCAAATATAGCACCTGCATAAATAGCTTCAGCATATGCTCTCAGACCCTTTTCATGCAGGCATTTGAAATGCTGATGAATGACATCATACAGGAAGTCCTGCAGCTCATTCATCAGCTTCACACACTTATTGAAAGCCTCCTCTGCTCTGGCTCTCTGTGTATCATTGACCTCAATCTCTGTGGCTGTGGTCACCAGGCCCTGGACTCCACTGGTCACTCCCAAACCAGCTCCAGCAGCAGACAGAGCCAAAGAAGCACCAGCTGTGAAAGGGGTTAACACCAAACCCAGGATAGACAGCCCTCCTGAGATAATACCCACTGAACTGCTGACCACACCGGATACCCTGGCTCCATGGTTCATACTGTCCAGCTGCCTCGCACAATCTTCTAACTCATTCATCAGCTCCTTCATCTGAGGCTTCAGCTCAGAGAACTTCTGCCTGAAGTCCTGGGAGTGATCTTTGAACAAGTTCACCATCCTGAAGTGTGGGTCATCCCTGAGGGCTCTGAGATCACGAATTTTAGTGGTCATCTTTTTAATGTCATCTTCAGATAAATCTTCCAGATAGATATTTGGTTGTTTCATGCTGAACTTGTTGAGGTTACTGCTTTTCCATGTATCACAGATGATCCTCATTGTCCTGATGTAACACTGTAGCTGGTTCTGGAGAACATCTTTGTTGAGCACCTCAGGGCAGAAGAATTTCTCCTGGTCCTGTTTGAATAAGAGGAGTAAAGGGCACAGGACTCCAGCAATTTTGATGATTTCACACAAAATCTTCCGGTTAGCTGCAGAAGACAGGCCCATCACTGGGTTATGATTCCTCTGGAACACATGGACAGAGGTGACTGCGAGCCGCTCCATGGCCTCCAGGAGGCGCTGCATGTCCTTCAGCCCATTCAGTGTTGGTTTCAATACAGATCTCAGCTCCTCTGAATCACTGACCTTGTCAATATTCTGGGCCTCTCTCTGTCTGTCCTTTATCCACTGCTCACTGGTCTTGATGAAGCTCTGAACGATGCCTACGTCCCTGTACGTGTCTGAGACGTACCTCCGCAGCACCTGCTCCGAGCTCTGGCTGCACATGTCTAGAAGGCTCTTCATCCACATTTCTATTATGGAGTTCATTTTGTTCGTGGTCACCAAGGTCTCTGTAGATGTTAGTCTGATCTGTGCGGACTCTGCTCTGAAGAGATTCTGATTCACAGCCCTTGTTTATCCATCCTTCCACTCCGAGAGAGAGAAAGTCTGGCTGCTGTTAGAACCGAAACTGAAAGAGAGCACTCTCCTGCAGCTAGCACTGTGCCCCGGTGTCCAGTTACAGTATATTTAGATAATATTTATTAAATTTTGAAGGACAGAAGGGGAGAGTTTTTACTTTTACTTTACTTTTTATTTTTTCTTTACGTTTATTTCTATTAAATTAATGCTAACAGGTGAAAATTACTCAGAAAAGTTCACTAACAAATACTCAGTATTGGTATTTCATGTTGTATAACTAATAGCTTTATTGAAAAGACCAAGAAAGTGAAAAGGACAGTAAAATAGTGTCCACTTTTATTTAGTATGTCCTGAGTCCTGCTTTAGTGCTGGTATTAGTCCTGTTTTGGTCATGGATTTGTTACATCAGTAATTGATTTTTTTTTTTTTTTTTTTTTTTTTTTTTTTACCTCACTTCACAACATATAATTTTTTCAGTAATTTAATATTAAACCATACCATGATCCATATATTACATTTTGTTCATTGTAAACCACAATATTAGTTGTAGTAAATCTACGTCTTAATAAAAGAGCTGATTTCTTGTTCAAAATTGATGAACTTCAGTTCAATGTAAAGTTTCCATTATGAGGTTTTTTTTTTTTTTTAAAGCTGCATGACATTTCAAAACTCTATGAGTCTGAATTATTTTGAGTACTTCTTTAACACTGCACAATTAATTTATTGTGTCTTTAGTGTGTTCTTTTTAAATTGCATGATTTTAGAGACATAATTGCTCGTGGTTCTCTGAGAGAGATAATGAAGATAGATAATGAATAGATAATGAAGAGAACACCATAACATTGTTAAAAGCTCAGAATGTCATAGTACGTCGTCTATATAGTAACTTCAGTACAATTTTTGAGTGACTTCATGGGAACTGCAGATTTTTTAGTTTGTGAGTGGAGAAACCTGACTGGTACAGAGCTCTGACTCCTCTGGCAGTGTGTGACTCACTCGCACTATATCAGGACTAGACTAGACTGAAGAAAACTGCTCTCTCTGCTGCTCTCAAGCTGAGTATCTTCTCTCTGGAACTTCTACACACAAGGATCTAGCCTCATAGTATTAATGCCTGACTAATTTGAGAAGGTTTTCAGGAAAATACAAAAATAAACTGCCTATATCAATAAGATAATTTGTGTTTTTGGCTGTAAAAATTGAAATTCTCTTCATGAGTGGTCGAGGACAGATCAAATGACACCTACAGGCATCCAAAAAAAGCCACTTAGCCACTTAGATACCACAAAACTGGCGATTACCTTATGAGGATATCGTCTATAATCAGGACTATTCTGGATTCCAGTGTTGTGCAAGTTCACACTTTTCATGAACTAGTTCAAAGTTCAGTTCATTTTATTTTTAGGTGAGATATGTAAATGAAAGACTGAACTTATTTTTCAAACTGACTTCCAGTTACAACAACTTTACAACATATAAACCATAACCACTATAGAGCCACATCAGCCCGTTTGACATTATAATGTGTTTAATGCAGCTTTGTTTACGTCTTACAGAAACAAAACTTAAAACCACATGGCTAGTTTGCATAAACTGTAAAAGCTGGAAAAAAGCAGCTTTTTCCTTGTGCGCTGATGCATCAGCTTCTGTCAGACTAAAGGACACGACTATGTGTTGTTTCTGTGACAGAGGGATGTCACTGCAACTTTTGGACGTGTAATTTGTAGAATACATAGAAAGTGAATGAGGGCGGCGCGCGTATGGAGCAGCATGTCCTGTGCGCATGGATTTCAGGAAATAGGATCTATCCTATTTCTGTCTGATCTATCTGATTTCCTTTTGCAGTCATGGAGTTCACAAACATTCCAAAGTCATTTTCCACTGTTAGGACATTCAACCACACGATTATGATGTCTGAATCCCAAAACTAAAATATGATAATATCAGAACCAGAAACAAAAGCGATATGGTTCAAAAGATTAGAAAAGACTGGCTTTGTCAACAGACACATCCCACTGGGAAAACAAACATGGTGGTTTGATGCTCACTTTTTCAGAAAATCCTTCCCAGTATGCAATGCGCAATGACCCGAAGTCAAAAATTCGTGATGCATGTATTATGAGGGACCCTGTGATTCCGAGCCCTAGTGTCCAATCATCCATCCATCCATCCATTTTCGTCCGCTTATCCGGGGCCGGGTCGCGGGGGGAGCAGCCTAAGCAGGGACTCCCAGACTTCCTTCACCCCAGACACGTCCTCCAGCTCCTCCGGGGGGACCCCGAGGCGTTCCCAGGCCAGCCGAGAGACATAGTCCCTCCAGCGTGTCCTGGGTCTTCCCCGGGGCCTCCTCCCGGCGGGACATGCCCGGAACACCTCCCGAGGGAGGCGCCCAGGAGGCATCCGGAACAGATGCCCGAGCCACCTCAACTGGCTCCTCTCGACGTGGAGGAGCAGCGGCTCTACTCCGAGCTCCTCCCGTGTGACTGAGCTCCTCACCCTATCTCTAAGGGAGCGCCCAGCCACCCTGCGGAGGAAACTCATTTCGAGCGCTTGTATCCGCGATCTCGTCCTTTCGGTCACTACCCAGAGCTCATGACCATAGTGTCCAATCAGATTTGTTTATTTCAGTGGAGCATGTGAAACAAAGAAGCTCATTGGTTATCCATCATTTACAAAGAAATTGACATTTCTCTCACCTCAGATTAAAAATGTAGTGCTTCATTCATTGATTCTGCAGAGTTTCAGTCAGCTGTGAAATTTTTGTTTTTCTTTTCTTGTTAGCGACCATATTTGTTTTTTGTTTTTTTTTAAACAAATTGACCATGCACTAGAAAAAAACGATATCTAGATAAGTTAAAATGATTTAAATTAAGAACATTTGACTTGATTTGAGTAAATTCAACTTGACAAGCAAAATTATCTACAAATGTAATAAGAGTATTTTTCTTAATACAAGCAACATTCGACTGTGTTTATTTTAAGTGAAAAAACTTTTTGTTTTTCTTACTTTAAGTGTAGCAAGATGCATTTTCATATTTTAACTGCAAAAAGTCTTGTCCCACTGGCAGATAATTTTATGTGTCAAGTGAAATTTACCCCAACATGATGAAACTTAATTCAAGTCATCTTAACTTGGCTAGATTTTAGTTTTTGCAGTGTGCATGTCCCTGATTGCCTAATCCACCTGTCAATCACCCCACCTAGACTCAGTGGATTGAGTGGTGACCAGACTCACATGTTTGTAAAGTCCTGAAATGTGTGTCCTAAACAGATAAACAGATACTTTAAATTGGCCTTAAGACAATGAGGGCGAGACACTTCACACCTCTCCTCCGTCTGCAGCGCTGCACAATGTGTGACCGTCTTTGAGTATGGAGGATAGCCCATAGGCTCAGAGTGACAGCCACATCTCTGTCACTCTGCCTCAGGGCACCTTCTCCTTCTGAAGTGTTTCCTCACCACCGGATGTGACTGACAAGTAAAGCAGCTAATTGAGAGGAGTACCAAGATTATCACCATATTACTATAACATGATCTGAATGTGTTTATTGAATGTATACACTAAATGACCCTTCCCCATCTCTCTTTCTTCTTTCTCTCTCTTTGTGCCCTCTCTCCTTTGTCTTTGTCCTCTTTTCTCACCTGTTCTTTTTTGTTTCACCTTTTTATTCTTTCTCTATCCTTTCCCTCCTCTTCCTTTTTTCACCCTCACTCCTTCTCTCCTATTATTCTCATTCTCCCTGTTACAGCCTGTTCTCTGACTCTCTTCTGTCTCCCTGCTCTGTTTCTTTTTTTTTCTTCTCTCTTTGCCCCCCCTCGCTCTTCTCCTTCTCTGTTGTCTCCCCGTTAGAGCCTGTTCTCCCTCTCTTTCTTCCCTCTCTCTTCTCTTTTTCTTCTCCCTTTTTTCTCCCCCCTTAAGGCATGTTTTCGTTCTCTCTTGTTGCTCCTCTCTCTGTTCTGTTTTTCTCTTCTTGCTCAACCTCTTTCTCTCTTTCTCTCCTTTGTCTTTCCCCTGTTCTCTCTCACCCCTCCCTTCTCTTTTTTTTCTCCCCATCCTCTCTTCCCCATTACAGCCTAGGTTAGGATTCACACTTCTTGCTTCTCTCTCTGTTCTCTTTTTCTCTTCTTTCTCTCTCCCATTACAGCCAGTTCTCTCTTCTCTCTCTTTACATATTCCTCATTTCCCCATGTTCTTCTCTCCTTTCTCTCTCTTTATCTTTTAATTTTCATTCTTGGTCTTCACTTACTCTCTTCTGTCCCCTCTCTTTCTACTCATTTTCTCCTCTCTTGCCCCCTCTCTCTATATATACACATTCTCCAGTAACTCCTCATCCCCCCATCGCTCTCTCGCCCTTATCCCGAAGTGGCCAAACTAGGCTGATTAGTTTTGATGTCGCGCTCATCAAGTTCTCGGTGCACCCGTTCTCCAGCAGCAGTGCCCGGGGACCCTGCCTCTCTGCATCCACATCCCCACACGAGGGCTTCCCTTTGAGGTCAGGGCCCATCCGAGTGTCCTGGGGGCTTCTCTCATTAGCCAGCCCCAGTGGGTGAATCTACAGCCTCCATCAGAGAAGACTCAACATCTGAAGAGGGACAAGCACCGTTAACATAAAGCAGAGGGGATACTGTCAAGAAGTGCAGCAGAAGTGTGTAAAAAGTTCTAGATATTTAAATGACATTGGTGGAAATTCAAAATATGCTGTGCTTTAAAATTTGAAAAACAGAAGTAGTTCATTTTGCAGCGGTCCAAAGTTATTCTTCACTTACATTATGCATTCCGAGCATCACAATTACTCACCATGATGAGTTTATAAGCGTGTTTCACAACTTTCAGAGGAGGAGAGAGTGGAGTTTTGCTGTCATAACAACAATTAACATCCTAACTGTGAAATTCCTTATCCTCTGACAGTAAAAGGCTTTATAATTAGCATTGTTGGGGATAACGGAACTACTAACAGTGCTACATTTTCGGTAACTGAGTAATCTAATTAATTACACTCTCCATCGTTACAATGTTGTTATTGTTACCGGGAAAGCAAAGTGGCACGTTACAGTTGAGTTGAATGAGCTGCCGCGGTGTCAGGCTTCATGCAGTGGACAGACACACATCATCAGCAAGAGCGGGGAGAGCTCAGGAGACAGCAGGGCCAAGATGACTGGCTAAGAAGTTGGGTGGGCGGAGTCTCGGCTCACGCTGCCTTATTGTTTCTTTCCCGCAAACTTCCAGCTAAATTAAACAAACTCAACGAAAATTCCACAAAGATGAGCTAGGGATATTCAAAGGCGACGTTTTCAAACTGGAAATACCAAGACTATTTTTTCCTCATTGAAATAAAGACCAAGAATGTGTATGTTAAGTGTAACTGTGCCCTGGGAAAAAAATTTGTCCATGTCCGCCTCAAGTAACTCAAATCTAATGAAGCGCCTCCCATCGCCACATGTAACACACCTCTTGTTACTGTTCACTCCAAGCCCCGATGCAGTTAGTGTGAGCTCTGGCCAAGATGGAGACGGACGCATTAAAGACAAACTCCATTTTTTGGGCAATAGTACATAACATGAAAAATAACTTTGCTGAGTAATTAATTACTTTTACAGCATCGTGACTGAGTTACTAATGCAGTTACTTTATGGGGGAAGTAATTTGTAATGGTAACTAATTGCTTTTTTTTAATGTAAAATTCCTGACACTGATAATTAGATGCAGATAAGACACAGTGGACTTATTTTGACCTCAAGAGCTGCTTATGCAATATCTGTACTGGAGCTAGGCAAACTGTGCTCAAATACAGGCTTTTTAAGTTAAGTTTGTTTCAGCACAGGGTTGGGGTAAATCATGTTATATCAAGAAAGAGTTTAACAGTTGAACTTCTGTAAATAATACCATAATGTAAATATTATAAGTGACTACTACTGCTTATAATTCTGTGATATTTTTGAGATGTCCAGTTTCATCAAAGTGTTATGCCAGTGTGTCCCTGGGCAAGACACTTCAGCTCCTGTGTCTGTGCATGAATGTGTGATGGAAAGAACCATATATGGCAATTATTATATAAGTACCATACGCTTACGTAATGTTGTAAGTTGTAAACCAGCCAGCATAGCACAAAATATACATGCAATGAATTTTGTTTGCACACGCCTGCAGTTTGTGCCAGGTTTATGGTCAAGAGTTCCTAATTAGGGGTTTAAACTTACATTTTAACAAGACACGGGGAGAACATGCATACTCCACACCTGGGAATCAAAACGAAGATGCAATTTATTTACATGAAAAACTCTATTAAAACCAAAGTGTAAAACATGCAGAACTAGGACCTTTATTTTTCTCAATCAAGGTTCAAATGGCTCCCCTGTACTTTAAAGTATCCAAAAATGGTATGGGCTGAAATCATAGGAAAACTTGTTCTCTGCATTTGACCCATTCTTCTATGTCACTGGGATAAGGAGCAACACAATCAGACACTGGAAGAACATGCATACTACCTGGGAATCACACCTGAGACCTTTATGCTGTGAGGCAGGAATCCTAACCATGTACCCTCAATAGAAACAGAAGGAGAGAGTTTGACAAACATCATTAGACAAAATTGATTGAAATAAAAAACTCAGTCAAAACCAAATCTGCACAAAGTCAACCTTTACTTCACTAGATCACATGAAAGCCCTCTCTGTTTGTGGATATCCGAAATGGGTTTTCAATAAAATAAAGAGAGCTAAAAAACAGGACAACAGAGAATCAGAAACCAGGAGAAAGTGTGTAACCATTCCGTACATAGCTTGTGTTTCTGGAAAACTACAGAGGATTTTCAGACAACATGAGATCCCAGTTTATTTCAAACCTACAGACACTTTAAGAAAGAAACTGGTCCACCCAAAGGACAAAACACTGAGCCATCAAGTCAGCAATGTGGTCTACTCCATTCAGTGTAGTGAAGACAACTGTAGTGAACAGTGAATGCTACATTGCAGAAACTAAACAGCTACTTCACAAGAGGATGTACCAACACAGACGAGAGAGCAACACAGGACCTCAGTCTGCTGTACATCTCCACCTAAAAGCCACAACAAGCCACTCCTTTGAGGACAGTGAGGTACAGATCTTAGCCAGAGGAAAAAATGGTTTGAAAGGGGAGTTAAAGAAGCTATTTTTGTTAAGAAAGAGAATTCTTCTCTAAACAGAAATGGGCGACTCAGATACCATCTTTCTCCTATTTACAATTCCATCCTCAAACCTAAATCAAAACAAACAAGAGAACAATAGGGATAGCCAGGCCAGAACTGAAGCTGAAGCAGCATGGATGAGCTGTGAAACATATTCGACCAAATACACTTTGTCCAGTTGACAAACTGAATTTCTCCTTTGCCATCACTAGATCAAGGTTCGAATGACACCCTAGTACTTAAAAATATCTTAGGAAAATCATATCACAGGAAGAATTGTCCTCTGCATTTGACAAATTCACCCAACCAGACACAGGAGAACATGCATACAAACCTGGGAATCAAACCAGTGACCTTTTTGCTGTGAGGCGGGAACCCTCACCACTCAGCCACCATCTAACAGGAAAAGATCGAGTTTGAGAAACGTCATCAGACACAATTTATTGAAACCTGGATTCAAAAACTCACTGCAAAAGCTAAAAGGATTGCCTTGCTCTATTTCACTACTACTTCCCGTTTTCCAAATCCAGCCACTTCAGCGCTTTTCCGTGATTGGCCGCTTTGTGCCTGTTCCATCAGATACTACGGCGTTTAAACTGCTTAAAACGGACAAATGGACTCTTGCATTGGAGAGTGTAGACGAGAGGAGACAGAGATAGCGGGGATAAGGCTCCATTTTGAACGCGATCGCTATCAGAGGAGTCGGGGGAAGCAATCAGGGCAGCCAACAATTCTACAGCGTTTTATCACCACAAATACTATCTGCAACTCATCCTGATGTTATCCCAGAGGCGAGGGACACAGCAGCGAGGAGACATTCAAACAGCTAGAAATGCATTTGAATAAATCACAGTACAGAGTTTTTACAAGGCAGATAGTACAAGTCTATTTAGTGTGGCAGTATTCTTGTGTCTGACATGTATCTTGGTAACATATTTGAGGATTGAATGAGTTTATTTAAATTGATAAAATATGTGTGTTTTAACAAAGAATTTTAATTAGTTTTCATTAGTGATTGTCTTAAAGGTGCATTGTGTAAAATTTCTGCCGGAAGGTCTGTGGAATGCTTTTCTTCATGGAGATGTTATTGCTTTGTCTGGAATGTTTCACAGTATGGCATTAAAGCTTTTTGTCTTCATGGAGACCAGACCAAGACTAAACCAGGCCAAGTTACAGGCCAGATCTGTGGAGAGGCAACCCCACAGTCAGAATGCATGTTTTTCTACAGGTTTTTGAGCTATAAAACCAGCTATAATTGAGTACATGTAAGGTAGAGCTGTTTAATGTCACACTGCGGAACATTCCAGGCAGAGCAATGACATATCCATAGAAACAAGCAGAAAACGGACCCCTAGATTTTTAGGGGTTTTTTGTCATTATACACGCAAGTTGTTGATTGGTTTTGGACTGGCACTCCTGAGGTCAGAGCTGAAGCTGGGATCTTTATTTCCGGGCTCCAAAGGTCAGCCTAGAGCTACCTCAAAACCCTGGACATGTGGCAAATACTCCTAATAAAAACATTACTTTGCATCACTGTACATCACTGTATCGCCTAAAACCAGACTAAACAAACAACAAAACCATAAGTTAAAGTACTGGATATAAGCTCTTAAAATCCATCTCTATCCAACACTAATTATGACCCAAATTATTGTAAGTACTGTAATTTCTAGATAATTTATACTAGATTGAAATTTAGTGCAATGTGAAAAATGCCATAGAGACAATTAGAAGCATTTCTAATATGAGTACTTTGAGTCTTTTTAAAGGAGAAGTCCACAGTCAGTCATTTGCCAATAAAATATGTAGTATAGATGTATGTATAGAAAGATAATTGACTATTTTTGGTGATCAATGGCAGTGTTTCGCAACGCTTTATAGTTAGGCGGTCACCTTGACAACAATTGCCTTCCGCCTTGACTATGTCCCTCCGAACACGTGAATCCTCACAAAACTACGGTCATTGTGCCCTGGTCCTCACTTTCGCCAGCACAGTATCTCCGCCACCTTGACTAACCTATATTCTGCGGGAAACACTGAATGGCACTGATCTATACTGTTTATGTTCAGAATATACATTATGAAAGCCATTTTATTAGTTTTTAATATGGCAAACAAAAAAACAAACAGAAAATAATAGCCTATTAAAGCTCCTATATTACGCAGAATGTGCAAAATTGTGAGCTTTAAGCCATGTTATAATGCTGTTACCTCATCAAAATCTTACCTGGAATTGTGTTTTGTTTCATTCACACTTATATAGGTTTCAGTAAACCTTTATTATTAGTCTATCAACAACTCCAAAGCTCCAAATGCTCTGTTCCACCTTGTGTTGATGTCATGAAGCAGTAGTATTCTAGTTAACAGCTACTTTTTACCCTTTGTACAAGCCTCAGTCTACTCAGCTCAGCCTAAAAATGCAAAGTTTGAGTGTTAAACATGTTTGTGATGAGGAAACAACTTCGTAACACAGATCAGAAAATGGTGCAATACAGGCCCTTTAATTTGAGTAATCAACCAGCCTTAATCTGTGCTTACTCCATGCATATTATTGGAGTAACTTGGCGTAACTGTACACACATTGCAGGTCATCTCCACTCCAGCAGCTCGCCTCACTGCGCATATGTCTGCTGTGTGCTTCCCTGTGCATTCCTCCGCAGTCTTTGGCTTAGGCCCAGTCTGTTTTCTCTTAGGGAGCAGCAGAAGAGCAGGGGTGAGGAGTCACTGGGAGGGCATCCTGACAGATAGAGACGAGGTGGGGCTAGGGTCAGCGGAGGGAGAGAGGGAGGGAGGGGCTTTTCCTCACTGATTGTATCTGTCCATTAACACAATACTCCACCTGGCAGTGAGAAGCACATGCGCACACATACATGCACACACACACACACACACACACACACCCCCGTCACACACAGTCTCACACACACATAAGAGATCAGACAGAGATGGGTAAACAAACTGTAGAGGTGCACTTGAGATGAATGAAACTTGAGACGAGGAGCACTTGAGAAAGAAGACAATGTAAAAGTCCCAGGATGCTTACATTAGCAGTTCACAAACTTGTAACACACCAAGTACACACAGATTCAGTTACAATAATTCAGGTCTGGAACAGGACTAAAACAAGTCTACAACTGCAGAGGATTTGAATGTCACGCAATGTCACGGGGGATTTGAAGAAATAAATATGACCTATCTGTGCCTCCAGATGTGAGGTAAACATGTTCAAATCAAATATAGTTTTTGCTGAGAACAATACTGGGGGGTGTAAGTGAGTTTAGGGTCTTGACCAGTGCCTCACATGCGTTTGTCAGAAGGTGTTCCCTGAGAGGCTTTGGCTACAGCGATATCACTGCATTTGCATAAAGTTGGCTTCAGTTAAACTCTGCCACACTCAAGAAGCTTGGATCTTCTCTTCACTTCCTCGAATCTCGTCCTACTCCAGCTCAGAGAGTGAATTCTGGAGGTGGCCATTTCTTACATTGAGAGTGAGATACAGTATATACAGGTCAGATCAGTGGAGAGGCAACTCTGCTCACAGTAACATTGTGTTTTTCAAGGTACGTTAACCAATAAAAAAATGATAATTAAATAAAAGCAAGATAGATACACTACCGGTCAAAAGTTTTAGAATACCTTCATTTTTCCAGTTATTTATTGCAATTCAAGTTGTGTAAGTCCAACGAAGAGCTTGAAATGGTACAAAGGTAAATACTGAACAGCCAGAGGTTTAAAAAAAAAAAAGATAAAAGATACAAAACACAAGTCCAAGCTCTGCCAAAACAACCTCAGGAAAAAAAGAACAAAATGGTAAACTTGAAAACATGGAGTAGGCAGTAAAGTCTCCAGACTTAAACCTCATCGAGCTGGTTTGGGATGAACTGGACAGAAGAGAGAAAGGCAAGCAACCTACAAGTGCCACACATTTATGGGAACTTCTGCCACAGACTTGGGAAGAACTTTCTGAAGAATATTTGATTTCTATTGTAGAAAGAATGCCGTGAGTTTCATGAATCAAAGGTTTAGAATACATTTTGGTCAACAGTAAACAGTAAAAAAAAATAGAAAAAGTGTGGTGTTCTAAAACTTTTGACCGGTAGTGTATGTTCCAGTATCTTTTAACTTGTATCTTGGATATTTTACTTCTCAAAAATCTTGAAAAACATCTATTCTGAGCTGGTTTGGGATGAACTGGACAGAAGAGTGAAAGCCAAGCAACCTACAAGTGCCACACATTTATGGCAACTTCTGCAACAGACTTGGGGAGAACTTTCTGAAGAATATTTGATTTCTATTGTAAAAAGAAAGAGCCACGAGTGTGTTCAGCTGTTATATCTGCCAAAAGTGGACACATTCATGAATTAAAAGTTTAGAATACGTTTTGGTGAACAGTAAACAATAAGAAACTGGAAAAAGTGTGGTGTTCTAAAACTTTTGATTGACTGTCGTGCACGTTTAATGTCTGTGGAACATTCCAGGCAAAGCAAGAGACATACCACCCATCAGATAAGTTACATTGTGCATCGTTAATAACTTTGTATGGAAATATATTGTTGTTGTTGTATGTGTAAGAAATGACTGGATTGTCAGACATGTTGTTTTCACAGACGTTTGTGTCCAAAGGCTCCAGCTCATAATGCACAGTTCATATCTGTGACAAAGGTGAGCCCGTCCCCCCTACACACACCACAAAGAACCAGAATGGCACAGAACACTGCGAGGAACCACTGCCCTTTACACACACACAAACACACATCACTAAAGGTCACGTCCAGTCCAACAATAAATAACAGCTGAGAATTTACATGGGATTTATCAAGCTTGGTATACTACTTAAATCTTTTATAATGTTATTTTTCTATATTTTCTTCTACCATATTTGTTCTACAGGCTGTATGAAAAACACCAAGATACACACAGGTCCTATGCACTGATGATCTAAGGAGAAGTGACCCCACATTCAGTAAGGTATACTGGTGTAGCAATAAAAAGGAGCTGTACCTAATTTTTACTGTCTTAAAAACATGAAAAACAGAACTAGCTCATATTAAACAGTATACTGTGGTGATTCCTCATTTACATATGCATTCCAAGTAGGCCTGTCACAATAACAAAATTTGAAGTACAATATACAGCTGAAGTAAATATAGACAATAAACAATAATACTGAAACAAATTTATGGCTATGAAACAAAAACTCTAGCCTGATTCATCAGCTGGTTTCACTTCGTGGAAAAGTCTGACCTCACAGCATTAGGATTCATTCGCTCGACGGTAGACAGGTACTTTTTTTATTTAACCAATGGCTGCTGTTTAGTCGTGATGTATGTAATGTGAAATCCCGTAGGAAGAAGGACAATAACATCTTTCCCCTTGATAAAATTCACCAAATATTCTCTTTGTTCCAGCTTTAAATCCTCGATCTCGGGAATCGTTGCCAATACAGAATATATGGCTTCGTCTACATCGATCTCGACCTCGTTGTTTACTGTTACTGTGCCACAAAATGGACCCAGACAGGTGCTTGAATTTGACGTCATGGCTTCACAGCTCTTCGCTGATTGGCCGGTGCGCAGTCTACAACTTCAGGGATTCTTGCAAACTGTCTAGTGTATTCTGATTCCTGACCTAGTTGCTGGAGAGAAATTGAGAGGAGGCACTAGGTGGCACCAGCATGAATACAAAAACCCAATATTGAAACTACAAAAATGATTCGAAGTCTATCTGTAATGAGTTATAGAAGTTCAACCTTTTACAGCTCAAATCTATTAATTTTGCCAAAAAACAACTCAAAATTTCCCAGTAGTGTAAGAAAAATATACTTGTGATAAACATGGACCCCAAAAATATACCGTATAATTACAACTTTTATATATTGGACAATAAGTCGGTATAGTATTTACTGTCACAGGTCAAACTCTGAGCTTAGAATAACTAGCATGCTAACGTGCACTTCCTGATTATTGGTCGTTAAAACGTTTTCTGATCACGGGCAGAGAGTACACAGTGGACATATTTTAAGAGCTGTTTACACAGTATATCTGTACTGTGGCAAGACACATTTTGCTACATGGGAAAAATAGGATACAGGGCTTTTATTGCCATACTGCGGAACATTCCTGGCAACAAAAAACAGTGGTGGACTCTCCTTCATCAAAGTTACATAATGCACCTTTGTGGTATTTGTGTAGATTTTGGCGTATCTTATCACCTTCCTATACTTACTTATCTGAACATCCCCGCTTTGTGTTTCATCCATTTGACCCGAGCCAAGCGGAGTCTATCTATCACTGCTGTACAGACTGCAGCCCTGATCACTCCATAAATCTGCTAAAGCACTCTTAATGAAAGCTCGTGGTCCCACACTAGATTTACATACACCTTATGACACAGGCTCCACTCTTTCATTTGGGCTCATCCACGGCAGAGGGCACTTCAGCATGTGCCAATTTCACATTACAGCAAGAGATAATGTTGTTTTAGCAAGATTACATGGGCATTAATTACTGCTACTACTAATAATAGATGTTTTAATTGACTTTATTTCACTCCGCCCACTGTTCCTTCCTAAATTAGACTTTTGTTGTGGTGGCACTTTAGTTTAAAGAGTCTATATTACACTATTTTCTGATATTATAATGTTGTTTACGCTTCAAAAACATACCTGGAGTTGTGCTTTGTTTCATTCACACGTTTAACACACAAAATCTGCATATTTAGACACTCTCGTCCACCTTGTGATGTCACATGCTGATACAGGGAGTGCTCCACTGTGTTTTTAAACTCCATACATCTTCACTAGAGTCATTTGGATGATTTCAGCCCTGGAATTGCCGATCTCTACCAAACAAAAAGTAAATAGTAGATGTTAACTTGAAAACTACCGCTTCCTGACATCGCAAGGTGGAACAGAACGTTTTGAGCTTTGGGAATGCAGACAATCTAATCAAACATGTGTGAATTGTCATGGTTCATGTTCTGTAGTGGTTGTTTTTGCTTATTTTTTTGGTGTATCTTTTTCCTTTAGTGTTGTGTGCCCTTTTATTTAGAAATTTTCCTGTCTGAGTTTTACTTCCTGTCTTGATTGTTTGCCCTGCCCTCATGTGTTTTACCTGTGTCTCTGTGCATTTATACCCCATGTTCTCCTCTGCCCTTTGTTGGTCCATTGTCATTGTTACTGTCTTGTCTTGTCATGGCAGTTTACTTACGATTTTGTTTGTTATTAAAGAACTTTAAAGCAGTCCTGCATTTTGGGTCCTCTCCTGTTTTTTCATGACATGAATGAATCAAAACACAATTCCAGTTATGTTTTTGACAAAGTAACAACATTCTAACATGGCTGAAAGCTCACAAGAGTCAATTTTGACCTTAAACCAGGAAACTCATTCATTTCAATGGAGAATATTTGTGTTTCATTAAAAAGACTCAAGTCCATCAATGACTCTTAGAAATGAGAGAATCTTGATTTTGTTTAGTGATAATTCGACCATTACAAGAGCAGTGAATAGTATTACTCCAAAGTATTGATTCTTTTGATAACACCTGAATCATAACAATGCTTTTCCTTCACTAAAAAGAGTCTGTTAGTATCATGTTAACAGTGCTGCTAATTTGTCTTTTTAACATGCTTCACTCCCAACTGTTACCAGCAGAAGGCGCCAGACTCATGAACAATGCTGAAAAAGGACACATTTTCCATAGCTGGATCGTGAATCAGATTATGTTTATACTCAATTTTTTTTTTCTTTTTTTTCTCTCTTTTTGAAGTTGCCAGAGTGAAGCATTTGTGTCGTGATTTGGGATCTTTTTTTTTTTTTTTTTTTTTTTTATTTCGGATGCCCTTCCTGACGCACCTAGACACATTACTGTGACTGTAGTGGGCAATGTTGCTGGTTAAGTGTCACAGTCTTCAAAAACACCGCAACAGTTTAGGAAATTCAACCCTGAAATCTTGTGGTTGGAAGACGCTTACTATGCCACTGACTGCAGCCTGCCTCTTCTGTTGTTTTTAGTTGCATTTGCGCTGTTAGTTTTGTGACGTTCATGTCATATGTGTATTTCATAGTTCATTTATACCAATTTTATGTATGTATTTATTTGACTCTACCATTATTCATTGTTTTATATTGCTCCATATTGCGGAAGTACATTGTTTGTGAATTTTGCTCACTGACAATTCAATACTACTTTTTCATATTCTCATATTTCTATATCCAGACATTTGAGCCGACAATCTCCACCCAAAATAAAGCCTCTCTAGTCGAGTCTCCACAGTATATAATATGCAATAGTACCTGTATTTGCTGATCCCATAACGCAGGGAGGCCTCTGTGTGGTGAGCCCAGGAGAGAAGACACAGAAGATGGATGAGGCCTGGAGGAGAGGACCACAGACGCGGAGCTGTGGAGAAGTGGCTCAGACATCTTATATAGTCTTCTCTTAATAAACATGAGTGATCTGTCAGAGTGGAGTATTTCACCTGAACCACCACGGAACAGAGAAGAGAGGCTGTGTCTGCTACTACAAAAAGCCTCATAGTACCACATGCAGGTAAAAGTACAGCATAGTTGGAAATAATTCACAATTTAATTTAGCAACTGCCTGTGTTAATATTTAGGTTTGGTTTGAATTAATAACAACAATTTTCTCTGCAGCATTTAAAGGGCCCATCTCATGCAAAATCAATTTTTCAGAGCTTTCTACCTTCTAAGAGTGATGTGTGGGCCTCATATATGTCGCCAAAGTGTTTTTTAGATTGATTCAGTGTTTTTTTTTAAACAAATTGCAGCGTATTTCTGCCACCCTCCCACGTAACAACGAACTAAAACCTGCTACAGCAATGACGCGGCCAGCTACACCTATTACGTGTTTGACGTAGCAGAAGACGCTTCGCACCTGCCCCCCTCCCTCCACCGCTATAAAATATATAATTTTACTCAGGTAGGTGTGATGTTACTTCAAAATAATATTACTCAAGTAAAAGTGGTCCAAAAAAATTACACAAGTTAAAGTAAAAGAGTAAGAGCAAATTAAAGAACTATTGGGACTTAACATTTGCTCTATAATTTGAAGTTAATGTAATTTGAAGCACAAAACATGAAATAATGCGCAAAATTGTATTGTATTTTCAAAGAAGAGACTTGGGAAGAATAACCAACATTTTTACTCAAGTATGAGTATTGTGAGCCAGGCTGGCACCACCTAGTGCCTCAGCTCAATTTCAGTTTCTCTCCAGCGACTAGGTCAGGAATTGGAATAGACGGTTTGCAAAACCCCCGAAAGTGTGAGTTCGGGCACCAGCCAATCAGCGAAGAGCCATACATTCTGTGTTGGCAATGATTCCCGACAGATTGAGGATTTAAAGCCGAAACAAAGAGAATGTTTGGTGAATTTTATCAAGGGGCAAAGACGTTATTGTCCTTCTTCCTATGGGATTTGGGAGAAAAGCTTAAAATACGTTTTACCAGTTAGCCCCGTTACATACATCAAATAGCAGCGATTGGTTAAATAAAAAAAGTACCTGCCTAACGTTGCGCAAACCAATCCTAATGCTGCGAAGTCAGACGCTTTCTACGAAGTGAAACCGGCTGCTGAATCAGGAAAGAGTACTGTTACTTCAATTTAAAAAATATATTATTTAAGTAGGAGAAAAAATGCACTGCTAGAAAAGTACTCTAGAAAGTAGAATTTCTTTAAAAAGTTTCTCAAGTTAATGAAACTGAGTAAAAGTAACAGAGTACTCCCCGCAGTCTCCATACTACATAAGTGTGTGTGAGCCGTCTTCTGTTTACAGTCTCTTCTCCTCCTCCATAAAATGTGTGTCACAGCTCTATCTGCAGCCCGTCCTGAAGTCTGGATAATGCCTTGTTAAAGCCATCCGCCTGTGAAATGGACTTTTAAAATAAATGAAAGAGAGCAGCGCGAGTGAGGTACAGGGAATACACTGGTGTCAGGCTGATGGACAGGCCCGCGTAATGTAACCACGGCGATAGTCTCAAACCTGGATTAGAATGAGGAGGAGGAGGGGGAGGAAGAGGAAGGAGACGAGGAGAGAGCAAGAGGAGGAGGGAGGGGTGACTTCTCAGATATTGACGAGACTGACTTTGCCCATTTTTCAACGTCTCATCAGAGCAAAGCATTATGGGAGATCGATCCAGGTTCATAGAAAGCTGCAATTGGCATTTCAGTTATGATTTTCACACTTCAGATTGAATATGTGAATGTAAAAGAGAGAATGATTTGTTAAGATAATGGTGATAAACGTGGACAGATTTCTTTATCTATTTTACTTTTAGGGAGGACCTTTGGTATTCAGAGATAGTAACAAGCTATTAAGTCTTACTATAAGGCCAGATAACTCCAACCAGAGAAAAGTATACGACAAAAAATAGTATAGTTTAGTTGTGACCAAGACAAGACGGGTAGAGTGGCTGGATTGCAGTGAGAAACACGGGTACAGATGATGGAGGCAGGGTTGGTGTGGTCCACAATTTTATATTTTTTTCAATTGTCCAAAAGTGCTAGTGCAAAAAGTGCAGTGCAAAACAAAAAGGTGCAGGGAGGATAGGGAGCAGCAGGTCTCTCCCGCAGCAAAATACAGAATGGTACAATCAGGCGCCTTATATACCACTGGATAAAACCATTAAAACTCCGAGGGATATAAAATAACCTTAGCTGAGTAAAACGTTAAGAGTTCAAATCCTCCAATAAAATACCCATAACCAAATAAACCATATAAAACCCAAATACAAAAGATAAAACCCTAAAACTAACTCCTACTAAAACACAACGTGAATAACCCAATTAAAAAACGAGTGACAACCCCCTCCCAATGTCCGCCGTCATGAGTTGGCCTGGAACTCTTAAAAGGTGTCTGGTCCCCCGGGGAATCTTTTAGCCAGACACCTGGACTGAAAACACAGGTAAGTAAAAGCACTAACAAATAACACACATACACGCACATACTACTCTCACACTTTAAAATATCTACATGACATACACGCGAACACACACAAGACACAACTAATTTAAAAAACGGCACATATATTGCATGATTCCCAACTCCGCAAACTGGCAGGCCGCCATGACAGTAATGTAAATATATATGTAAAGTGCAAAGTGAATGAAAGTGCATGTGTGAATATTACTATTGTAACAGACCGGTTGTTACAATAGTGTATATCGGTGAAAAAAACACACACAAAAAAATTTAAACTTGAATAATTTCAAATTGAGGGCTGCTCTAAGTGCTAACATGAAAACTCGTTAATATTAGGGATGCAACGATATCCAAATCTCACAATATGATAATTATTGCGATATTTTGAGGCTAATATAACTGTAGGTGGGAAACTTTTTTGCTTTTAAAATACCTTGACCAGATTTTGTGTGAATTATTTCCTTCATAATCCCAAGAATTCAAATAAAAACATATATCTTCTGCTGCCCCCGCGACCCGGTCCCGGATAAGCAGAAGAAGGTGGACGGATGGATGGAACATATATGTTCATGTTGACTGCACTGAAATTAATCATGGGATATGTAGTTCCTGATGTTTCTAAGCTGTTGCTACTATAAAACCATGCATTTAAGCAAAGGAACTTGTGATTCGATATATTGTGATGCCCAACGATATTATTGTACGATTTTTGACAATACAATATCACAATATTTTGGTTATCGTTACAATTAGAATGATGCATCAGGAATTTCGGACTTCCGGTCATTGCACAATTCATACTGGGAAGGATTTTCCGAAAAAGTGAGCATCAAACCGCTATGTTTGTTTTCCCAGTGGGCTGCGTCTATTGACAAAGCCAGTCTTTTCTAGTCTTTTGAACCATATCGCTTTTGTTTCTGGTTCTGATATTGACATATTTTAGTTTTGGGAATCGGACATTGTAATTGTGTGGTTGTTGGATGTCCTAAAAATGGAAAACAGCTTAAGAAATTTGTTCCCAGTATGCACTGTGCAATGACCGGTAGTCTGAAATTCTTGATGCATCTATATGGATGACATGGTAAAATATGAAAAATATAGCTCAATTTTTTCAGAGGAAGTCTTTAAAAGTCATTATAAAAGGTGTATTATGTGACCTTTCTGGTGGATGTCACTTGATTGTCTTCATACTTTGCCATACACAACCGGTCAAAAGTTTTTGAACACCCTAATTTTTCTAGTTATTTATTGCAAATCAAGTTGTGCAAGTGCAACAAAGAGCTTGAAATGGTGCAAAGGTAAGAACTGAACAGCCAGAGGTTAAAAAAAAAAGATAAAAGATAACAAAACACAAGTCCAAGCTCTGCCCAAACTACCTCAGGAAAAAAGAACAAGATGATAAACTTGAAAACATGGAGTGTCCAGTACAGTCTCCAGACTTAAACCCCATTGAGCTGGTTTGGGATGAACTGGAAAGAAGAGTGAAAGCCAAACAACCTACAAGTGCCACACATTTATGGAAACTTCTGCAACAGACTTGGGAAGAACTTTCTGAAGAATATTTGATTTCTATTGTAGAAAGAACAACCCACGAGTTTCTTGAATCAAAAGTTTAGAATACGTTTTGGTCAACAGTAAACAGTAAAAAACTAGAAATAGTGTGGTGTTCTAAAACTTTTGACCAATAGTGTGTGTTCCAGTGGCTTTTAGCTTGTATCTTGCATTTCTTACTTCTCAAAAATCTTGAAAAACATCTATTCTGAGCACAGATCTGACCTGTAACCTGGTCTGGTCCTTGTCTCTATCTATGGAACATTTCATAACTTCAGTGAAAGCTACAACATTTCTGCACAGACAGGCAGGTTTTGACTCTCCACCAGAAAACACAAATACATAGTGCACATTTAACTCTGAAAACAGTGTGAACAGAGAGATTAAACAAATATTTCTGCAGCTGTGGAGTCATTCACTACTCTACATCTCATTTGGACATGTCTGATTATGTGTGGGTTTTGTGAAGCTTGAAATACAGTTTGGTAGTAAATTGTCTGATAACTGTGCTTTGAAACACGGTACAAGTCAACATTAGTACACGGGATATGGCTATAAAACTCTCATATTTTACAGCAGTACAAAGAACATGAGAATTATATGGGGAAAAAATCCAAAATACTTTAAAAATCCATTGTAGTCTTTCCATGGGTTCACTGTCTGGTTACGACTCCTCTGGGGGTTGCTCTTGACATGGGGATGAACTTTGACCGCACATTTCCGTTCAGGGTTCCAGAACGTGACACACATAAACATTCTTCATTGGTTGAGTCCTGATTTGGTCCAGTTTTAGTCCCGGTTCAGTTCTGGTGGGACCTGGTTTAACCCTGTCTGAGCTGATCAAAGACACAGAAGAAATATTTGTTTCTATGCTGGCACTAAAACTGGAACAAAATCTGGACTAGACCAAGACTAAAAACAGATTTAACTACATCAGAACTACAGTGTGAAGGCAGCCAAAGTGTCTTGCCAAGAGACATACTGACAGAGAGTGCCGGTGCAAGATCTGAACTGGCAACCCTCTGATTATTGGGTGAATACTTACTTTTATTTAAGCATTGCATTATGTAACTTGTCTGTTGCTTGTCTCCATTTATTTTGCAATTATTAAATGTCTAAATAAAATTGTTAATGCCACAATCTGTTGAAAATCATGCATTCTTACTGTGAGCGAGGGAGACTCTTAAGGCTGTACAATTAATCAAATTTTGATCGCGATTTAGATTTGTGTATCAAACGATCTCCAAACTCATATAATCGAGTTGAGAGATTGTAGAACAGCTGGATATATAGTTTGTTTTGGATATATTTATGTTTTTCTATGCCTTATTTCATGTTCAGTATATTTTATTTATTTTATGTTTTATACATCGCAAAACTGCTCACAGGTACATATTTGTAGCCTAAATTTATTTTCAATTTGAAAGTTTTGCGTAAATTATCAATTAAAAAAGTGTTTTTTTGGGGGGGGGGTTTTGAGAGAGGGAAATGCTAAATAAATGCATTGTGTAACAAAAAATAATCGTTTGAATAATCGTGATTTCAATATTGACCAAAATAATCGTGCTAATGATTTTTTCCATAATTGAGCAGCACTAGTGTCTCTCCACAGATCTCATGTGTAACTTGGGCTAGTGCGCCATGGAATATTCCAGTCAAATCAATCTCAACATCTCCATGGAGACAAGCGGCGTACCTCCATCAGAAAAGTTACATAGTGAACCTTTAAAGATTCTGTACCTGATTTATATTATATTCTTCACTTGCCTTATGCATTCTTAGCAACCCAATTATTCACCACGACAAGTTTATTGACACTTTGCAGTGACACCACGATGGGGGGTTTAAACGTGTATGGCAGAATGTTCAGTAATTACAATGGTGACATAATGAACACATTAGCAAACGCTGACAGAAAAACGTTAGTCTTAACGGGCTGGGTATCATTAAGTTAAGTTGCCAATATGATACACACGATACATAGGCCACAATACGATACATATCTCAATACAGAGAGCTTTCAAATTGATACGACATATTTCAAATCGATACACTATGGTTCAATAAAATATAAGCAAAATCATGGCTGTGATACTAAAAGTCTTTGTTAAACCACTTCTTGTGCAAAGTTTATGTGAAACACAAACATTTTAATCATCAAAACAGTGAAAATATCAAATGTGTCGCATAAAAGAGTTTCTTTCCTCTAAACAAACAACAAAACTGTAGCTCTGTAACAAAATAATTTAGTAAAATATACCAAAAAATACTCTCAGCGATATAGCGATACAGCAGCCCACGATATCAATACTGTATCATCACATAAAATGATACGATATATTGAAATTTCTATATTTTTGCACACCCCTAGACTTTTAAAATGGTGCAAAAAGTTAAAACACAAACTAGACAAAAACAAATAATTTTTAGGAGCCTGTGTTCAGTACGAGTGTTCATGGTCCTGTTTAGGAGTTTGATGTTCAATAAAAGCGATGAAAACTGAAAACTGAAAAACTGTTGTCTAATTCTAGCTTGTGACAGTAATATTATTTGAGCAGGACTTTTTTAACAGCACAAATCAGCTCACGTGTTCTTTCTGGTCAAACAGAGTTCAAACGAAGCTCAGATTAAAGTCTAACATATTTAAGAGAGACCAGCAAAGCGAGACCAGAATTTTGCAACTACTATCATACTAAAAGCGTATGTTCTGATTTTTGGACAATAAAAACGCCCTGATAATGTTTATATAAACATACAGAACAGTCTAATTCCTGTTCCCTGTGATCAGCTAATGTCTTCTGCGCTCTGAGGTCGTAGGTTAGACTCCGAACGTGGGTTAGTGTCCCTGTAGGATCAGTGTCTGGTCCCAGAGCAGCGTTCTGTGAGGATTAAGCTGTTTGACGAGTGAGGGCCCCCCGCTCTGACCACAAATAAACAGCCGCCTCTGAGGGCCCCCGCTCCGGCCCCTGCTCCACGGCAACACGGGCATCAATCACGGCTGGAAAGGGGAGGGGGGAGACAGAAAGAGAGAATTGAGAGAGACAGAGAAAGAAAGACAGAGAGACACAGTGCAGGGAAAAGGAAAGGAGAGAGGGGAAGGGGATAGTAGTTGGGGGGTAAAGAGTGAGAGACAGAAAGAGAGAAGAAGAGGGAAGGAGAGA
Organism: Boleophthalmus pectinirostris; assembly: GCF_026225935.1. Taxonomy (NCBI): domain Eukaryota; kingdom Metazoa; phylum Chordata; class Actinopteri; order Gobiiformes; family Gobiidae; genus Boleophthalmus; species Boleophthalmus pectinirostris. Next base: position 27,828,807 of record NW_026571473.1, on the reverse strand, counting down.
TAGAGAGGGAAGAAGAGGGAGAGAATGAAGGGGTGAAAGAGAGAGAGTTTGGGGAGATAAAGATTGAATTTGGAATTTCTTTGAGAAATAGACAAAGAAAGAACGAGAGGAGATGGTGAGAAAGAAATAAGAAGAGAGTGGTGGTGAAGGAAAAAGAGTGAAGAGAGAGACAGAGGGATGGAGGGAAGAAGGGGGAGAGAGTGAAGGTGTGAAAGAGAGAGAAATTGGGGAGATAAAGATTGTCTATTTCTCAAAGAAATTCCAAAATCAAAGAAAGAACGATAGGAGATGGAGAGAAAGAAAGCAAAGAAGAGAGAGTGGCGGTGAAGGAGAGAGGGTGAAGAGAGAGAGACAAAGAGAGGGATGGAGGGATGGAGAGGGGAGAGATAGAGAGGGAAGAAGGGGGGAAAAGTGGCGGGGCAAAAGAGAGAGTAATTGGAGGAGATAAAGATTGAATTTTTAATTTCTTTAAGAAATAGACAAAGAAAGAAATAGGAGCTGGTGAGAAAGAAAGAGAAGAAGAGAGAAGAGGAGAGAGTGGAGGGGTGAAAGAGAGAGAGATTGGGAGAGATAAAGATTGAATTTGAGAAAGAGACAAAGAAAGAATGAAAGGAAATGAAGAAAAAGGAGAAGAAGAGAGAGTGGCAGTGAAGGAGAGGAGTTGACGAGAGAGACAGAGAAAGGGATAGAGGGAAGGAGAGAGGAGAAATAGATAGGAAAGAAGAGGGAGAGAGTAGAGGGGTGAAAGAGAGAAAATGGAGGAGATAAAGACTGAATTTCTTTAAGAAATAGACAAAAAAGAAAGAGAGGAGATGGTGAGAAAGAAAGAGAAGAGAGGAGAGAGAGAGGTTGTGCTAGAGAGAGGAGGGATGGAGGGAAGGAGACAGAGAATGGGGGTAAAAGAGGGGTGAGAGAAGAAGATTTGAGGAGAAAGAGAGGGGAAGATGGGAGGAGGAAGGAGTAGGGGGTGAAAGACAGAGGAGAGCAAGGGAGAGAGTGAGTTTAAAAGAGAGAAAGAGAGATTGAAGGAATTGGGGAGAGAGAAATAGGAACAGACAGCGGAATAGACAAAGAAAGAGAGGAGGAGAGAGAGAGCGGAGGGTGGAGGAAAGGGGGAAGAGGTAAAAAGAGGTGGGGTAGTGGTTTGGGAGTGACGTGAAGCGAGAGAGACAAAGAGAGGGATGAAGGGAAGGACAAAGAATGCGGGGTGAAAGAGTAAAGAGGAAGAGAGTGGGAGTGAGATAGAAAGAGAAATGAACAGAAAGATAAATAGACATAATAAAAGAGAGAGGAAATGGAGAGAAAGAAAGAGGAAGCGCAAGAGACATATAATAAAGGCAAAGAAAGAGAGAAAAGGGAGGGAGAATTCAGCTGTTCTAAACTATAATTTTTGTATTTATCCATACTGTAAATTTAACTTTAACATTTTCATCCTGTTGAGAGAAAAGCACAGACATCTTCCCTGTCCACAAATGCACAAAGCATTTTCTTTGTGCACGTTTTTCAACAGCAAACAGTTCATAAAAAAGGCTGAAGTACGTTTGTCAGAGTCGCCATATTTGTTTTGATTTGTTCGGCGCTGACTTCTGCACGGACCACAGCGCTGTCCTCTGATTAGGACTGAGTATCATTAAGAAGTTGCTGATACGATACATACCTCGATACAGTGCACTTTTGATTCAATATGATATATTTCAAATCAATTCGATACGGTTCAAGAAAAAATAAACGCTAAGTCATGGCTGTGATACTAAAAGTCTTTGTTAAACCACTTCTTGTGCAAAGTTCATATGAAACACAAACATTTTAATCATCAGAACAGTGAAAATGTCAAATGTGTTGCATAAATAAGTTTCCTTCTTCTAAACAAGCATCAAAACTGTACCGCTGTAACAAAATAATTGAGTAAAATATACCAAAAAATACTCTTGGCGATATATCGATACAGCAGCGCACGATACTGATTCTGTGTCATGACATTAAACAGTATATACGATATATTGATATTTTGATATTTCTGCACACCCAGACTCGACCTGTTATTGGTCAGTGTCACATACAAAGGATAGGCTCTATTCGCGCTTACCGGAAGACGTTTGGAAACATGCGGATGACGACTTCCGGTGTAGTTCCCGACTCTGGGCATGTGATAAAACTGTGGATTCAGCAGCAGCGTCTTCACAACCTGCCAAAGCTTTCCATGGAGGACGTGACTCTAATCACATCTTCGAAGACACTCACAGGCCGCTGGTTTTAACTTTTGATTTGCCGAAAGCAACTGAAAGCTACTATGACATCTTTTTTTTTTCTTTAATTAAGTTAGACAAATTATAATACACAAATTAACAGGCAATTTATAAGAATACTAATAAAATCTAGATGAAGAAAACCGCGCCAATTCTCAGTTTTCCCAGATTTGGTCAGAGTTACTATTGCCAAGAGCCCAAAAGAAGTCGTCATCCGCATGCTTAAAAAAACATCTTCCAGTTTTGTGACGTAAGCGTGAATAGAGCCCGTTCAGGTAGAGCTGTTCAGGACGTTGAACTCGCAAAAAGAGACAAGAAAATTAAGTTATGAAATACTAAAACCAAAACTGGCAAACATGAGGTTGGTCTGACGATTTTGTTTTGTTTTATATATGAATACTTTAATATTGTGATCCAAGTAAATAACAGCATTTGTCTATATTGTCCTCTAATCTAGCCTTTCATTGCTATTCAATAATGAACAAGCGTCAACATTAAGTATTCAAACACGCTTTCACCTTACACAAAGCACTGCGATTTTTAATTAATTCTCATATAGCTCTGCAGTTGTTGGGTAAGTTTTCCATGCGGTGTGTGTCTTTTGTTTTCTGATAATTGCCTGACACTTTCTTTGCTGTGAGGTGCGGACACATTATGCAGCGATAATAAATACACTGCCACTATTGTTCCATTTTAACAACTACACCTGCTCAGGTTCAGATTGTCCCGAAAATTTATGCAAAAATGTCTGTTGTTTTAGAAATTTTTGGTTTTATTTTTGGTGGCATTATAAAAATAAAAAATAAAAATAAAAAACGATGAATTTTATGGCATATAACTAATAATGTATAACTGGATGTGTAGTTTAATGTTACTGGGGTTTATGTTGAATCATAACGTCGTTGCTTAAACCATTTGCTTTTATGTTGCTGGTTAATATTGCCCCCTGCTGGTCAACAACACAGCAACAATAACAAAACATACAAATGATCAAATTGAAAATAACACCTGTGATTTTCTATATTTAATCTGTTTCTATTAAATCAAATGAACAATACTATTAAAATAGTATCAGAAAGAACTGTAAAAAGTAGTTCCACTTATGAGTCATAACATACTGTACATATTTCAATGAAGGACAGTAATGTGTTTATATTTTATTTAGTATTTTATTTAAAAAATGCAATCTTATAAAGCCTGATTACACATCTCCCAGTGGGTTCAGTTCAGTTGTGCATCGTTTTGTCCACACAAGGCACAAAAAACACAAATTACCTACAAAATTATCAGTGTTTTTTGTTTCAATATGATACCAAGTAATACTATGGGGCCCGGTCAAGCAGAAGAATACAGCAAGGCCAAAAATTCAAGTTAATGCATCTGATATAAAAATGTATTCAACAGATAGCATATGTACTCTAGTTTATGAAACTGTTTACCTTTTTTCTGTACCATTTTTGGTTCTAAAGTTACATACGTTTTAAACAGACCATGTATGAAACATGGAACAAAAATTATTTCCCAAATTTCAAAGACCTGCAAATCATGTAAATAAATTGAAGTATTTCATCATATCTTGTGTTATTCGATCTTTGAACTGTTAATGAAGATAGATGATTTTTCAACAAAAAAATTTAAAATGATAAAAATTTGCTTGGAAGGACTGACATAGAAATAGTTTCCTTTCATTTTGAAGTGATATTAAAGTATTCAGAAGAAAAAAGCTGACAAATTATGTAAAATCATGCACCTTCAACTTGCTTGCACAATATTCCCTCCGTTACTTTTCCCTCCCTTACCATGACCTTTCTTAATAAAAAAATCTCATTACTCAAAAAGTAAGAGGTTTTCCAACCTAATCTTGTACCATATGGTAGAAAACTATATGAAGCAAATATTCAAACCAGTTTGTTAAGGATATGTAAGTGAGAACCGGTAATTATCGCTGTATTTATTGCCCAAAAAGTGCTGCATATTTCATTCCCTGCATTACCGACATGAGTTTTAAAATTTTTTGTCCACAACTTGAAAGAATATCTCAGGTTTAACTTTACCCTGTTGGAGTGTTAACTCTTTCCTACATTCTAATACCTTACTTATTTCTATAGTCCCTTTAGTTTCTGAATAAGAGCTATTTGAATGTAAAAAATCTGCCCGTTTCCCTCCGTTACCGCTTGACCGGACCCTATGGCAAGTATTGTGATATTGTGATAACCGATACCAGTGAGTTTTGTATTCAAATGCACTGAAATTCCCTACTACAAAGAACTGTAACATGACATTATCAACTTTGCCCCATACCTGTGCAAACAAATAATATATTTTAAAAAATGTCCTAAAATTATATTTAAAAAAAAAAAATGCTACTTTTGCATGAGAATCAATACTTTTGAAAACTTTTCAAAGTCAATATCGCTATATCAATATTTAATCAATAAGTTTTTAGTTTCCATATCAATTAAACATGAGATTATACATTCTTACTCTGACTTGTTTCAACTGCCCCGTTTCCATAAATACAACAATGTCCCTCCAGAGCCGCCATAGCTGCTCAAATTCATTATAAATAAAACAAAATGGCTACCTCTGCGTGCTCTCTGTATTGAGTTTGAGTTTTCACAGTTCAGCAGGTTACTCCACAGTTTGGGCTCATGTGCCAAAGCCGATAATCACTTCGTTCACAAAGGATTTCACAAAAACATTTTCAGTTTCCTCACGCGGTGCTCTTTTTCACACAAAAACCCACTCCAGCACATTTTTACAACTTATTTTAGGGCTTTTTTAGACAGCTGGGATAACAAGCTGGGAGTGATGGCAAACTGTAGATGTATTATAGCGGTAGTAAGAGTATTTGTAAATGCAGTACTACAAATGTTTACAGTTTGTTACAATACTGAAGCTATGTGTCATGCAAAAACTGAAATAAAACCATGTATTGAAATATGTATAATTGATTTCTGTGTCCATTTACATCTTGTATAGAAAATACGTGTTAAATTTTTTACATTTCATTTCCTATAAATCCTCTGTTGACTAAATTAGACACACTTACGCATAATAAGAGCTGCCTAATTTGTTTACATTTATTATTTTTATTCATGTATTTATTTTGGGCAAGTAAGAAATTTACATTCTTTCACAACAGAACATATAACATTCATGAAATCATAGTAGAAATAACAAAAAATTTTAAAAAGGAGGCCCAAAAAGGAGTGGGAAGAAGAAAAAACTTACTTACTTAAAGATGCACTGTGTAACTTTTCTGCTTTCTGATTTGTGCTCGTTTCCAAGGGAGATGTGATTGCATTGCTATGTTTAAAAATATGTTCAGAAACAAGATTTTAATTTTAATAACAAAGTCAGCTAAACCAGAACTAAACCAGGACTAAACCAGGACTGAACCAGGATTGAACCAGGGTTGAACCAAGACTAAACCAGGACTAAACCAGGTCTAAACCAGGGCCCTAAACCGGAATAGTCCAACTTACAGTAAAGGTACAGAGTCAACAGAGGAGCTTCTCTTATTGTAAAATAAAACAGATGTTCAAAAAAACTGTAATATGTTTTCAAATCCTTTAAACAATGGTGTAACAAAGCACAAAACTGAAAGTGTGTGGGTGAAAATGTCGCTACTTTTAAACACAAGATTAAACTTTTACTTCCACTTGAATATGGCTGAAATCTGAAAATGCAAATGTGAAAGAGTAATGGAGCCAGCACAGGGGGTCTGGGTGCATACGCAGTGCTCTCTGTCATCAAAGTGCTGAACTCTCATTTCCCATGATGCAGTGCGAGCAATTAAAGCGCTGACCTCACCTGGCTTTGATTGACACCTGTCAGAAGTGTGCGCACCGCCCGCAGCAGATTCACCTGTTCTTCTCACCACGTTTAACAAGAGGAGCAGTCGTGTTTCTGTTGCATAGAGTAGATCAATACAATTAAACATGGCCTCCCCCGGCAATAAATATTCACTCCAGTGGTTTTCAAACTGTGGTACTGGGCCGCAAAGGTGTAATGTAGGACTGGTTTAGCCCTAGACAACGGAAAAGTCCTGTTATAGACCTGGTTTAGATCTTTACGGTCCCAGGTATCGTCTACAATACCATCGATCTGGAAGGGTTTAATTGAAAAGTACCACTTCATGACAACAGCAGGTGGAAGAGTTTCCCAAACATGAATGAATGAGATGAAACAATAAAACAAAATCATAATTCCAAGTATGTTTGTGATGAGGAATCGACATTATTAAAGCTCACAAGAGTCAATTTTGTGTAATACAGGACCTTTAAGTGACACGTCTTGATAGAAACAGTGTATACTTAAAAAAAAAGTAGTCCTATCCTTGGTTTCTGGTGGTTGGTTGGTTAAAATGTTGAACAAAGGCTGTGGGTGTGACCTACATGTGTGATAGAGCATGGGTCGTGTCCTAATTGAAAGACATCGCGTTCTTTGCTCCTCCTTCAAAACTGTCAAACAGATACTGTGAACAAAGATCATAAAGTCCCCCAAATCAAATAAAAAATAGTTAATTGGGACCCTTATTACCTCCTCGCTCCTTAATGAACAATGATATTATACGATATTGTGGCTGGTAATTGAATTTCTAATAGAACATGTAGTTTTTGAAATGACCTTTTTCAATTAAAGCGCCTTAATTGAAACTATATCTTTTTCCATCACTGTGTCATTTAATTAAAGAGTATTGCAGATACACGATGTAGGACATGAAGCTTCTCCCAATATTTGTACTTTTGGTGAAATGACTTTGAGCAAAAATAATAGTCTAATCGGATCGCACAATGTCAGCGGGTCATTACAGTTTTTGAAGACAGAAGTAATTGTGAAAAACTAAACTTTCGTCAATCCATTGTCCTCTGCTTTATCCAGGGCCCGGCCGAGAGGAGAATTCCCTTTTCACGCACACTTCCAGTTCTTTTGTGGGTGTTTTCAGATCCCGGTGGGACATGGAACCAAAGACTGTATATATAAATGGACCTAACCTGCTAGCCGTTGTGTTCCAAATAAGAAGTGAGCATGGGGGGGGCGCTTGTGGCTCCATCGACTCTGGCTCCAATTGACTTTACATTGAAAATTTGTCGCCCCTGTCTCTGTAACTGCTGCAGTGAGCCTCATCATTTTGGTCTTAAAATGTTCGTACTAACTTGCTATACATGATCCTGGTGTTTTTATTTCACATTTTGGACGTAAATAAATTCCCATTGCTGATATGAAGCTTGGCCCTATAACTGCTAAACCTCGTGAGCTTCATTTGACTGGAGCCGTGTATCATTCGTTCATTCGTTTTTCAAAATAAAACAAAAAAAAACAACTATTTTCTCCAAAACTAAAATGAAAAAAACTGATAAAGTTTGTTTTTTCAGTTTCCGTGACCTAAACTGTGATGGTGAACTTTTGCGCTTCATATGGACTGAACCAGGACTAAACCAGGACTGATCCCAGGTCTGAACAAGGAGGACTAAACCAGGACTGATCCCAGGTTTCTAAACCATGGGTGACATCACACTCACTTAGTCCACTTCTTTGCAGTCTATGCATGGAACTCCTCTCCAGGGAGGTATCCAGGAGGCATCAAAAACGATGCCCAAGCCACCTCAGCTGACGACATGAAGGAGCAGCGGCTCTACTCTGAGCTCCTTTCAGTATGCACCAATCTGCCTGTCAATCTCACTCTGTCCTTCACTAGACCCCAGCATATTTGAATACAGCCCAGTACAAACTCATTCTCACTTCTGATTTGCCCACTTTACTAGTGTTGTATTTAGGCAAGGCAACTGTATTAGTATAGCAGACTTCATACACAAATTTCCATAAAATGTTGCGAAGTCAAATGTCTGATTTGTTTTGTTTTTTTACACTTAGCTGGTTCGATTTTTGACCTGATAAATTGCGTTTGTGGTCTCTGGGGAAGGACCAATCTCCATCTATCCTCCTATAAACATACTTCTGATGAAAAAATTGATGGAAAAAATCTGGAAACATTATTACTATTATAGTATTTTTCAACAATATTCAGAATAGTAAATATTAACTCAATCTAATACAATCTCCACCATGATCGTCAGACTGCCTCATTAGTTTGATTACAGCAGCTCTGTTGTTGTAGGACAGATATCGTGTCTGCATTTCACAATCTAAAATATCTTGACATGACTCTTCAACTTCCTAGTTCAGACGCAGCAATAAAACGCAATCACATAACAAGGAACTTGATGTTACGAGACATATAAACATCTCACCATATGTGCCACTGCTGCTGTCTTGTACACATTTTGACATTCTCCTCCTCCTCTTCCTCACTGCCACCGCGTCTCCGAACTCAAAGCCCCCCAAAATCACCTTTTCTTTTCGAATCAGGTTCAAGCTAACTGAAAATGCCCCGAAAAAAGCTTTGTTCCCCGTGATAGTGAGAGAGAGTTAGGGAGGGGGAAGGCATCTGGAGTAAGTCATCTTTAATGGGGCTTTTGAGCCGAAGCGATAGACCGAGGAAGACTTGTACAGCTCCCTCCGACTCGGCAACATCTGTATCGCTCCCAGACAGATGTGGGAACACAGTCTCAGGCAAATTGGTGCGAAACAAATGCACAGAGTGGAGGGTAATTCAGAAAAGGGTTATATATTGTGAGCTGAAATGATTAAAAGGTGCACTGTGTAAGGTTTCGGCTGGAAGGTCCATCAAATTTCTCTCGCTTTTCTCTGTGGAGACGCTATTGCTTTGTCTGGAATGTGTCACAGTATGGCATTAAACCTTTCTAACTTCATAGAACCAAACCAGGCCAAGTTACAGGTCAGATCTGTGGAGAGGCAACCCTGCTCACAGTCAGAATTCCTGTTTTTCTAGGTATTTTAGAGCTATAAAACCACTTCTAATTGAATAAATGAAAAGTAGAGCTGTTTAATGTCATACCGTGCAACATTCCAGGCAATGACATATCCATAGAAACAAGCAGGTTACATAGTGCACCTTTAATCCAAATAATACTGAAATAACCATCATCAGCAGTTTTATAATTGTTATCTGGACAATAGACTCTAGAACACATGCCCAAACACAGCTTTCTTACTAAAAAATAAATTGCTAAAAATAATACACTGCTTTTAATTTCTGTCACTAATACACTTTATGCATAAATATTAAGGTTAAGGTACACTTTTTTACCCTCACAGGAAAATTTGTCCTCTGCATTTGACCCATTTATAAATACTACCGGGGCAACCTGTCAGTGGCAGTGAGTGCCACATTTCAGCACTTGGGAGCCTTGAGCTAGTCTTGGTCTGGACTACTTTAGCTGGAGGATTTGATCTATGGGTCATGTTTTGTAGCCAGGCTGGCGCCACCTAGTGCCTCCACTCAATTTCATTTCTCTCCAGCGACTAAGTCAAGAATCGGAATACACTAGACGGTTTGCAAGAACCCCGGAAGTGCGAGTACAGGCAACAGCCAATTAGCGAAGAGACATACGACGTGTTGGCAACGATTCCAGAGAATGAGGATTTAAAGCTGGAACAAAGAGAATGTTTGGTGAATTTTATCAAGGAGAAAGACGTTATTGCCATTCTTCCTACGGGATTTGGGAAAAGCTTAATACCAGTTTAACATACATCACGACCAAATAGCAGCAATTGGTTAAATGAAAAAAAGTACCTGCCTACTGTCGAGCGAACGAATCCTAACACTGCAAGATCAGATGGTTTCCACGAAGTGAAATCGGCTGATGAATCAGGTTACATGTTTTGGGTTGATGGGGGAAACCTGAGTGCCCAGAGGAAACCCACCCAGACACAGGGAGAACATGCAAACTCTGCACAGAAAGATCCTGATTGTGCTGTCACGCGAGGGTCCATTCAGCCATCGTGCCTTTATCTGGCTGTTAAAAAATCTCAGTGTACAATAGAAATAATCGTTTGACTTAGCAGATACTGTGAAACATGAACTGATGATTGTGTATTTAAACTATTACATGGTATAAATTTCACAGTGATGCCAAGAGATATCTACAATAATATAATATTTTTTTTACATTACAAGATATATTTGCATTCATCTAAAATTCTAATGTATTCTGTGGATTAACAATTAAAAAACAATTGGTCAGTCTTTATCAAATGTGCCAGACATTTTATACAGCACATTATAGTTACTTCATTTCTAATAATGAATAAAACCAACCAAAGTACAGCAACAATGTCAAGGATTTGTTTTTTTATCAATCAGATATGTACAATTAATTAGCAAACATGAACAGCACTAAAAGTCACATTGAAGAATTTTTTCGATATTACAGCTGCTGCAGTGGTTTCACTTTGTTTATTTTTTATAACACTCGCTTTGAACCTTTATGAACCTTTACAAAGAAATAGCACACATTTACCCTTATAATAACGCAGCGCTATATATTCCGACATGTTTACCCCCAGTACCCAGAGGCCCCGTGCGTTTGTGCAGATCTGTGACAGTATCTGACCAAAAGGGATTAATAACGAGATAGAAAAAAAAAGAAGAAAAAAAACAGGAGGAGGCGACCGTGGCACAGATGTCTCTACATGCAATGTGACAAGACTTCCTCTGTTCTTAACTTCTGTCTGAGCGGCTCCCGGGGCAGAGAGGCAGATGCAGAGGAGACGGGGGGAGGAAAAGGAGGGGAGGAAGAGGAGGAGGAGAGAAGGAGGAGAAGAGGAGGAGGGGGGGGATGTCTCAAGGCAAATACACGATGCTTTAAAGAGTAAAATCAACTTGAAATGGCTTGATCTCATGTGTTGCTATTGTCTTCGTGCCCCCCATTCTGAGCTATAGCCTGCAAATCAAAACTGAGTGTTTCTACTAATGCGATTTTTACTACTTTCGTTTTGAAATTTGAATTTTATCACCATTTACTTTTTTGCTCTTTGTTATTTTATTCTAATCTAATATGTAAGAGCCAAATCATCCAAGTTATCTCCACTGTGGATCAATAAAGTTTGTGTAAGTTTAAGTCTAAACCATAAAAGTCCTATATTATGCAAAAGTTAGTCTTGTGAGGTTTAAGTCATGTTATAATATTGTTACATCCTCAAAAACAGACCTGGAGTTGTGTTTTGTTTCATTCACACATGTCTGAGTAACCCTTTATTATTAGTCTGATCTACATCTCCAAAGCTGAAAATGTTCTGTTCCATCTTGTGATGTCATGAAGTGGTAGTTTTCAAGTTAACAGCTCTTTTTAGTTCCCTAAATTTCAGTGTAGATTGGAAATTTCAGGGCTAAAATAACACAAATTATTCTAGTGAAGGTGTATGGAGTTTGAAAACACACTGGAGCACTTCCTGCATTACCACATGACATCACAAGGTGGAACAGAGTGTTTTCTGTTTGAGAGAAGAATTACAGACTAAATATGCAGAGTATGTGTGTTGAACATAATAACATAGATGAGAAAATAGTGTAATATCAGCCCTTTATATGTACAAAGAATTATTTTGGTTGCAGAACAAGAAATTGTGATTTAGACTTTAGAAACAACATATTATTTATTATTTTTTATAGCTGTTCTGTAGTTACTTTAAATGATAAATGATTAAATGATAAAAACACACATTTGGAAACTTTTTAAGGAATATAAATCAAGCTATATTTTCAGTCTCTGCCCTAGTTTCGGCTCATACTTTGTGCCGATAACCCTACTTAAATTATCGACATCAGTATCGGAAGAGAAAAAGCTGGATCGGTGCATCTCTAATTTTAAACCATTGGGATTCTAGTTTGCTGTGATGTCACATGGAATCTTTTTGTGAATTTTGATGAAAAATTTGCACCGTTCCATCGCAAATATAACAATATAAACGTACATATATTTCTTGACTGGGGAGTCCTCAAAATGGCACCTATAAGCAGGAGGAGATGTCTTGCCCTCAGAACTGCCAATATCCGGTTTCTATGACGACCACTATCAGCCTCTATATTTTTTACATCTTTAATGATTTGTACGTCTCCATTAAAATCCAATGTAGCATGTAAAAGTTCACACCCTCCGCATGATACTGATCTTGGGTGACAGCGGGCAGACAGCTGGGACCACTGCGGAGGGGCCCCTGGGTTTTGAGGGCCCCGGGAAAAAGAGAGAGTTGAGGAAGAGAAAACAGAGAGGAGAGGGCACGAGAGAGGCGAAGAGCTCTCAAAATAACAGACAACATCCATGACTACGAGCTAACTTCATCCGGCAATTAAAATACACAAAGACTACAGAAACAGAGCAGCACAAGGCCCCTACAGCGTGCTTAGAGATCAAAATATGCAGTGCAGAGAGCCCCAGAAAACACAGACTTTAAGAAATGAAACATCAAATATATTTTACAGCTGCATACAAAGACTGCATATGTAATGAAATATTAAAAGTTACAAATAATAATGTTTACTATGGTTGAATTATGCTGGTTACTGAAAAATAAAATACAAATTCGCACACTAAGTTCGCAGAAATGGCAATGTCATGGCAAGTAGTGGTATTTGGGATGATGGAAATAACAGTATTTACTCAGTACAGTTGCATATGTATGTAGCAGGTTTCAAGGCTAGGAGTTAGAAATCAATCAAATTTAGTCAGAAATAAATACTTAAAGATGACATATTGTGCTTGTGTCTGCTATACAGTTATAATCTGTGACACCCATGGATTGTTATGTTCTAATTTTCATGTTTTCATTTGCAGTATTTATCTAAAATGACTTAATATAAAAGAAGGGCCGCCGACTTCCGCGTTAGAAAACTGCAGTGCTGAATCCTATGTGTGTCATCAATTAAGAAAACAAAATTGGAGAATTCAGTAAGTACAGAGCAGCGGGCGTGTACTGGTGGTCATCAAAATGGGTTGGCTCAAACATGCACGAATAACTCCAAATATAACTTAGAGCAGTGATTTCACAAACTTTTTTTCTGGGGACCCATATTTTAAAAGTCACAAACTTTCATGACCCAAGTCAATAGACTTTATTCGTAAATCACAAAATAAAGGTGGATTTGACCATTACTGAACATTAATGAGGATATTTTGTTGTGACTGAGTGATGGTGTCTCTCTGAACAATTAGTATTACTCAAGTTTTAAACAATGAAAAACAGTAATTGAAGCAGCATTAAAAGGCATCCATAAGTTGCTTATTTGGACATTAAATGCAGTCCATTTCTTTTTCTTTTCAACATTCAATTGAACCAGCAAAACTGGAACAAAATAGTCAATAAAATAATTACAAAAAAATCAGAAATTATACAAAACTTGTCTTAACATTTCTGATGAGATAGGTGGGCCTGTCTGCGTTTTTGTAGTGTGTTCCAGTCTGGGGTGTAGGAGGAGAGCACAACTGTATATTGCAGACTAGAGGTGTGCAAAAATATCGAAATATCAATATATCATATCGTTTAATGTGATGATACAGTACTGATATCGTGGGCTGCTATATCGATATAATGCCAAGAGTATTTTTTGGTGTATTTTACTCAATTATTTTGTTACAGTGCTACAGTTTGGTTGTTTGTTTAGTGGACAAGAAGTGGTTTAACAAAGACTTTGACTATCACAGCCACGATTTAGCCTTTATTTTTATTGAACCGTATCGAATCAATCTGAAATATATTGTATTGAATCAAAAGTGCACTGTATCGAGATATGTATCGTAACTTCTTAATGATACCCAGCCCTACTGCAGACCTACATGCAGATCGTGACAAGGCAACCCAAAAAAAACTCTCTTGCGACCCACCTGAGGCTCGTGACCCAGTCTTTGGGAAGCAATGACTTTGAGAAGGTAAATGAAAAGGGGAAACTACGGAAGCCGAGAGGGGTCACAACAAATGCAAACTCCGCAACAAATACAAACGCCACAACACAAACGCAAATGCCGCAACACATTAAAAAGCCACAACACATCAAAAAGCCACAATGGAAGTGACCGCGAGACTATTTTACGACGGACCGATCAAGCGGCAAGTGAAGAAGAAGAACTACAACGTGAAATGAATAATGATAAAACAATAAATTACTTTTACTTGCGTTTCCAACTTCTCCATTCCTTTACTTTTCATGTTGTAGTTCTTCTTCTTCACTTGCCGCTTAATCGGTCCGTCGGAAAATAGAGTCCCGCGGTCACTTCCGTTGTGGCTTTTTGATGTGTTGTGGCTTTTTAATGTGTTGCGGCATTTGTGTTTGTGTTGTGGCGTTTGTATTTGTTGTGGCTTTTGCATTAAAATAGAGTTCCGTGGTCATTTCCGTTGTGGCTTTTTTTGGTTTGTTGTGGCTTTTTGTTGTGTTGTCGCATTTGTATTTGTTCCGGCATTTGCGTTTGTTGTGACCCCTCTTGGCTTCCGTAGGAAACAACAATAACATGGATAAAAGCTGGAACATAGTACTTACTACTTCAAATATAATTCCAAAAAGGTATTGGAAAGCGACTTTAAACATCTGGAAAAGTGGTAGCTGACATCAAAGACAGATGAAATATTGTACTTTCCATGCAACTAAATCCGCACTAGTGTACTCCATTATAAAACTAATCTACATTTTGTCAGCAGTTTTCTCATCTCTATAGAAAACCATTTCACACTGATATGATATTAGGGCAAAACAAACCCTAACCATCAAAAATAATGTAATTAAATCCCCCCATCTCGTGTGTAACAATAGCACAGCGGTAAACAGCACCGGACTCTTTCAGACCTGCCTTCTCTCCTTTTCTCTTTTCTCCCTTTTCCATTCGAACTCCTCTATAAACG
The DNA here is from genome assembly GCF_026225935.1 of Boleophthalmus pectinirostris. NCBI lineage: Eukaryota > Metazoa > Chordata > Actinopteri > Gobiiformes > Gobiidae > Boleophthalmus > Boleophthalmus pectinirostris. The sequence continues at coordinate 27,813,802 of NW_026571473.1, read as the reverse complement.
AACTCAGCCTATCTCCCCTCACCGTTCCTTCTCCGCAGTCCTGCTTTAATTGCCTTTGCTCTGCGCTAACAAAGGACTCATTTAGCCCTGGTACAATGGCGTTCTCAGCTGGCCTGACCCACTTCTTACCGCAAAAAACTTTTAATTCAAAGTGCAGTGTAGATTAATTTTCTGATATGTTTTAACATTGTTCTGCATACTAATTGACACCGGTTTTTATTGTGCAAAGCTAGTCTATTCTCAGAGCTGTAATTAAAAGCGTTGGTGAGGCTTTTATGGCGGAGGAATTAGCCAATTAGCATTTTGAGTTTGAGGTGAATTGACCATAGTGGCTGCGCAGTTCGCTTTTGTGTTCAATTTAATGGTTTTCATCCCTCAGTACAAATATTTAGTATGCAAAATCCGGGGAGAAGGACGCCGTTGGAATTAGCGAGCGATTTATCTGTCCTCGAAATGAAAGAGGAGCAGCAGTGGGAGTTTTTAGTTGCCTTGCTTGTTTGGCTAATGATGGCTAATGATGGCCTATGCACATAACTGGAATGTAAATAGCGTTAATATTGTTTTAGAGGCAAGGCCGTTCAGTAAGCAAGTTATGAACAATGCTGGGGCCTTGATTTATACAAAGCTCCCTTACAAGTAATGGATTCACTCTTTAAATCCTTATTAAAGCTCCTATATTACTCAAAGTTGACTCTTATGAGCTTTACGCCGTGTTATAATGTTGTTACCTTCTCAAAAACATAACTGGAGTTGTAGGAGTGTGCAAAAATATCAAAATATCGATATATCGTATCATTTAATGTGATGATACAGCATCGATATCGTGGACTGCTGTATATATCGCCAGGAGTATTTTTTCGTATATTTTACTAAATAATTTTGTTACAGTGCTACAGTTTTGTTGCTTGTTCAGAGGAAGGAAACTCGTTTATGCAACACAATTGACATTTTCACTGTTTTGAGGATTAAAATGTTTGTGTTTCATATAAAACTTTGCGCAAGAAGAGGTTTAACAAAGACTTTTAGTATCACACATTACTTAGCCTTTATTTTGTATTTTGTATTGAACTGTATTGAATCAATTTGAAATATATCATATCGAATTGAAAGTTCACTGTATCGAGGGATGTATCGTATCTTCTTAATGATAGTCCAATGCCTTAGTGTTTTGTTTAATTCACACATGTTTGAGTAATCCTTTATTATTAGTCTGTCTATATCTGCAAAGCTCAAAATGCTCTGTTCCACCTTGTGATGTCATGAAGCTGTAGTTTTAGCAGCTACTTTTTACCTTTCGTTAAGCAGAGATTGGCAATTCCAGGGCTGAAATTATCCAAATGATTCTAGTGAAGGTGTATGGAGTTTTAAAACACAATAAAGCACTTCCTCCATTACCACATGATATTGCAAGATGGGACCGAGTGTTTTCTGTTGTGTAAATGAAACAAAACACAACTCCAAGTATGTTTTTGATGAGGAAACAACATTATAACAGTGATCAGAAAATAGCCTATCTACTCACACTCACGTCACAAACCAGGATGACATTTAGAAAGATGCGATGACAAGTCCAGGTGTAGTTCCCGACACTGAGCTCTCTGATCGACTGTGATTAAACCCACTGAAGTAAATGTGATCAGCGGTAAAATGAAGACTGCATACGTATGTGCTGTTTGGAATCATCTTGAATTTGGTGCCCTCATCTCTTCTAATCACATGTACCCAGTGCGCTCGGAGTTCTGTGTCAGTGGGGAAATGATGAAAACTGAGGTATGGTTGTAATTGTTGATTAGCTGAACATAAAATGACATGTAGATGAAGAAAACTGGGACATTTTTTATCATTTTTCCTAGATTTTGTCAGACTTACCGCCAACAGAGCCCGCTGGAAGTTGTCATCGCATGTTTCCAAACATGTTCCTGGTTTGTGACTTAAGCATAAATAGAGCTTATACGGGCCCTTTAAACTATTCACTTAGAGCAGTGTTTCTCAAACTGTGGTACACAAGCTCCAAAAGGTGGTATTTGTACAGCTCTTCAATATTGGGTTTGCCTAAATTATATCCCCATTTTGTGCTCCTTTGGATAATTTCTTGTTTAGAACTACAGTTGAAATGTTTTAATCCTCTTTTGGCCCTGGTTTAACACTAAATCAGACCTGGAATAGTCCTGTTATAGACCTGGTTTAGATCTAGTGGAACTCAGGAAGCCTAATCTTTTCTTGACTGGCTTAGACGGTGACTGATGCCTGTACCATGTAGTCCGAACTAGAATGTAGAACTTCACTTTTTTAACATAAAATAGACAAGACTCTTAACTCTGAATGCAAAACCAGGATTTGTCCACAACTACCATTTGTAAAAATACAATATGTATACCTTTTAATTTGTATCGGACATGACTGGACACGAATAAAGGTGACATCAAATCTCTAGTGGTAAACAATGTTAAAAAAAGAAAGAAGAAAAAAAAACAAAACACTATGATCCAAAGAGCTTTTCTGCTATTTTAACACGATTGTGACATGTTATAGGACTGTTTGTGTGTAATAGACTTGTCAAAAGTTTTTAAAATCAGTTACTCAACAACACTAAAACTAGTACCAGAACTAGATATTCATTTGAACAAGTATTGATACGAAAAAGGTCACATTCACTGGACAGAAATTAACCTTTCTAAATAGCTGTAGAATGACAACAAAAATAGTATAAGTATGGACCACTACAGAACATAACTGAGAAATTATACAGATATAGAATCAGTAGGAAAGTACTATTACTTAATGCTGAAAATGACATTCTACTGTAAAGTGTTTTTTAATTAATTATCATTGTGGTATCGGAATCGGTACTGAGGCTGTTCCTTAATATCGAAATCAAATACGAAATGTTTATATTGTGACAACAGAGTGTAAACAAACCTTTACTTTTTCCGTAGATGAACTTGAGCGTCCCTTCTGATAACTGTGTGGAGACAGTTGTAGCGGACACTGTTGTACACGGTTCCCTGGTGTCCCAAGATCATAAAGGAGTTGTTCTGTGTGACCGGATTCTTCAAGTGATGTTCCCTGGAAAAATAAAATAAAATCATGTCTACAGAAAATACATTTATTTTTATCTTTGTTTAGGCCATAAAGATCAGGTCCAATGAGAGTTCAGGACATGAGCTCACTTCTTTTGCACAAAAAACAACAGCTGTTTGTTCTAAGTGCATTGCATTTGCAGTTACTAAAAGAATCAAGAACAATTACGCTTAAAATGCATATAATTTGATACTGTAATGAGGGACTTTAGAGGAGATATTATGCAAAATCAACTTTTTAGAGCGTTCTATAATGTTATAATGTTGTTTCTTCCTAAAAAAAAAAAAAAAAAAAAAAAAAAAAAAAACCTGCCTGAAGAGGTTTTATATGTGATTCATGCATGTTGGACTGATCTAGTGACTTCTTCCTACTCGAACACTCCGTATGGTTAGCTCTAAGATTCTGTGCAATTCTCAGTACCCAAGCCCACACACAATTTTCCATAAATATACAAAAACATAATCCAAAACAATACACTACAACTTCACAAACTTGATACAATATGCTGTAGTTTCATTAATGAGATCATGATACAGTGTCTTATTACTCAAGTTCTAGTTATTGTCTCATAAGGTATTTCAGAAAAAGTATGTGAAGAACTGTATACTTGCCTCTTCATCTTTTCTCTTTATCGTGTGCTCTCTTTCTGAGTCAGTTTTATTAAGGGAGTAAAGTAAGGTTCCAAAATCTACTTTAGAGCAAGTCCATAAAAAATAAATAAATGAATAAATAAAATAAAAAAGGGGCATGTATGCCGCATGGTCCACTGTTTGGAGCATGTATGTTTCAGGTACCCAAAAAGAAAGTCCAACCACGTTACTTTACTTTACATTTTCTCCTCTTATTGGAAGTCATGGGAAATAAAAATGTTTGGATTGAAAGTACAGCATGCATGCACTTATTTTAATAAACCCATGTGATGCAGCCCGCCAGATCAACGACCAATTCCGGAAGGCGTGGCCTGCGTCATTTACGTAAGGCGGCGCCGTTTCCCTCGGAACCAGGTAAAATCGACTTTTTAGACTCGAAACAGTCGAAATAAACTTTAGACCAAACTTAAACTTTATAGATCCACATGGGAAATGACTAGGACACAGTAGATCACAAAGAGCCTATATATGCCAACTTAATAAATTAAAATAGTCGTAAACTAGGCCAACAAGAGCTGAGGTAAGGAAATAATGCAAAACTGGAGATGATCAGTTCGGCTGAAACTAGTTTAAGCGTGCCAGGAATGAAATACAACCTCGAATATGGTTTTAGGTTGGCACAAATACAATGCTAAAAAAAAAAAAGGCCATCTGGCATTTATATATCCTATGAAGCTTAATTTTTTTATTTCTGTACTGTACCCAAGCACAAAATAACGTGAATTGTGGTAATTCTGAGGGAATTAAACTGCGGACCAATCGTGCCACCTGGTGTTTGGCACGTGAATCACCTGCAAGCGTAAAGTAAGTCTTAAGTCACGTTTATCGTGACTGTGTTGTTTAATTGCGCACTAAATATGTGTCTCGCGGCCACCTTGTCACTTGTTCTTAAAAGCTGAATTGTTTAAGATCATTAATAATACCCAACCATGAAATAAAATGAGCCGTAATCTGAAACAGCCATCTGTTGTCAAACCCTTGCGTACATATGGTGACAAATTACCCGAGACACACTCAATTAGTGCACAATAAAATAAGCGCTGATGCTTACGCTACAGGACAGGATCTCCTGCATTAAGAAAAATACTGCTAGGCTACTTTAAAGGAACTATATTACCCAAAATGGTCTCTTGTTAGCTTTAAGCCATGTTAAAATGTTGTTAACTCATCAAAAACATACTCAGACTTGTATTTTGTTTCACTCACACGTGTTTGAGTAACCCTTTATTATTAGTCTGTCTACATTTGCAAAGTTCAAAATGTTCTGTACCTCCTTGTGAGTTCAGTCTAACAGCTTCTTTTACCTTTATTTCAATAGAGATTGCCAAATCCAGGACTTTCACTGGAGTAAGGAGCTTTTAAAACACAGTGGAGTACTTCCTGTATTACCACAATACACAAAATTGTATATCACAAGATGGAACAGAGTGTTTCTGTCTGAGAGAGGAACAGGGTTTGTGAGTTAAACATGTGAATGAAGCAAACAACTCCAAGCATCTAGTACTTGTACGCCCCCTGGTGGTCACGGAAAACACTCAACCTTTAACTGTTATTGTTGACAAAATACACTGCTCAGTATTCGCATTATACCTTTATTTTTATAATAGACAATAGAACAAACAAACATCACTAAAATTTCAGACTCGATTTTGATACTAAGACATACATTTGATACTTACTTCATACAGATTCCGATTCCACAATGATAATAAAAAATACTCTTTATTTTGACATAGAATTACATTTTTAACATTGAATTGTAGTACTTTCTTTCATATTACCATGTGGCCTTATAACCCTCAGTCGTATAGGTAGGTTCCATAGGTGTGTAGTAGCCAAAAGTGGTCAAAATCATTCTAAATTTATTCAGGAAAGGTTCATTTCTGTCCTGTGAATGTGAATTGTTAAGTACTGGTACCTGCTCAAATGGGTATCTGGTTTTGATTCTAGTTTTAGTATCACTTAGTATTTAATTTTTGATACTTTTGCTCCGACTGACTGTGCGACTATGGGTGAGTTCACACTAGTTCTGGCCCAGTTTAGTCCTGAGACTTGGTTTGGTTCTGGTCTAGTTTTTAGTTCAGTCTAGTCTAATCCAGGTTTAGTCCCAATTCTAATGTGATGAATGTGCAAGTGTGAACCTGTGTGGACCTGAAGAAAAAAAGTGTATTGCAATTTTTATTTATTTATTTTGTTTTGTTTTTCTGTTTGGAGGTAAATGAACACCTTAGAATTTAGATTTTGTTCATTTTATTTTTATTTATAATTTTGTAACATGTCCTCTGTAATGGACACCGGTGTTATTTTGGTGTTAAGTCCATGTTACGTTAACAACCAAACAAAAACAACTTTTTTGATGAACAACATCTCAGACAAGCTTCTACAATTGCCTCAAAACGTTTTTAGACTCCCTTTTCATTATTATTATTATTATTATTATTATTATTATAATTTTTTTATCATAGGGCAGCCACAAACTAACTCCTATTCAGTTTATTTATTATTATTTTTTTATCCTGGACATGATAGTACTCTATAATCTCCCAGCCCTTTTTAAGCAGAGGAATGTAGTCCCCCTATTAAGAGTCTCTCTCAAAACACTTAAAAGATTGACTGAAGATTAGTTAACTCAATGTCCACTGCAAAGGACACAAATGAATGAGCCAAATCTCAGGATATAATGAAGAAGCCACGTGTGCAGAATAGCAGCCACAACTCTGTCAATCCTCTCCAGGGCAGCTGTGGCTACATGAACAGTCTAACTAACACCATTTCTGAATTATTGAGGTGTGAAGAATTAATCAAGTGTGTTTTAACGAACATTATCATTATTAGTTAGACACCTTTGAAATAGTCCTAGACAAACCTGTTTCATCATGCACACGAAATTACAAGACGTTCTAACCTGACTAACATGATCAAAATATTATGTTATGCTATGAGTAACCTACATATGATGTAATATATTTTCAGTGGGAGGTACAGTCTGTGCCAGTAGTAGGCCTATATGTCACGTTATGCAACACCACTGCCGCTCTGGGCTCAATGGAGTTTTGTGTGAGTTTGTTTTTTTTTTTGTTTTTGTTTTTTTAAAATATGACCCACAGCTGCAGAGGCCCATACATGTACACGGAAATACACAGAAACTCAAAGAGAACACTTCTCAGAAAAATATGCCCTGTTTACTTGGCACTGTCTTACTAAAAACGTGTGTGATCCTAATTGAATTCACACACACACACTGTATATTTAGGCTGAGTTCTTCTTTGAAACATAAAACACTCTGTTCCAACCACTGTGTTTTTCAACTCTATACATCTGCACTAGGTGATTCTCATATTAAAGGGCCCGTATTGTGCCATTTCCAGTGTTGTGAAGCTGTTTCCTCATCACAAACATGTTTAACACACAAACTTTGCATTTTTAGGCTAAACTGAGTAGGCTGAGGCTTGTACAAAAGGTAAAATGCAGATGTTAATTTAAAAACTACCACTCCATGACATCGCAAGGTGGAACAGAGCATTTTTAGTTTAGGAAATATAGACAGATAATAATAAAGGATTACTCAAACATGTGTAAATGAAACAAAACACAGCTGCAGGTATGTTTGTGATGAGAAAACCATAGATCAGGACCATTTTCTGTAGTTTGTAAAATATTTTTAATGGAATGTGAATTAATGTGTGAAACAAAACGCAACTCCAGGTGTTTCTGAGGTGGCCACAACATTCCAACTTGACTAAAAGCTCATGTGAGTCTGTTTTGCGTAATAATGGACTTTTAAAGTGGAAAAAGAAAGTTTAGATCAAAGAAAGCAACTCAAGAAGTTAAAGTAAAAGTGGGTTTAAGGAATGATGAAAAATTTGATTGTTTCTATAGTGATTAACAATTTAAACTAAACATTATAGCCTATCTTTAAAACGGTATAAAGTCCCCAAAATGTATCAAATGGGAAGCTGAAATATGCAAAAAGATATACTACTGAACACAACGAGTCTACTACAGCTATAGTGTTCAAACGATACTAAAATCTCAAATTGGATTTTGATACTAAGGACCAATACTTGATGTCGTGGTCCCGATATTTTCCACAGTGGTCATTGCTCAGATCACAGCTCAAGATCATTCTAAAACTATTCAGGAAAGACTCATTTCTGCCGTGAATGTGACTTTTTTAAGTGTTGATACCTGGTCAAATTATTAATACTAGTTTCAATTAGTAGTTTTGATACTTTTGACAACTCTAACTACAACTACACCATGTTAGATACCTACAAAAATATACTAATGCTTTGCTTACTTCAACTTTGGATCTAATGTTTCAAACTTTTTTGAGGTCCATTTGCCAAGTCCAGTTCGAAAGTCCATGGGCAACACCTACATTTCTACTTTCCATACTGTGATTGCCCATTTGAGATTTCATTGTAATTCATTAGATGTTTTGTGAGCATTTTACAGTATTTTTACAGTCTCTTTCAGGTACGATGGGTGAGGGGTGAGAACAATCAGACACCCATTCAGACTTCATCCATTGCTGCAGGCAATAGAGGTAATCACCCACACACTTACGTTTGCATGGAGCAGAAACAAACTGAAGAAAACACTCGGTATTTTTCCAGTGAATGAGAAATAGGCCTCTTAACCAATGACAGAAAAGTACAGATTGTTTTGTTGTGTAACCTTTTCACTTTTCTAAAGAAAAAAGCACCAGTGTTAAATGTATTTTAATGCAAATCTGTATATTGGTACTTATATTTAGTAGGGCCTTTATGCTTACTTTTACTCCAAATATTCTTATTTCATTATTTATTATCTTGTTTCTGTTTCTAGTAGTCCAATAAATTACTCAAGTAAGTAAGTCTAGTAAGTAAGTCTTTATTTTTTATTGCACTTTCCACAGAGATATGTCACAAAGACGCTTTACAGAGCATAAGTAAGAGTAAAAGAAGTATTTGGGAAAACTACTACTTAAATAATTTAAAGACTAACTGTTGGGATTAAAAAACAAAAAACTAAATCACTTCTGAAAAAGCGATGCAAGAAACAAATGTTCAAATAATTTCATTTGTAGACTTTCTTACAGTGGGAAGAAAATTTGACTGAAGTAAGTGTAGGCCTGATTGAGTTACTTTGTTTAAAAAAAATGATAAAATTATGACTCAAGTAGGAGTAAAAGTATGTTGTTAGAAAATTTCAATTTCTTTAAAAAGTTACTCAAATAAAAGTAACTAAGTAAATGTTATTGAATACTACCCGCATCTGAATCTACCTTTCATAGTTTTATTGGACTAAAACTAAGGCTAAACAATGATGTACAATAAGTGACTATAGTCCACTAAGACATTCGTCTAACTGTATGACTGCACAGGATGAACTGGTTTTAAAACAGAACATTGTTGTTCTTTCTAAAATGTACAAAAGTTTTCCATTTATAACGGTCAAATGTAGATACGGATTACGGTCAGCAGGTGGCGCAGCGTATGTTTACTTGTTTTCCCATCGCGTGCAGAAACGTGCCCAAACCTGAGCCAAAGTTGATGAGCGCGTCCTTCATTCAAACTGCATTTTATTTTTTCATACATTTTGAATCTAACGTGTTTTAACGAATCTTTATAAATGACCCAAAGTCATAAAAAAAAACACTTTTTGACGAATAGACCCATAAAATAGCCCCCCGCCCTCCTTCTGCATTCTCTGGCCACGCACCGGTCACGTTTCGCTCCAGCCAATCAGAGACGCCCCTGAGCTGTGCGCTCCTATAAATCCCGCGTGGGCGCAAGAGCCAGCAGGAATGAACAACAAAAGAGCCCTTCTGTTCCTACAAACCTTTAACAATAGCTTTTATAACCGATTTATATTTGTCTACACTTAACATACGGTAAGATCTTTAACAAATCTACTTATGATGTGAAGCATTTATCTATTTTACTCTGAATTGTGTGTATTATTGTTCTTACTAGACCGCAGTAAGTGTTGTGGATTATTTTGCTTCCGTAGTAGAAGACTACAGCTTTGTTGTCAAGCGAAATGTTAAATCTACTTTGACTGCCCTTTGTTCTATCTGCTGCTTTTTATTGCGATTTTGTTACTTTACTACATATTTTCGAGCGTTTTGTTGCCATACCCTACATGCTTCGTTCAAAAATTTGTCTTAGATCTATAGCTTACATAATGTTTTGTTATATTTCAGGCCTCTTGAAATGTAAAAATAGTAAATGCTTTTTATAAGATATATTTTTTAATTTATTTTTATTTTTTTAACCCAGCCTAAGTCTTAATCCTAAGAAGTTGTTTTTGTTGTTGTTTTTTAGTTTTTAGTTTTTTTTTTTTTTTTTTTCTTTGTTAGATCAACTAATGCTGTCTTCATTCTCCTTCTCCTCTTTTTCTGTTTATTCTGTTTTATGTAACTTAACCCATGTGTTCTGAAAAACTGAACAGACCCTTTTGTATAATGAACACTTATGCAACAGGTTTGCACTGCCTATACATTTCACTTTTATGCTCTTCACACCATCTTGTTATGTCTCCTCTAGGAATTTAAGGGCTCAACATGGCCACCTCTTTGAGCTCCAAACTGAACAAAGCTGTGAAGCAGCAGTACATGGACCTACCTCAGGGGGAGAAGGTCCAAGCCATGTACATCTGGATCGACGGGTCTGGAGAGGGTCTGCGCTGTAAAACCAAAACCCTGGACTCTGAACCCAAGACTATAGAGGGTAAGGATTCAGTTCTATAATATGGAAATGAATTTTTGTTTGCATAATTTTCTTGTGCCACTTTAAATACATGCATGAGAATTTACTTAAAATTCTAGTATTTTAGAAGATAAAAGTAAAAAAAAAAGTTAAGTAGGTCTCATTTTCCATGTTCATCTATTTTAGTAGAACCCATCAAAACTGCAGTCTTCTCACAGAGCCTCACAAAAGTGATTCACACAATAGAAAGTTAGAAAATCAAAACATTGGAACAGTTATTGGTGAATAAAAGACAAGCAAATGTAGCACTGAGACCATGTGAAGGAATGTGTATGTAATAGATCCTTACTTTTTACCATACTGCTGCAACAATATAGACCCTGGAGCTTGCAATTTGAGATGTTTACATTGACACCACGATGGACTTTCCCACTATATTGCCAACAGCACAGAATCAGAATCCAATTGAAACTTATTGATTGGTTGTTTGTTTTTCAGACCTGCCAGAGTGGAACTTCGACGGGTCCAGTACGTATCAGTCCGAGGGGTCCAACAGTGACATGTACCTCATCCCGGCGGCCATGTTTAGGGACCCATTCAGGAAGGACCCCAATAAGCTGGTGCTGTGTGAGGTGCTCAAGTACAACCGGAAACCTGCAGGTGAGAAAAGAGGCTTGGTAATGTGGGGGACAAAAAAAAAGCGTCATTCACATATTTCATAATGCAGTATATGACTTAAAACATACACTATTGGTTCATTGATGGGTACATAGTGCTTCTAACAATCTAGAGATGTATTCTTTGTAAACAAAAATCAGCATTATTGTAAAGACTGCACATTTTGGAGAACCAGCTTCAGTCATCACTACTACTGTGTTCGTGTGGTGTGAATGATGTAACGCCCCAGTAAGGAAATTGGGTCTCCTAGATGTGAGAATCAATAAATCAATTTTCATCAGTGATATGAGGTCTGAAGGAACTACAATCCTGCTTAAACCAGCTCTCCGTGAAGATTTCCCAATTGCGGGAATAGTGTTGCCAGTAAACGACTATAAAAAAATTTACTGATTAACGAATTAAACTGATACACTTGTGCAGTTGTACAGTTTTATTTCTAGGTCATGTGAGTCTTTGCACGCAAAAGGGTCACCCATAACTGTTTACGTAAGCATCCTCAAGTTGATTAATTTAATTGACTTTTAGGATTTAGGATAGGCATTGGATTCCTTAAAGGTACAAGTCGACTCCGCTTAGTCAGAATGCCAGTTTTGTTTTGTTTTTTAGGTATTTTTAAGCTGCAATTGAATAAATATTATAGCTGTTTAATGCCATAGTGTGAAACATTTCAGACAGAGCAATGACCTATCCAGAAAAACAAGCAAGTGACAGACCCTCCACCAGAAAAGTTGCACAATGCACCTTTTAATAGTCTAGTAAAATATGACAATACATTTAAAGGTTCCATTTGTTATTGTCCAGTAGGCCTACTCAGTAAATGCAAACTACATACTTTAATACCATACATTTGCTTACAAAATGTTACAATAATAATGTAATTTTTGTCTTTGTTTTCATAGAAACCAACTTGAGACACATGTGTAAAAAGATCATGAGCATGGTGGACACTCAGCACCCCTGGTTTGGGATGGAACAGGAGTATACTCTTTTAGGTGTGGATGGTCACCCCTTTGGCTGGCCCTCCAATGGTTTCCCCGGCCCACAAGGTTTGTATTGGATTTCCTGTAACTCATGTTTGCCGTGTTTGCCAAGGCGTTCCATTGACTAATGGTGTGCTTGTGTTTTTGTGGTTAGGTCCTTATTACTGTGGAGTGGGAGCAGATAAGGCGTATGGCAGGGATGTGGTAGAAGCGCATTATAGGGCCTGTCTGTACGCTGGCGTGCAGATCTGTGGAACCAACGCAGAAGTCATGCCCGCTCAGGTAAATGTCTCTTTAAATTGCAAATATTTCACCCAAAGTTTCAATAGTTAAGATTGTCCATTGTTGAATTAGAAGAAAATTCACTATTACCAAGCTATCAGCAAAACTCTTAATTTCACTGCTGGAAGATCATATTCTTGGCATTTACTAGTTTACAAAATCAGAATACCAAAATGCTACTTTGGCTCTATTAAAAACAAAATCTAATGTTAACTTCACCCTATAAAAAGTTAAGTTAAATAACAGGACAATACAGAACTTGCACTTGATCAAGCTGTATAATTATTCCAATTTTGGTCACTGTAAAGAAAAGTATACATTCTAGACCGCACTTTGTAGGCTATGTATATTTCCTGCACCTACTACTTTCCTTAGACCAAAACGGATCTAATAATTAAACTTTTCCGTTGTGGCTTTTCAGTGGGAGTTCCAAGTGGGTCCTTGTGAAGGCATCAACATGGGGGATCACTTGTGGATAGCCCGCTTCATCCTGCACAGGGTTTGTGAAGACTTTGGCGTGGTGGCTTCCTTTGACCCCAAGCCCATCACTGGAAACTGGAACGGCGCTGGCTGCCACACAAACTTCAGCACAAAGGAGATGAGAGAAGATGGCGGGCTCAAGTGAGTACTCCAGAGGCTATTCAAGTGTGCTATAATCTCATCAAGCCTGCCCTATGACCCTTTGTCCACTTTGTCTTTAGCTACAAAGGATATTCTTCAACTGACATATCATATTAATGTGAAAGAAGTTGGTCCTTAAAGTTGTAAAATGTTTGCTTGGTTTACTGTGCAACTCAAATTGTAGTGTTGCACCCAAAGTCCAAATTTATAGGGAGAAAATTCAAAGTTTTTTTTTTTTTCAGTATGAGGGATTTTAGGCTTCAAAAAGTGTCTAGAATAATTTCTCAAAGGTCCTTGTATCCTAATTATTCACCACATAGTTTAAGTGTTTCACTCCTTCCAGAGGCCAGATTGAAGGCATGCTAACAGTGCACTTCCTGACTCTTGGACGATAAAACTATTAATATTCAGATGCTCACAACACAGTGGTCTCATTTCTACTCAATAGCTGCTTCTTCAATACTAGGGAAATCAAATTTTACTCAACTACACTCTAAAATCTGGTACAGCCAAATTAATGTCTCCAATTTGGAATGCTCTAAAAAGCAAAGTTGTTGTCATCGTTATTCAAAATTCCCAAACCTCCACAGTCAAAAACAAAATCATAACCACACTTCCCCTCTCTACAGAGTCATCGAGGACTCCATTGAGCGTCTCGCCAGGAGACACATGTACCACATCAGAGCCTACGACCCCAAAGGAGGCCTGGACAACGCTCGCCGCCTCACCGGGCACCACGAAACATCCAACATCGACGAATTCTCCGCCGGCGTCGCTAACCGGGGAGCCAGCATACGAATCCCGCGTTCCGTTGGCCAAGACAAGAAGGGCTACTTTGAAGACCGCCGCCCCTCCGCCAACTGCGACCCCTACATCGTCAGCGAAGCTCTTGTACGCACGTGTTTACTTAAAGAAGAAGGGGAGGAGCCTACAGAGTACAAGTGAACAGGCTCAAAATGCCTTCCAAAGTACTGTATATTATTCGCTATGTCTTTTTCGAGACTTTGATTATGACTTTCGTACTTGATGATTCGGCGTGTTGCGGGCCATGTACTCTTGTATGCAAAAATACTTTACCTCTTCCTCAACACTGCCTTTGACACTTCACTATTGTAGATGTATAGAAGGTATTATTGATTGTTTTTAACGTGTACTAATGAGCTTAACTGTAACCAAAGGATCATAATGTGTCTGAATGTTTTGGTCTTGGATATTGTCACTACGAAATCATTTACTTTTGTACTTTTTAATGGTGCATGTCTATTTCCTGAGATTTAATGTCACCTGAAGAAAATAGTTTAATAAACAGTTAACATTTTTACTACAAACTAATGGCTCTCATCACTCCATTCTAAACTATATGAAGGATTAATGGTTAGTGGGATTTGAAGGAACTGGATATACTTAAAAGTTTAAATTACATAAACATGAACTAGTTGTCCCCAGATGTAAACGTACAAATCAAATTGTAATTCTAACTTATTCTTCACTGCAAAAGCAATGGACATGAATCCATGTATCATGTGTTCATTTGTTTTTCAAACTAAAACCAAAAATAAGAAAATAAAAAAACTTATTTTCTTCATTATCTGTCTCCAAAACAAAATGGGGGGGGGAAAAAAAAAAAAAACTTAAACTACGATGCCAGACTTGAGCCAGGACTAAACCAGGACTTAACCAGGACTTAACCAGGGGGGTCTCAGTCTCGGTCTCAGTCCCGTCCTGGTCCTGGTCTCAGGTTTGATCACCTGACAGTCCATGCATGCACAGCTCCAGGTTTGTCCTGACACTCTTGATTGATTTCTGGTTTAGTCCTGATTTAGGACTGAGACCGGGATCAGACCAGAACTGAGCCCGGCTTAGACCTGGTCACCGTATGCCTTGGAGTTTAAATTATCCTTTTTTCCATTATTCATTTAAACAAAAAACAAAAAAATTGAAACCTGAAAAAACAAATCACTGTCCCTTTTTCATTTGGGTTTTGGAGACAAATAATGAAGAAAATAGTTGTTTTTTCATTTTCTTATTTTTGGTTTTATTTTGAAAAACAAATCAACAAATGATACACAGATTTAAAGTTATTTATAGTTTTCTGTTTTGGTTCTGAAGACCATTATCCAGTCAGAAAGCAGAATGAGTCATTTGGGTTTCCTGTTCCAAAGCTGAAATCCAGTTGGTTAAAACCTGAAAAGAACTCTGATGTCAATTCTCACCACCTAAACCTCAGTACCTGTAGCTACTATTCAAATTAAAATCTAGAGGCTTTGAGCTTTCACGAATGACAAAAACATGTACGATGGCTCTACAGTCAACCAGCTTTCCATATTTCTCAGATGTTACTTTGTATTTTGCAGATGTAAGCAAACCCACATTAGTTTTCCTGTGGCAGTAAGATCAAAATGGGACAGATTCTGAGCCGGACAATATCCTAACCTCACTTCACCCTCCAAGGTCTGTTATGGAAAATGTAATCTACAAAAGCATTCCTCCTCATTGCTTGGGAGTGCTGTATTTCCAGAGTGACTGATTGGGGAACACATCTTCTCTATTACTGAAACTTCTCTCATAACCAAGGTGTTGTGACTTGCGTGGTAAGGATGAAACAGTGAGGTGAACTGAGGTCAATCGAAAGACAATTTCTTCATCATAAACCTACCTGGAGTTGTTTTTTGTTTCATTCACACGTTTAACACACAAACCCTGCATAGTTAGACTGAGTTCTTCTCTTATTTTGTGATGTCGTGTGGTAATACATCATGTTTTTAAACTTTAAACACCTTCACTAGAATCATTTGGATAATTTCAGCTCTGACACTTCATATCTATACAAAACCAAAGGGTAAATGCAGTTATTAACTTGAAAACTTTACAAACTGACATGACATTACAAGGTGGAACATTTTGCCTTTAGAGATATAGACAGACTAATAATAAAGGATAACTCAAACATCTGACAAAACAAACTTAATGCAACTCTACTTATATACTGACGAGGTAAAAACATTATAACATAGTTTAAAGCTCACCAGAGTCCATTTTGTGTTATATAGGACCTGACAAATGATGATTGGATGAAATATAATGAATTCTCTAATATGGTAATTTCCTCTAAAGATAGTACTGTGTTTGGGGTTTGTATGTCCCAGTTTGCAAAGGTCAGTTCCTACAAAAGTAATATTAGGAAGGATCAGTACTGTAAGTTCTGGCAAAAGAACCCTTGATCGGAGCCAGGAAACGTGACTGTTTGTATCTCAGATTCATTCACTGATTCCTTAAATTGCAATATAAATAGTGCATGACGTAGCACTACTTATTACAGATGTTAGTGACGTTAGCTATTGCACATTTCCTTATTGCAGTTATATAGTTGTATTAGAAAGTTGATGAGTTGAACTAAAACCAAGTTTTTACTGCTTTTAGATTAGTAGGCCGGGTCTGGTTTATGCTGGTCGGTGTCCATAGAGTAATTCTAGGAAAGTGCTCCACGTGCTCTGGCAGAGAGGACTGTGAACCTTGGGGTTAGAGCCAGCAGACCAGAGACTGCAGATTGTAATGTTGGCCCAGTTTGAAGAATCAGCATGTACAGAATGTAGTGATTTCATTGTTTCTTTTGTCAACAATTTTTGGGGGGATTTTTAGTCCTTGTCTTTTGTTTTTGTCAAAATGTTGTTAAATTTTAATTTTATTTTTATTTATTTAGTTTAGTTCAAGTGCATAGGTTTGCAGGGACAGTGGGGACATGTCACAACCAATATTTGGGGAAGACAAAATAGTCCCTACCAATATTTGCCATTTTATTTTAATAAACAAAAATATAAATTGATTCCAATACTTTTCCAAACTCAGTAGTATTAATGTAACATCTTTTAGTTCACATTTTGTTCATTAGATGTTCTGAGATGTATTCAGTGATATGACAACAGGGTTACCCACGCCACTATTTCATTGGCTGCAACAGAGTGATGTCATTCATGGTGCCAGGAGCCTAAACTGGGTAGGTGTCCAGCACCCGAAGATGGCGGCAAGTGAAGACGCTTTTCACCAAACTCTGAAAAACTTTTCAAAAGGAACTTGTCTTCATCTTCAATTAAACTTGCCTTATAATGAGTCACTCCTGAAAAGCACACAAGTGGACCTCCCAAACGGAGCCCTACTCGTGCGTTGTTAGCAATCGAAGAAATCAAGAATTCGAGAATTCATATGAGGTAATGTCCCCACCAAAGCAGAGAGCCAACCTAAGCTCTTGGTTTAGTCAACACACAATGTATGTTTAACAAAGTTTGAGTTTCTTTACGGTCTGGTAGCAATTTCTACTTATTTAGTTTGAATAGTAATGTCTTGCACTTGTGATGTATTTTACAGGCTTGTTGAAGCCTCTCAAAGCACCTCACTGTGTCATTATTCACACCGTACTGGGAGGTGATAAACTGTTGGTTGTAGACTGACAGAACTGACCATCACCAATCATTCACGCGCACACACCATTTTCATACCAAGCAACAGGGGTTAAGTGTCTTGTTTAAGGACACAATGGCATAACTTGGTCCAGCATAAGTTTTATTTTTCATTTTTTATTTCCAAACAGCCTATGTAGATGGCAAAATGAACACGAACTGACCTGAGACTGAAGTGTATAATGTTGTATAATGTTGATTTAGTTGATTATCACAAGCGAAAAGTCACTCATTTAACCACATTTGCTTCATGATACAGAACTGCTGTAAATAGTCTGTTTTTAAGTGGCTTGCAGTGACATCCTGAACGTGAACACTTAACTTGTGCTGACGCCATGTTTCCCAAAGACCTGGGTCACTCCTAAAATAGCCCTGTGTTTGGTATGTTGTTTTCACCACAGCCTGATAACCTTTGCGCTCTATTTACAAACCGACTAGTCAGGGCAGTAGACAGATGTAGGGGCAAAGGGGTCTGTTGTCCCGGGTCCAGGGGGTTTAGGAAGCCAGAATTGGACCCTCGTCCTGTTAATTTATATTAAAGGGGACCCATGTGAGACTTCTTGACCCTGCTCCCAAATTTCTGTTGACAGGCCTACCTAGGAAGTCTGTGGAAATACAGTTAGGAAAAGCCAGATAGGACAAATATCTTGTTAAAATTAGTCATTTAGATGCTTTTAGATACCAGGGTACTAACTAGCATTGGCTAATATGTGTAATGTAATTTTGTTAAGTTAATTAAGGATAGGGTAGTTGCATAAAAATTATATTATATTAGTAAGTCAAACAAGTTAAAGTTTCACATTATGGTATTAAATCTTCATGTTAACTGAACCAGACCAAGTTACAGGTCAGATCTGTGGAGAGGCGACCCCAGTCACAGTTAGAATGCTTGTTTTAAAAAGGTATTTGAGCAATAAAACCACCTGTAATTGAGTAAATGTAAGGTAGAGCGGTGACATTCATAGAAACAAGCAGGTGATGGACCCCTAACCAGATAGTGACATAGTAAACCTTTAAGTCACATTTTGTTTTGTTTTGGTTCTCAAGCTGATAAACTAGATCAGAAAACAGCTTCTCACTTTGGGTTGCCAGATCCTATATCTAAAACCAATTTGTAGCCTAATAAACCTATGAGCTATATGATACTATGTGCCCTCAGTATATGACAGCAAATACCATCCCATACAAACAACAGGTTGAGCTGGGATTCTATTTCTGCTTTTAGAGGTGCATGTTTCATATATTAAATTAATTATATCTGAATATGGGTTAATACGGATATGAAAAAAGAATAGATTAGGGTTCTCAAAAGTATTGAAAATCAGATAATAATCACTATTAAACTAGTATTGACTAGTATTAGAGCACATAGAAAAAACGTCATAGTCACAGGACAGAAATGAACCTTTCATAGCTTTGCCAGGATCTTGAGCTGTATCAGAACAATTATAAGATCACATAGGGACACTGCAGTCATGGGACATTATGTAACCTACCTGGACACTGAGGGATTACACAACTATGAGGCCACATAGTAATATAAAAGAAAGTACTATTATTTAACATTAAAAATTATTGTCTATATTTCTATTTTTATTGTCTATAGAAAGATTTACACATCACAGTGGTATTCCTTCGTATTGAAATTTAAGTTGAAAGTTTAGTGTCTGTCTCAAGTGGAGGAGTTCAAGTATCTCAAGGTCTTGTTCACGAGCGAGGGGAGGATGGAGCATAAGATTGACAGACAGATCGGTGCAGCATCTCAGTGATGTGATTGCTGTATCGTTGTGGTGAAGAGAGAGCTGAGCCGAAAGGCAAAACTTTCGATTTACTGCTCAATTTTTGTTCCTACCCTCACCTATGGCCATGAGCTCTGAGTAATGACTGAAAGGACAAGATCATGGTCGAAATGAGTTTCCTCCGCAGGTTGGCTCGACTAGACTAGAGTCACTGCTACTCCACGTTGAGAGGAGAGATAGCTTGCGCATCTGTTCCGGATGCCTCCAGGGCACCTCCCTCGAGGTGTTCTGGGCATGTCCCACCGGGAGGAGGCCCCAGGGAAGACTCAGGACATGCTGAAGGAACTATGTCTCTTGGCTGGCCTGGAAATGTCTCGGGGTCCCTCTGGAAGAACTGGAGGAAATGTGGGAGACCTTGCTTGACTGCTGCCCCCGGATGAGCAGAAGAAAATGGATGGATGGAAAATTTAGTGCCATGTTAGTATGATTTGAGGATCATGACAACACTATATCAGATGTACTTTTACTTTTGGGATATTATTGTACCATCGAGAGTCAATTGCAACACTGTCAATGATCTGCTTTGATGCAGGACAAACAAGGGCTGTATTCATACACTTGAATCAAAAATATGTGGTCTCCTCAGAGCTAAGATCAAAATCAGGACGTAGGCAAGAGCATGTATTCCCTCTGTAAGCCAATTCATACTTCTTTTGCAATACTGGGCAAGACATCTCCTCTGTAGTTAGTAGTTCGTAATGGTCAATTCTTGTTAAAATATTTCTTGGAAGGAGCAGTACTGTACATGTTCTGATGAGACAGCCCCTGATCTGAGTCAGTGGACCCTGCTCACAGAATGCTTTTTTTTTTTTTTTTTATGTGAAAATGTGTAACATCCCTCCCTCACTCTCCCTTCAGAGCACTATCACAACACAACCAGCGATCCATTTAGCTAAGAAAACTACTGCACATCGCATCAGGTTTGTGAAGTTATAGTGTATTGTTTTGTATCATGCTTTTGTGTATATTATTTATGGAAAATTGTCGTGCAGGGGCCTGGGTGATGTAGGCTTGTGGGCTGAGTCTTGGCTTGTACTACTAACCATAAGGAGGATTTAAGTAGTACCCATTAAGAGATTGCTAGAATACTCAAATATGCATGAATGACATTAGAAGTGAAGTTTTTGATGAGGGAACTGAGTTAGAACATTACAGAAAGCTCCAAAAAGTCGATTTTGCATAATACGCCTTTCTAATGCTATAGTCTGGAACATAAAGCCAAGGAAAAAAAATATTATTTTGTAAATGACCACTTTTAATTTGTTCATTTCATTTTCAAGAAAGTAGAAAAGACAAGGCAGGGCAAGTTTATTTATATAACGCAATCATACACAATGTAATTCAAAGTGCTTTACAGAATAAGAAATACATTAAAATCACATAAAAACAAATCAAACATAAATAATCATAAAATTCAAAAGAGAGAGGGACATTACATTAGAGAGAAGAGTGCAGAATGAAAAATGAAAACCATTCAGTCATATGCAGCTAAACAGAACCGTTTTGAGACTGGATTTAAACAGTCAAAGCTGAGGTCTGTCTCACATCTTCAAGAAGACCGTTCCAGGTTTTAGCTGCATGAATCTGAAACGCTGACTCCCCGTGTTTAGTCCTGACTCTGGGCACCAGCAGGAGGCCGGTCCCAGAGGTCCTAAAAGTGCGAGATGGTTCATATGGCACTAACATGTCACAGATGTACTTTGGTGCTTTCGAGCTGAGCATTTTGGATGTTCTGCAGCGTCTCACAGCTTGTTTGGAGAGACCAGTGAGCAGACCGTTACAGTAGTCTAACCTACCGGAGACAAACGCATGGATAAGTCTCTCCAAGTCTTCTTTATCTTTATATACCTTTTTATTTTTGCTGTGTTTTTAGATGGTAAAAGGCTGCAGATGTTATTGATTTGATGTGGATTATAACCCCTAGATTTCTTGTCTGATTTGAAGTAAATAGTAAAAAGTAAATAGTAGTATCACTGAAACAAAAACAAAACAAAAAGACAAGGCTGCAAACTGTGAAATGCATCTTTTTTGAGTCCATTTCACACATTCACCACTGGTCATCTTCAGTTTCAGCCTTTGAAAACAGTTTTGATCCTATTGTACTCCTTCACAGTTCTGAGTTCACTCAAACAACACTGCTGACACATATTTTT
This sequence comes from Boleophthalmus pectinirostris, assembly GCF_026225935.1. Lineage (NCBI taxonomy): Eukaryota > Metazoa > Chordata > Actinopteri > Gobiiformes > Gobiidae > Boleophthalmus > Boleophthalmus pectinirostris. The sequence continues at coordinate 27,792,409 of NW_026571473.1, read as the reverse complement.
CCAGGTTTGCACAATGTATTGACTTAACACCTCAGCGTTTTGTTACTTAACCCTCTGGACACTTTGTATAGACTGGTGTAGATGTGCTGCGGGAGGGAGCTCTTGTGATATTCCACAGTAGATAAGCTTTGTTTGGGCAGAGAAAGACTCATAAACACAAACACGTCAAGTCAAGAGCTCGGTTTCCACAGCAACCCAATTCTGGTCTATAGAAATGCGCTTTGTGGAGAGAGGCGAGGCGAGGCGGGGGTGGGGCTCTATGGCTGGGATTACATAACAGAAGGCGGGCTATATGGAGTATGCAATCTTCTGTCTGTTTTTGTCTCGTACGGCGTGCATTGTGGGTCAAGTGTATACGATATGACCTGAATGTGCTCCGGACCGGGCCTGTGGTTTTGACCCTAAACAACCACATAGAATGTTTATGCTGGAGCTGATTGTGGAATGAACAAAGAAAGTAGGAATAATAATCGGAAATGATTTCACTGACTCCCACGTATTTGAGCAATACTGTATATGTATCGCCCCGTAAAGCTGTATTATTATTATTATTATTACATAAGCTGTTCTTGAGGTCAAAATGAGTCCACTGTGTACTGTCTGGCACTAATCAGCAGAAGTCCTGACTTGGACTCGAGTCAGACTTGAGTCACTATTTTTAGGACTTGAGACTTGACTTGATAAATGTATTAAGACTTGGGACTCGACTTGGACTTGAAGGTCAGTGACTTGGGCCTTGACTCGGACTTGAGCCCTGATTTGAGAAGACTTGATGCTTCTCCTAAAAATATATATACAGTATGTTTTTAGAAAATACTTTTCCCTTTACAACTGATAAATGAGGTGCTTTAATTTTACGGGAACAAACTGGAACATGTCCGTCCCACTTCTGTGTTACTTTGGATGTAACTGAAGTACTGTTGTACAATATCCTCAAATGTACTACAGTAATATACAGTACAATACAATAAAACAAACGGAACTACAACGAACATTTCATGACAAAATAACTGTTATTTAGCACTCTTAAATCATAATTCTTTCTATTCTGACCGTAATGATTCACTTTAAGATCTGGTCAAGACGTTTAAAAATGAAAAATTAGCATTTCTACAACTCTTATATAAGTACTCATATATAAATATACCATGAATTTTTAAGCAAAATTTAGTTTAAAATTCATATAAATTGGTAAAATCTGAACTATCTTTGGTACATTTAAAGACTTGAAATGACTTGAAGCTCAAAGCAGACGACTTGGACTTGTGTTGGACTTATGGGCCAGTGACTTGAGACTTGACTTGGACTTGCCTGTTTTTGACTTGGGACTTAACTCGGACTTGAGGTCAAAAACTTGGGACTTACTTGAGACTTGCAAAACAACAACTTGGTAGCATTTTATTGTCCGATAATCAGCAAGTGCGTGTTAGCCTGCTAGTTGTTGTTAGTGTTATGATTACAGTGACACTCTGCTCTGGTCTCTGAGAGTTGTGAAAAGTGCTGTGAATATTTAGGATGCTCAGTGCAAAAGGTTTAAAATGAACTAGTGTTTTTCATGTTTTTAAGAAAGTAAAAGTCAGCACCTTCAACACTGAGAATATTTCAAAACAAAACATACTGGAACTTTTTTCTCATATCGTGCAGCCCTTGAAGGAATCCATTTGTACCAGTAGTTGAGCTAAACCATGTTAACGTAAATCACAGACAGTCCAGGTAATCTAATCATGAACACACCAGCCTTACTGTCTTACATACATGGGTTCAGACTGTCCCTGTTTGCGGATGTACAGACTGGGAAAGGGTTAAATCAAAATGACTTTTACGTAAGGTTAGAAAAAAGACTCAAACACAAAACAGATTTCTATATGTCTTGGCCCAGTTTGTTCTTTGATTTAAGGAAAGCAGCTTTGCCCTTGAGATAAAACACTTCTGCCTTGTGTGTTTTTCATAAAAAGAAATGGGCCAAATGGCAAGTTGCCTGTTGTAAGCAGATCCTAGACTGTATAAAGACGTGGACTACGGGAATAGGACGCCACCCATAGCCTTCAGCTCCAGTCAAATGAAGCTCATGAGGCTGGTAGTTACAAGAGGAATAGGAATTTATTTATGTAAAAATAGCAAAATAAAAACACCAAGATCATGTAGAGCAGGTTAATACGAACATTTTAAACCAAACCAAAGCAAGGAAATACAGTCTATGATACAGAACAAGTTTTCCTTTTACAAAGACTTCGGCAAAATGTAATATATAGTGATGACTATATTAAAGAGGGGTATTACACTTGGCACTATTATTATTATTATTATTATTGGTACTATTTAGACCCCCATTTTGCCTTTATAATTTCAGAAATATTTATAAATTGTTACACGTTTACACACAATGAGCATCCAAGTACATACAAACTTCTCCAGATGTGTTATTAGGATCATTCAGACTGGTAACATGACTCCTTAATTGTAGTTCTCAGGTTTATTTGCATTGAAAAATCTGTTTAAACCAGACCAGGCCAGTTATCCTGTTTTCCTGTCTTACTTGTAAACATAGAGCCTGAACAGCTTGAGGTCACTGGCTGTGAGACAATGGAATAGAGTTGTGTTTAGCTTCCCGTAACAGACAAATGACAAAAGTAATAAGGTCAGTTATTCTAGATTATTTATCTGAATAACAAGTCAAGCTGTGATGTTGTGGTAACACTGTATAGCTACACCTTTAATAGTCTTTATAAAGCACAGACTTAATTCATAATTAACAAGCAGTTTATGATTCAAGGTTAGTAAAATACCCTAACCTCCTCCTAACCCTAAACCCCTTAATTAAGTGGTTACTAAATATGAATTATTCTTGGTAAACTATTAAAGGGGACATATTGTGCTTTTGTGCACTATACAGTATACTTCTAATCTATGACACCCGTGGATAGTTATAATTTGCATAACTTGCATCAACTATATAAAAGAATGAGAACTTCATCAATTTCTGTGTTGGAGTGCCTCATTCATCAGCCGGGTTCACTTCATGGAAACTGTCTAACCTCGCAGCATTAGGATTCGTTCACTCAACGTAAGCGGGTACTTTTTTATTTAACCAATCTCTGCTATTTGGTCGTGACATATGTAATGTGCCAAATCCTGTAGGAAGAAGGGCAATAACGTCTTTCCCCTTGATAAAATTCACTAAACATTCTCTTTGTTCTGACTTTAAATCCTTGATCTTGGGAATCGTTGTTAGCACAGAATGCATGGTGTCCATCTTGACCGCTTTGTTTACCATTGTGCTGAACCACAAAAGAGACCCAGTCATGACTTCACAGCTCTTTGCTGATTGGCCGGTGTGGTCTACAACTTCTGGGGTTCTTGCAAACCGTCTAGTGTATTCTGATTCCTGACCTAGTCGCTGGAGAGAAATGAAATTGAGCGGAGGCACTAGGTGGTGCCAGCCTGGCTAGAGGGGAGCAGCCCAAAAACATGAACCAAGAAGAATCCTGCACATCGTCTTCCTCTCAAATTGTGTATCTTATTATTTTACATTTCTGATGTCCTAATAATGTTTGCATATTTTAAATCACAATATTAAAATAATTTCATAAAAAAAAGCAGATCTGCTGACTTACATGTTAGAAAGCTGCAGTGCCTAATGGGAGCTGTAAACATCATCCCAACAAAGAACATTTTATTTGTATGACAATATGATGATGCTGAATCCTGTCAATGATTAAGAAAATACAAATGGAGAGCCAAACGAGTCAGACAGTGGGCGTATATTAGTGGTAGTGAAAATGGGGGTAGATCGGAGCAATGACATCTTGAATTCAGAAGAATAAAGTTTACTCAAACATGCATGAATCACACTAAATACAACTTCGAGGGGGAACACGAGAAGGGAGAACAACAATAATGTGGTTAAAAACTCAAAATACAGAATTTTGCACAACAGATTCACTCGTTCATGCTTTTTTAAGTCTAATTAACGTGTAGCCATTATAAAGCATTACCAATAACTATCATTGACCCTATTCATTGTTATAATCCTGTCAGGCGAGACACAACCACGCTAACGGCACATGAGGCTCCGGTCTGAATAGTTCAACTCTAATCTAATCAGGATTCTGCATTTCTCTCCTCTTCTCTCTTGCCCAGTGTCACCAGAGCACTGCCCCTCCTCTTTTTTCTTCACGTCTCCTGCTCTCTATTTCCTGCATGGGGGACAAACTTGGGGACAACTGACCTTCGCAGCTGTCCAAGCAAGTTCAGATCACCTTCAAGACTTTTAGGTCTTATCTCGGTCTTATGAATGCTCGGCTTGGTCCTGATTTGGGCCGGATAGGGTCCAATGTTTGAACAATGGAACTTGTTGTGTTCAGTGATATTGAATTTGTGAGTTGCATGTGCACTGCAGCTGACTGTGATCAAGAACCAGACGAAACTGGAACAGGCCCCAGGGAGTTCACTGTCATGTTTGCTTACTGCTAAACAAGCTCAGATCTATTATGTTTTAAGGACCTCTATTAACTTTTTAGTTGGAGGTCCGTCACCTGCTTGTTTTTATGGATATGTCATTGCTCTGCCTGAAATGTTCCACAGTATGACATTAAACAGCTCTGCCTTACACTGATTCAATCACAGGTGGTTTTATAGACTCAAAAATACCTAGAAAAAAGTTCTGACTGTGAGCAGGGTTGCCTCTCCACAGATCTGACCTGTAACTTTGTATGGTTTTGACCATGAAGATAGAAAGTTTTAATACCATACTGTAAAACATTCCAGACAAATCAATAACATCTAAATAGAGAAAAGCATTTGTCAAACCCCCCACCAGAAAAGTTATACAATCTATGTTATAACATTGTTTCCTCATCAAAAACATACCCTGGAGTTGTGTTTTGTTTCATACACACATGTTTAACACACAAGCCCTGGATATTTAGCTCTCTCAAGATGAATCCACCTTGTGATGTCATGTGGTAATACCACAGAGTTATTATAAAATCTGGAAGATGAATCCAAGATGGTGCCGTATTGTTTTCAGTAGTCTATGCTCATTGGTGCATGGGCCCCCCCAAAAAAGTTTCACTTCCGCATTTACTTCCTCAGTAGAGGTGAGTTCCTCCCACCCGTGTGACGTCTGTAACGTGCACAGCGTGGAGCGTTTGGACCAATCAGAGTGAGAGCTGCTAGAGCGTAGCAAGCGTGGGCTCGGTAGGGTAAGTCTTAAAAAATTAACTTTTAGGCGCTTTGAGGATTAAAAAAAAAATTTAAGTTTATGTTGTGAAAATAGAAAAGAATTCCTTCAAAATCCAACCTTTGTGAAAGTTGTCATTGTCCTGTCAGCCGAACACAGGCAGTTTGAATTCCCAAAAAATGCATTGCGCTGTATGGGAGAATTCTTTCTGGGCCCAAGCTCCTGGGAGCTACAGTACCAATGGAGTGGTCACTAGTCGATCTCGAGCCGAGACAGAGGGGGAATGCCTTATCCAGGTTTTATTATAGACCATGGGTAATACAGGAAGTGCTCCATTGTCTTTTTAAACTCCAGGTCCCTTCACTCTAATCTTCTAGATAATTTCAGCCCTGTAATTGCCAATCCCAACTGAACAAAAGATAGCTGTTAACTTGAAAACTACTACTTCATGACATCACAAGTTGGAACAGAGCATTTGGAGATGCAGACAGACTAATAATGAAGAATTGCTCCAACATGTGTGAATGAAACACTGTGTGAAAGCTGGCCCGACGTGGTCAAAGTATTTTCAAAACAGACTTCCAGAGGTAACACAAAAGAAAGTACAAATAAACTGAAAATAAGTAACTCAAATCAAAAGCACCAAATAATCGGCATAGAACTCCCTTAATTGTTGCCGCCTGTTTTGCTGTTATACCCCGTGCAGTAGGAAGTACCTCCCCCAGGTGATTATCAGTTCCAGGTCACTTTTCAAAGCAAAACGAGGATTTCTTTTCCTGGGCCCAAGTCCAGTTTTAAAATCAAAATGTTTACATATTCAACAAAACTGTGCTGAAAATAACTATAAAACCAAATACACAAAACAATGAAACAGATCTTAAACCAGTTCTCCCCTCCACATGGTCCAGCCCTCGACCTCCTCCAAGGTTTTAAAAATGTCTGACATGAGGCACGCCCCCTGCAGGCAAGTATGATGAATGGAAACTGAAATAAATTGTCAAATAAAGTATATTTAAATGAACAATGTCTGATGTTATGATTAACAAAAATAACCAAGAATTATTGTAACTGTATGGGGTATTGAGAATGATAAAATGTGTGAAATTAAATTTGTTTAAAAATGGGACAAAGGCCCACTCTGTCCCAAACACAATTGTTTTTGAGGATGTAACAACATTATAACATGACTTGAAGCTCACAAGACTCAATTTTGTATAAGATAGGACTTCTAAATGATCAGTTCATATTCAGTTTGAATTGGTGGTTCCCAAATGGTGGACTGGTACCTCAAACGTTTGTGGGTCTCACTTGGTTTTGCTGTGATATAGGTCATAGCTCTCTCACCCAGTGGCATGGCAAATAGGGTGTCTCCGGGTCCCTTTACCTTTGACATTAAAAAGCTGCTACAAACTTTAACATGGTTCTTCTGCTTTGAAACCATAACAGTAAAAATACTAGTATATCCCATACTTGAAACTTCTACACATCAATCATGATGTTTACATGCACAGAGAACTCCAAATTCACTAAACAACTGAATTAAAATCATCTTTGGTCCAAACCCACAAAACATAGATAAGTCACATCTAATTTAAGGTTGAGAATTTGATTTTCAGACATTCTGGGAACTGGTTACTCACACTTTATTTGCTCTCTACAGTACAAATAAACAAATTGAAGCCCTGGTGGTCTTCACTCGCAAATGGTAGACTGGCATCTCAAAGCTCTTTCTTGGTTTTACTGGGGTAGCGGTGGTTCTATAGTTTTCTCACCCATTGGGAATGTTAGGCTGTAGGTGCCCTTTGACCTTTGACCTTCCTATAAACCTTAGGACAGTCCTTCTGCTTTGAAACCATGACAGGATACTATATGTCCCCATCCCATAATGCCATGTGTAAGTTATTGCAAGTTGCAGACCTCTGACTGGGCACGGTATGTGAAAGAAATGGGTCTCGCTGATGTAACCCAGTGAAAGTTGTCATATTTACTGCAACATTTTGGTTTCTTTTTAGAGAAACTGTTTAAATAATTTGTTACTTGTGGGTTGTGTTATTATGAGCTTATTTCTGAGTGTCACTTTCACATTTTAAAAGACCCTGTAAAAAACGAAATACACACGATTAAACTTTAAAGGCAGCTCTCAACGTGCTCTGATTAATGATTGGCTGTAGGGGGTTTTGGGATAAAGAGTGCTTTTAGGCTCAAACTGGATAAAACTGGCAAACCAAATGAAAGACTCATGTAAGACTCTTCTGCAGAACCAAAACACCAAGTTATAACATAAACAACTTGGCCAATGATTTATGTAATTACGAATAAATCAGCAGTAGAATTGATTATCAGTAAAAGCTATATTTGATATTAACATGTTTACCTCACATCTGATTACACAGTTAGACAATGTTTATGGAAATTAAAATTAAAATCTTACTCACTGATCCTACATTACACAAAATTTGTGCTTGTTGTGCAGTTTAAGCTACATTAAAATGCTGTTATCTCATCAAAAACAGACCTGGAGTTGCATTTTATTTCATTCACACATGTCTGTGTAATCCTTTATTATTATGCTTTCTACAAAGCTCCAAATGCTCTTTTCCACCTTTGATGCCATGAAGTGTTTTCAAGGTAACAGTTACATTAAATTATACAATACATTTACTTTGGTTCAGTTCAGTAGAGATTGGTTAGCCTGATTCATCAGCCGGTTTCACTTCATGGAAACTGTCTGACCTCACAGCATTAGGATTCGTTGGCTTGACGGTAGGCGGTTACTTTTTAATTTCACCTATCACTGCTATTTGATTGTGACGTATGTAATGAGCCGTGAACGGGACTAACTAGTATATTAAGCTTTTCCCAAATCCTGTAGGAAGAAGAGCAATAACATCTTTCCTCTTGATAAAATTCACCAAACATTCTCTTTGTTCCAACTTTGAATCCTCGATCTCGAGAATCGTTGCCAACACAGAATGTATGGCTTCGTTTACATCCATCTCGAACGCTTTGTTTATGTGCTGTACCACAAAAGGAACCCAGTCATGGCTTCACAGCTCTTCGCTGATTGGCCAGTGTGCGGTCTACAACTTTCGGGTTCTTGCAAATCGTCCAGTGTAGTCTGATTCCTGACCTAGTCGCTGGAGAGAAATGAAATTGAGTGGAGGCACTAGGTGGCACCAGCCTGGCTAAACATGAGTAATTCCAGAGTTGAAATTATCCAAATGATTCTAGTGAAGGTGTGTGGAGTTTAAAAACACAGTGGAGCACTTCCTGTACTACCACATGGCATCACAAGGTGGAAGAGTGTGTTTTCAGTTTGAGAGAAGAACTCAAATACACCTAAATATGCAGGGTTTGTGTGTTAAAATTGTGTGACTGAAACAAAACAAAACTCCAGGTGTGTTTGTGATGAGGAAACATTATAACACAGATCAGAAAATAGAGTAATCTGAGTAATTTAATTCAAAATGTGACATGCGTTTTAAACTCACTGTATATGATTACAGCTGACATTAGACTGGATCCACTGACAGCACATGTTAACTCCATGAACAGCAAAGATAGTAGAGGCATAATCTCGCTGTAGGCAAATATTTAAGCTCCTGTTTCTCTTTATGATAAACGTGCAGAGTGTATCCTGCTCCGAGTTTGACTTTACGCACAGTGACCTCAGTGAACTTCAGAAAGAAAAACAGACTGAGCAGTTACACCCTGAGGCCCGAGTCTCAGATCCTGACAGGAGCTGAGTCATCGCACCAGAGAAAGATGTAAACAAACTCCATGCCCAGTATATGTTTTCTCTTTAGCCTACTTTCAAATGTATACATTATAATACCTGCTAGTTGTACTGAACACAGTAGTAGTGAAGGTTGTAACAGAAGTAGTGGTAATGTTTGCCAAAGTCGACAGGGAAAACATTTAGGCACTATACTTGCAAATCTCCAAAGCTCAAAATGCTCTGTTCCAGCTTGTGATGTCAACCAGTGTTGCAACAGCTCCTTCTGCTTTTATTTCAGTAGAACTTGGACATTTCAGGGGTGTGATTGGCTATTGTTCTTGGCTGAATTCTACTTCTCTATTATTATTTTTCCTTGCAAACGATTGCGATTTTGAAGGCCTAAACGTCGATGAAAAGACCCCAAACCGGGTATGGGATTGACTGGTCCAGTGAAAAAAAGACCAATAGTGCTGAAATTTTAATCACTAATATGTGATCTCAGCTTAAATATAAAAGTGAACACTGTAGCCCCCCTTCTATAAACATGAAACGTCAACATTATCAGATTTGTACCACATTTGGGGATTAAATTCTGTAAATGACTACAAGTAAAAACATAGATTAAAGACATAGCACATTTTTCACACTGGCCAGCAGGGGCACAAAGATTCCTAAAAATACATTTAAAAGTGCACGGTGTATTTTTTTTTTCTGATGGAGGATCTGTGGGCCTGGACAGCTGATAATAGCATGCTGGAGCGGTTGCGTGGGAGGGATGTGCACGTCAGGGCGAGGTGTTATTATTATCGTGTGTTATTATTATGTAATGTGAGCTACTGAGTCCACGTAATTTATGTCTAATCATCCAAATGATTAAACAACACAGTGGAGCACTTCCTGTATTACCACATGACATCACAGAGTGGAACAGAGTGTTTTCAGTATGAGAGAAGAACTCAGCCCAAATATGCAGGATTTGTGAATTAAACATTGTGAATGAAACTAAACACAGCTCCAGGTTTGTTTGTGATGAGGAAACAACATTACATCATAGATAAGAAAATAGCATAATCTTGGCCTTTCAAAATGTTTACAGTATGATGCCTGTTAGCTGTACTTTTTAACACAGTTGATGTAAAAGTTGCACTACTTGGAATATATACTTTTGAAACAATGAAAGATGTAAACAAACCCCATGCACATCCAGTATATACATTTACTTTAGCCTACGTGTTCTGATACAGCTCAAGATCTTTCTAAAACTTTTCAGGAAAGGTTAATTTTTATCCTGTCAATGTGACTTTTTTAGTATTGATACTTGCTCAAATGAGTATTTAGTTTCTATACTTTTTTGATACTTGTGACAACCCTACTCTGCACCAGAAGTACACAGTGAAGCTTTAATCAAACAACATAGCAGAGGAACCCATTGACCCATTTAAAGTTCATGCTGTTTTGTGCAAAAATCTCTTTTTCTTCTTTCTTCTCTGTTACAGATAACAGCAGGCCAGACGTCTTCTTCCTGTAAGCTCTTTTTCTGCTTTCTCTCTCTTCTCTCTTTCTCTGTCTTTATTTCTTATTCTCTCCCACGCTCTCTTTCACTCTCTTCTCTTTTTTCTTTCTTTCTCTCTATTTCTTCCTCTCTATCTCTTTCTCTATGTCTCTCTCTTTCTCTCTTTCTTTCTCTCTCCTCTCTCACCACATCTGGCATTGAGTTGCCTCTGCACAGGAACAACAAGTTTATTTAAAAAAAGCTTTGCATTGGGAACATTGTGTTATTTCAATGGCCACTCAGAGTAGAGCTAAACCAACACAAAGACAATGGATTCAGAAAACAAAAGTACATTCTGTCTTTTTTTAAAGCTGAGAATGTTATAATGTTGTTTCTTCACCAAAAACATGCCTTATTTGTTTCATTCACACTCCACTCCACTGTGTTTTTCAAATCCATACACCTTCATTAGAATCATCTGGATAATTTCAGTCTCTAAACTGCTAATCTCTCTTGAACTGTGGTAAAAGGAGCTGCTAGCTTGAAAACTACTGCTTCATGACATCACAACGTGTCACAGAGCATTTTGAGCTTTGAAGATGTAGACAGACTAATGATGCAGGATTACTCAAACATGTGTGAATGAAACAAAACACAACTTCAGGTCTGTTTTTGATGATGTAATAGCATTATATAAAAAGATCTAAATTAGGACCAAACCATGTCTACATCAGTTGCCTAGGTCCAGAATACAAACTTCTCCAATACTTTACAAAGATGTGAGTCTGGTCACTGGTGAAGCTCCCCAAGTTCAGATGGGTGGCTTAGCCAGTCAGGGGCACACATGATCCACACAATATCAAAACAAATATATGGCTGCTTATGAGGAAAAAGGAACACTTGTGTATGTCTGCAGAATCAATGAGCGATGCAGTAGACTCTGTGAATTTGAGGTGAGAGAAATGTGATTTTGTTTGTAAATAATGGTTGACCAGTGAGCTTCTTCGTTTCACATGCGTCACCTAAATGACCAAATCTGATTAGACGCCCATGTTTTGAGCCTGATTCGGGGTACAGTGGAATATATCTGTTTAAAAACTACAGAGATATCATTCTAGACTTGCTAGAGTAAATCAAGGACTAAGCAAAACCAGACCTAAACCAGAAGTTGAATTAATCACAATCAAACATACAACAACAGGCTCTATTCACGCTCACCGGAAGAGGTTTGGAAACGTGCGGATGACGGCTTCCGGTGTAGTTCTCGACACTAGGCGTGTGATTAAACCCTGGATTCAGCAGAAGCGTCTTCACAACCTGCCAAAGCTTTCCACGGGGGACGTGACTCAAATCACAACTTTAACGTCATTCACATGCAGCTGGTTGTAATTTTTAATCTGTCAAACATAACAGAATGTTACAATGACATCGTTTTTCTTTTTTTTAAGACACAAATTATATTATAGGCACTTCATAAAAGGAAAAAAGAAAGAATACAATGACTAAATGAAGAAAATTGAGCCATTTTCTCAGATTTGTATGTATTTGTTGTATGTATTTACCTTGTTATATAAATGTAACAAGGTAAAAGTAGTAAAGTACTGTCCTTAAGTTAAAAAAAAAAAGCAGCACACCTTTTACTTTTATTTCACTACATTTGAGAGCAGACTTTCCACTGCACTACATTTTTGGGACTGAAAAGTAAAAGATTTTTTTTATTGTGTGAGACTTGAAACTTTTTAACACATTTGTATTTTGAACAAACAAAAATATACAAAGGAAAACTAAAAATAAATAAATAAATTAAACTGTTTTTGTTGAGCAAAATTCAGCCAATTTTTTAAAATTAAAATCATCATATTTGAAGCTTTATTAGATCTCAAAATGTGCATGAAATACTCTTTACTCTTTAAATACATTTTTGAACTGGTACTTTAATACTTTTACTTAAGAAGATTTTTTCATGTGATGCTTTTACTTTTTTTTGTTTCAGCTTCTTTACTTAAGTATCAAAATCAAGTACTTCTTCCACCACTAACTTTACAACATGCAGAGCTAAATCAAGTGAAGTTGAGAATTAGGAGAGGATTAAGTTGTGCAAATCTAAAAGCTACAACTAGACCCACGTTACACCAAAACAATCCAATAAATACATTGAAAAAGAAATTCTAAAAGCAGCTTAAACCACAACTTGAACAGCTATAAGAAGTCTGCGTATCTTCAGGGCTAAAAAACACCTTCCCCCATTTCTGCATTTTACTGCCCCTCACCTCCCTCCCAAAAGGGGTCCCTACTCACCCCATCCCCCCCTCCAGAGCACATGGAAATTTACTGAGGATAAAGAAAGAGAGGAGTCGAAAGTTTGAAAGTTTGAATGAAAGTAGTTGTATTTAGAACATTAGAAATTCTCAATACATGTGACGACAGAGATGTTAATAAAAGAATGGAAAATGTTTTATAATTGATGAAATGTATTTCCTGATAAGTTCTGAAATATTATTCACATTCAAAAGAAAGTGCACAAAAATTTAACATTAGTTGAGAAATATGAGAAAAAGTGTGTGCTGTGAGTGTGGGAGCTTAATGTGTCTAAATCAATCAACTCAACTCATGATTAAGAAACTCACCCGGGTTTTGGAGAATTTTATGATGTTGTTGAAACTCACCCCGGATGATTTTCTGAATCATGAGTTCATTCAGACATTCAGACAGAAAAAACATGAAATCCAGTTCCAATGAAGCTCAGGAAATCATTGAGGGATGCACACTCTAATGCCGTCTAACCTAATTCATCAGCCGGTTTCACTTCGTGGAAATCGTCTGACCTCGCAGTGTTGGGATTCGTTCACTTGACGATAGGCGCGTACTTTTTTTATTTAACCAATCTCTGCTATTTGGTCGTAACGTATGTAATGCGCCGCTAATGGGGCTAACTAGGCAAAGCAAGGCAAGTTTATTTGTATTGCTCAATTCATACACAATGTTATTCAAAGTGCTTTACAGAATCAAAAAAATCACAATAAAAAGAAATCAAAACAAAAATAATCATCATCAAATTAAAGATTAAAATGAAAAGAGAGAGAGAGACATTAATTACATAAATTAGAGAGAAGAGTGTAATGCAAACCTTTCAATCGTATGCACAGCTAAACAGAACCGTTTTGAGCGTGGATTTAAAGAAGAGGCCTGTTTCACACCTTCAGGAAGACCATTTACCATATTGACCGCTTTGTTTACTTTTGTGCTGTCCCACAAAAAGGGACCCATCATGGCTTCACAGCTTCACAACTTCCAGGGTTCTTGCAAACCGTCTAGTGTATTCTGATTCCTGACCTAGTTGCTGGAGAAAAAACTGAAACTGAGTGGAGACACTAGGTGGTGCCAGCCTGGCTATACGTCTACTGCTCTTTACTTACTTTGATCTCCAATTATGAAATTTTCTTAATCAGTGATACGTGTAGGATATATAGTCATTTTGTTACAGATGAAAAAAAAAATCTGCTACTCACTAGTGCAGTTGCAACAATCCATCGGTGATGTCAACTCTTTGTTGTGATAACATTTGCGGCAACGTCAAACGTGGACACCAGAGTTTTCTAAACATGGAAGTGAGTGGGCTTGTTTTTATTAGGTAATTTCAGATAAATATTGTGATTAAAAAGTTCAAACTGATCATAAATAAACATAATGATCCACGGGTGTCATAGAGTATAGCTATATAGCAGACACAAGCACAGTATGTCTTCTTGAACTTGTTATTTTTTTATATTTATTCATGTATTTAAATGTATTCATCATTCAAATCATTCATTTATTCATCCATGCATTGTATTGGGAATAAATTATCACTTGTTATAGTTTGTCAATATGGGATCCCCATGCTGTATTTTGCCTTTAGAGCCCTCAAAAAGCTAGAACCAGCCCTGCACAAACTCCATACCCCAGTTTCAAGTTTAGTACACGCTGTTCCTCAGGCCCTATACTTACCACTATATCCACTATAAGTACATATATTATTTTCTTGTTAAAATATACAGTCAAATCCAATCTGGCAGTAGGAGTCTGACCTAAGAAGTGCCACTTATGCAACTGTATCAGACCGCGGCGAATGCGATGATTTCCGCAGAAAGAGAACATTTGTGTGGAAAATTCCTGTATGTTTTGGGTTAGGTCTCTGGAGCGCTGTGAATCGTATGAGAGCCACGCACGGAATGACTCAGCGCTTTTTAACCTGCTCGACCAATGAGAAAAAAGGGCCATTCATTCAGGTCCAGCTCCACATCCAACCATGTTACAGTCATTTCTTCAAGTGCGTAACCTAATTTTGTGTACTTTTTAGAGCCGGCAGACTCGAGTTCAAATGGTGTAAGTAATTAAAATCAGACAGCGTTGAATTCTTGTCTTTTCAAAGGCCTGTACCTGATTGTTTTCCATGTATTTGAGGAAAAATGGTCTTGTCCCAGTTCAAATATATTGTATAAGCAGCTCTTCAGATAAGTCCAAATAAGTCTGCTGCGTGAGTCTGCATCTAGTTTCATTAAGACAAGTAGGGTGAGTGCATTAATAGCTACTTTAAAGCTGCATTATGTAACTTTTTGGTTGTGGCCCTGCCACATGCTCATTGTAAACAGCTCTACTTTACTTTTACTATTACAGGTGGTTTCATAGCTCAAAAATACATAAAAAAAAAACATGCATTCTGACTGTGACCGTGATTACCTCTCCACAGATCTAACCTGTAACCTGTAAAGCTTTAATACTACTGTGAAACATTCTAGACAAACCAATAACATCTCCATGGAGAACAGGAAAAGTTACACAATGCAGCTTTAAGCGTAAGATCAGGTGCTTCTCCAGGAGGAGCAAATAACGTTAAAATACAAGATCAGTGTCTCATTTGTAAGAATAAAGGACTTTTATTTCAGATACTTTATTCAATCCCAGTGTTATAGAGAGTTTTACTGGTGGTGATCAATTGAGTAGATAAATAGGGGATATGAGAAGATTTAATTACACAACATAGCAAACAAAAAAACAAACAAAAAACCATAACAATGTAAAATACAACATAAAAAGTGACAAGATTGCTATGTATATGGAATTTTAACAATACCTTACATTTACACAAAATACCAAGTGGTTATCCATCCAAACATTCCTTAAAATACCTTAAAAGATCATTGAATATGTAGCAATATATAATAAAACTAATTTACATGAGAAATAATGATCAGATAAGTAACTACTAAAGAAAAAAGTAAGGGGAGTCAAAATCCGATAGCAGTATGTTGACCCAATATAATATGGGGGTCAAAATACTATCTCACAATTTTTTTGGTGGCTTCATAATAAATGTCCCCTTGTGGAAAAGACAACCTAAATCGTTTCTGTCCCTAAAGATCTGCAACATTTTAATATTTTGTTTTGAAAATCTGGTACAGCACCTTTAATTTGCAGTGAAATATATGACCCCATCTAGTTAGCCATCTCCTTTAATATGAGCTCTAATCTCAGCATCCCTTTATAGTAACTGAATAAAAATACTCTAGCCAAGGAAACCCTGAACCAAATGTAGGTCAAGATCTGTCTCGCCTGCTCCAGACAAGTTACCCAAGAGCATTGAAGGATGGGTCAAATGCAGAGGACAAATGAGTCCATAGCAACACAAAATTATACCTTATTCTTCCTTTGCACTTAACTGCAGGTGTATTTGTGATGAGGAAATGTTAAAAAATACATCAGAAATTAGTCTAAAATTGGCCTGTTTCTGCTGTGAATTGGTTGCTTTTTACACCTCATTGTTTTCATTTTGTGTCATGTCATTTTTGTAACGTTGTGTTAAAGTTGCAATCTGTAACTTTTATGGTTGTTGGGCCATCGTCTGCTGGTCTCTATGGAAATGCGATTGCTTTGCCTGGAAAGATTTACAGTAACATATCCACCTTGCATTTATTAAATTACAGGTGTTTTTCTTTGCTTTAAAAAAATCTTGAAAATTATGTAGTGTCACTGTGAGCATGGTCGCCCCTCCACAGATCTGAAATGTCACCTGGCCTGATGGTGTCACCTACCTGTCTCCATGGGACTATATAAGTGTTACGGCTCAAAGCTTGGCTCCACCTCACCTGGCGCTCCTCGTTTGTTTTTGCCTTCCGTATTTGCAGGTGCTGTGTGGTACCTGGCGCCTGATTGTTGGGGTGTGGTCCCGTCGCTGTTGGACTGACTCTGATATGTCTGGTTGGAAGATTGATGTCCCGCTCCTCCAGTCCCCTTCCTACACATCCCATCGTCGCATCCAATAAAACTGCTGTGCGTTGGTCCCTCTGGATACCTAGATGTCAGTTTCAGTTCGCCACACTTGATGATAGACGTGTATTTGTTGCACCCTATTGCTACTGTGAATTGTGTGAGACTCCGGGGGTCGCTATTGACCTATCGTTTCTTTTTGTAATTCCTAGTTTGGCTCTTTTGATTTATAGTTAACCCATTAGAGGTATTGTTTAGTTATATTTGAAAAGTTTGATTTATGTTATGAAAAACCTCTCCTTTTCTGTTATTATACTTACTTATGTTTACTTTAGAAAAGCCACTTACATTACATCACATCTTGTTTGTGTTTCTTTCCTTTGTCCCTAGCACTGGTTTGTAACATATTGGGGGCTCGTCCAGGATATGAATCCGGGACCTTTCGCATTTAACATTCCATGCAAAGCAATACCATTTCCATATAGATAAGTGTATATGTATGGTGTCCTTTGGGAGTTTGGGGGTTCTGTGCAATACCTTAGCTCTTCTTAGTATTGCACTTTTTCTGAACTGAGATGCCTGATGTGCTTCCTAGGATCTGCTGTAGCCACTTCTCCAGTTTAGAGGAGCCCTGGTGACCATGGACAATTGTTCTTGTGTCTGGTATAGTTACAATCTACAACACTTTGCGCATTTTAATCACAATGTTCATCGAAAATGACTGAATAAAACAAACAAGTTTTCTGACTTCAGCTGTAAAGGTAGTCTTCAGCCTGTGGATAACTGCAGGTCACTTTAGAAAGCAGTGGATTTGTGCCAAAATGACTACGTGATTCTGCTGAATCCTACATGTATCACCAATTAAGAAAATAAAACTGCAGTAAGAAGTAAGTGCAGAGCAGTGGGCATATGATAGTGGTGGGGAAAACAGGGATTGATTGACAGCATGGCGTCTTGAATATAAGTGATTAAAGATTGGTCAAACATGCACCAATCAGTCCAAGTACAATGCCGAGAGGGTTGAGAAAGGGAAAGAGCAAGAAGATGGTGAAACTCTCTAAAAAGTCTGTTTTGCAGAATGATGCTTTAATGAAGTGACCTAACACAAGTCCTAAGTGACAAAACTCATCCTTCAAATCATTCATTTATCCATCCATTCATTGTATTAGGAATAAATTATCACTTGTTATAGTTTGTCAGTGTGGGCTCCCCAAGCTGCATTTTGCCTTTAGGGCCCTCAGAAAGCTAAAACCAGCCCTGCACAAACTCCACACCCCAGTTACAAGTTTAGTACACACTGTTCCTCAGGCCCTATACTTACCACTATATCCACTATAAGTACATATATTATTTTCTCTTAAAATGCCTGGACGAGACTTAATCCAAAGAACTAAGACTTAAAAGTGCTTAGAACTGTTATTTCTTCTCGTAGTCTACACTGAAATGAGCAAAGGATCATGGTCGATGTAGTTCCCTCTGTCTATTGCTGCACCATAACTCTTAATTTAAGCAAAGAGACTTGTAATTCGATATATTATGATGGTCCGTGATATTATTGTGACGATCCAATATCACAATATTTCGGTTATTGTTACATCCCTCGTATGGCCACGTTTAAATAGCACATTTCCACCTTCAAGGCAATCAAAGCATTTTACATCAAGGAACCACTCACCCATTCACATTCACATTCATGCACCAGTGTACGCAGAGGCTAGGGCGAGGTGGGTTAAGTGTCTTGCCCATGGACACAATAACAGCATTCATCTGTGGGAGCTGGAACCACCAACTTTTGGATCAGTGGACAAACACTGAGCTACTGTCACCCGTAAGGCAAACCTGTGACACTCTATCCCCCACACATGACAACCACAGCTCTCAGTTCCCAGAGCAGTCTCACTCTCTCTCCGGATGTGTCTTTATTTAGGTTTGGGTCACGCTGGAGCTCTCATCAGAGGGGACAGCTAACCCCAGACCACCTCGATCATCCAGACTATCCCCCCTGTCCCTCTTGTTCGGTCATGTGTGTGCCATCTCTGTAGGAGCATGTCCAACACGTCCAGGACCTTTTGGATGTCCCAGCAGAGGTGCTTGTGTAACACGGGTCAAGTTTATTGTGACAGATTTGATATAATAAACAATTCCTCATAAGCACGGCACGCTCTCATTCAAGGTTTGACTTTTAGTGAACCTTTAGCAAAAACATTATAGCGTTGATAATTTGATATAAAAAAAAGAAAAAAACTACAACTAGGATTCCTATAGTTTGAAAAGTGTGAAAATAAAATGGACAGGTCTATGGTGATTGCTGTTTAAAGGGCATTTTATTATTCAAAATTGAGTGTTTGTGAGTTTTAAGATGTATTATAATGTTGTTACCTCCTCAAAAACATACTTGGAGTTGGTTTTGTTTCATTCACGTGTTTGTCTACATCTCCAAACCTCAAAATACTCTGTTCCACCTTGTGATGAAGAGGTAGTTTTCAAGTTAGCAGCTACCTTTTACCTTTAGTTCAGTCGAAAATGAGCAGTTCTAGGGCTAAAATTATCCAAATGATTCTAGTGAAGGTTTGTGGAGTTTAAAAACACAAGAGAGCACTTCTTGTATTACCATATGATATCACAAGGTGGAAAAGAGTGTTTTCTGTTCTGAGAGAAGAACTTAGCCTAAAGGATTTGTGAGTTAAACATGTATGAATGAAATTAAATGCAACTCCAGGTTTGTTTGTGATGAGGAAACAACATTATAACACAGATCTAAAACCAGCATGATATGGGCTCTTTAAAGAGACAGTTCAGAATTTTGGACAGAGGGCCTCATTTCCTAGTGAGCCAGAGTGTTGGAGACGTGTGGAGACACTTTTTTAAATATTCCATCCAATTTTTGTATTTGTAGAGGTCGCTGGTGCTAGGCTAGTGCATGTCAATGGCCATAGTTATCCTGCCACTAAAAACAGTCTTATCCACTCCACAAAACACCCAAAGCAAATCTATTATTACACCAGACTATCGATGAAAATGCTTGTGTTGATAGAATAATTTTAGAAGTAAAACCGACTTTGCATTTGAAGGATTTATGTCTGAGCAGCAGTTGTACTTCTTGATAGAAAGCTTGGCAGAGGCGGACTGATATATGAGAAAATAGTCCCTCAATATTCAACGATTCATGAGATGCAAGGTTAGTTTTATTTCAAACATTATTCTATCAACACAGACATTTACATCAACAGTCTGACGTAATAATACATTTTCTTTGGGTGTTTTGTGGAATAGGTAAGACTGTTTTTAGTGGCAGGATAACTATGGCCATTGACATGCACTAGCCTAGCACCAGTGACCTCTACAAATACGAGGACTGGATGGAATAATTTAAAAAGTGTCTCCACACGTCTCCAACATTCTGGCTCACTAGGAAATGAGGCCCTATGTCCAAAATTCCTAACTGTTCCTTTAAATGTCAGACTGCACATTTATTAATCTGGTTATGGCAAATTTTTTGAGCCTACCCCTAACAATAATACAGTTCAGAATTTGTGACCCATATCTTTGGATATTTAATTCAAAAACAGTGCTCCCATATAATTATACAGTCTCCCACCTTCCATCTGAAATTATGACATCAAATTACACAACATAAACACAGCCTCTTGATATATGTACCACAAATTTGCACAAATCAGGTGAAGTTCTACCCAGCCACCATGAACCAAAATGACTCACATGTTTTGAAATTGGAGTAGGCCTATATGAAGAACATGCAAGCTAAGCACAAAAGGCCCCATCCAAGAATTGAACCCATGACCTTTTTGCTGTAACGCACAAGGCTGTACCACTACACCACCACGCGAAGTATTCATTCATGCAGAGTGTAGTTGCAAAGCATTAAAACATCAACCCCGCCTTTTGCTGCATGGGAGGAAGTGCGTATTTGATCAAGTAATAGGCAATTTTTATGGTGTTTGAACATTTAATTACACAATACATCTAATTTCAGGCTAAATAAACAGCATGTGAGATGTAGCCTAACCTGAAAGCTCACAATTTAAAAAAAAAAAAAAAACCTAGAGTCAAATTCACCAATGAGAAGACAAGTTAAAGGTCCTAAATTAAAAATTGACTCTTGTGTGCTTTAAGCCATGTTATAATGTTGTTACCTCCTCAAAAACAAACCTGGAGTTGTGTTTAGTTTCATTTACGCATGCTTTATTAATAGTCTGTCTACATTTCCAAAGCTCAAAATGCTCCGTTCCAAATTGTGATGTCATGTAGTGGTAGTTTTCAAGTAAACAGCTACACCTTTTCCCTTTTGTTCAGCAGAGATGAGCAATTCCACATCTGAAATCATCCAAAATAGTGAAGGTGTATGGAGTTTAAAAGCAAAATGGAGCCCTTCTTGTATTACCACATGACGTCACAAGGTGGAACAGAGTGTTTTCTGTTTGAGCGAAGAACTAAATGTGCAGGATTTGTGCGTTAACATGTGAGAATGAAACAAAACACAACTCCACGTACGTTTGTGACGAGGAAACAACATTAAAATCAGAAAATATCATAATATAGTCCCTTTAAACAACACTAGACTTTGTTCAGGCTAATCAAGCAGTGTTAGGTTTCTCCCTTTTCTCGTGGGAATATGGGCCCTGGATTTAAATGTGTCGTGAAAAATACACAAGGAGTAGAATAGACTATTGTACTATCAGTAGTAGTACGCCTATTTACTTTGTTGTGTAGGTGTAAATACTGGTAATACCTTGGTTACGTTTCCTATAATTATCAATTTGCTGAGCTTATTTACTTTGTTCATCATCATCATAGTAATACTGTAACTCAGATGTTCAAAACAATTCCTAAAAATAGTAAAAAGCGTAAACACTTCTTTCCAGGAAGTTGTGTGTTGAATTTAAATGTGGGAACACTGTGTGATCTGGGGCCGTTTGTCTCAGGGGTTCGGGGGAGTCTCTTGTGGTATTTTTCCAGGTACTTTTCCACAATTTGTCATTTTTTTTGGGCTCAATTTGAACGAAGAGAAACGTCGCCCTCTTCTGGTCGTTACGTCGCATTACATAGCCTGGAGGAAGCGACAGAACGGGTCACGTGACACAACTCAGCCTCGTGTGGGGTTCATGGTTCAGCTTTCTATCATGGGAAGTGCGAGCATTTTATTAGTTGTTAGTAAAATTTGATGCATTTACTGGTGAGGAAGCTCTTAAAACTAGGGGGTTAAAACAATCAATACAATACAATACAAATAAATAAATAATAATAATAATAAAATAAAATCTAAAAGACTAGATACATTGTCTTCACAAGTTAATCAAGTTAATCACGACTATTAATTAAACATATGCTTTAATATTAAGTTTTATTTTGACACATCCATAAACATTATTATTATTAGTTTGTATGGGTGACCATAAATAAAATAAAAAAAATCTATAAAATCCTTAAAATTTTTCATTCTCATTGTGGTTTCTTTTGTTGTGCCTTCATTAACATTATTATTAGTTATGACTATAAATGAAAAAAACTAAACAAAAACTAGTATCTTTAAAAAAGTGAAAAAAAAAAAAAAAAAAAAAAAAAAGAAGACAAGGGTTTAGTATATGGAACAACCTGAGTGCTGATTTTTTTAAAAAAACAAAAGAAAGAAAGAAAGAAAAAAAAGCCTTTAATATATATATATATATATATATATATATATATATATATATATATATATATATATATATATATATATATATATATACATATATATATATAATATATATATATATATATATATATATATATATAAAGCATTATGTTTTGAAAGATAAAGAGGTCTGGAATGAATGACTTATGCATTAAATTTAGTTTGTTTTAATTTTGTCTCATATATACAGAAAGTCGTAAGTGAAATTGTAAATGAAAACTTGCTGTTCATGCGCTGCTTTTTTCTTGAAATTCTGTCATTTTTTAAAAGGGTTTGGCATTATAAGTAGTTTTTACTTCAGCCTAAACCCTTTTGGTCCTGATCCATGGGGCTGTAGTCTATGTTTTGTTCTTGTATTGTAGTGCTGTAAAATGACCAAATAAACTACAAAAAAATACACCATACAAGGATACTATCACAATGATAATGATGTTGATAATATGATAATGGCTACTGCATGTACATGTGATGATGTACATGTGGTCCAATAGATCTCTTGATTAAAAGGAAAAAATTGTATTCCAGTATCAAGTATGTTTAGTAGACCTATTTCCTTATGAAACCAGAACATGCACATTTTAGAAATCAGTAAATCCGCTGAAGCCCGCACTACATGGATCTATTTATTTCAGCTTTACAGCAGCCTCAAATATCAAAGCCTTTGCTTAAAGCTACCAACCTGAAGTTTATACAAACATGCACAAACACAGTGTCAGATAGCAGTTATATAGACAACATCTGCTCCACTGAAAGACACAGGAAATCACTCCTGCTGATCTTCTCTGTGCTGTAAAAAAAGACACTGCTATTTAGACAAGCTTTTGGTTGACTGTGTTTGTAATTCCTCTTTTCTTGTGCATGTTATTTATTGCACTCTGTAAAGCACTTTGTGATTTTTTTAATCTGTGAAAGGTGCTCTGTAAATAAAGTCTTACTTACTTACCAGAAGCCTCAGTGCACACTCCCTTTAGCAAACATCTGTCATACCTTTGTTGTTAAACTGAATATAAAGATGTGAGGAGGCTATGTTATGAGGGTACCATATTTTTATAAATTCGGTTAAAGCATACATTTATTTAATTTTCACTGGGGTTGGGTTGATAAAGAATGCGTTACTGATGAGCGATACTTTTGAAAACTCTTCTTCTGCTGGTCAGCTCCATGTCTGTAAAGCAAAGAATTTCCCCTGGGGATGATGAATATAGGAAACTTTGATTCTGATACACAACAGGGCTGGGCCATCCAGTCTAATTACAGATTGTAGTTTACAGTTTTTTCAGTCATCTTGACACAGTCCTCTACTGAACATCAACATTTGCAAAACAACTCACACTTCCAAAAAGGGGTATGGTTTTGCTAAAAAAAAAATGCAGCTCAGTAAAAAATTGTTTTACATTTAAAACTGTTCAATCATCTCCCTAAAGCGAGTTTAACCAGTGCTACTCCACAGAGAATCACTGGTTTAATACAATCTGCCATTGGGGGTCACACTTTACACAGATGAAGTTTTGACAATTTTTTTTCTTTATTTGGTCAATATATTCAAAACTTTTTAGTAAAAATTATAACTGACATACATTTACACATTACCAATTTGCACACTGGATTTTACATAATTTTATCTAAATACCCCTGATGAGGACAACTGAGACATGTCAGAATAGCAAATACATCCACACTATATACTATATGTATTTGTTTTAGAACATTAAACAAGACATTTACACCAAGAGTACACTGGATATATGGCATCTATAGGCTTCTGCAGGATGTCTCTGTACTCTGAGTCATATGTCAAATCCTTTGTTGATAGATTTTGGGCTCTCACAAATGGTTTCTTTTTGCTGTCATGTTTGAATTTTTTATTTTTTCTGTGTGAGAGTTGTGCCAAGTGTTCAAAGGAAGAGCCTGAGAATTGTTTGAACTTATGACAAATAGTCCAAATGATATGAGCATATGTGAGTCTGTTCAGATACATGTTCAAATCAAATTATCAAACTAAACCAAACCAAACCAAAATGTGCTAAAATGAACTGGGGAAAAAAATAAATACCCATTACAACCCACATACCAAACACACACACAACAACCAAAACACATTAGAACACAGATCAAAACACAGCAAACGTCATAAATATCATCCATTCCTTTAAACTGAATACATGTCAAAACACAGTTGGCCTATGTAATGAGACACCCCCATAAACAAGATCACATCTGCTATAGCACTATCCTCTGTCTTCTCATGTGGGCATTTGGACATGATGAGGACAGTTTAATGAGTCTAAATCCCTCCTGTTGGACCCATATCACCATTTAACATACTGTGGTCTACAAGTCAAATAAGGTAAACTGAGCTGCTCTTTCAGGGCTCTGCTGACGAGGGAGGTTTCTGCTCCTGACCCAAAGAATTACACAGCCACCTCCTCCTGTGCTCTCCACCTGCCACAGTTCTATTGCTACATGCACCAGGCTGGAGTCAAAAGGCAGCTACGTATGGACTGCTAGACTGGACACTCAATGGTATGTTTTTTCTGGCTTACTTTTAATTCCTTTACTTGTTACATTATAAATATATGTACCTTGTTGTATTCTAATTCTAAGATTATAAATTATACAGTTCTATTGGTGTAAACTGTTTTATTAAGTGTATGGAAACTTGGAAATGCATCATACCTAATTAGTCAGATTGGAAAGATGATTTATGATTAGTGAAGGTATTCAAAATGTGTATTTAGGTAAAGTTACGTATATTTACATGGTAAGGAAGTACAGTAATTTAATAGGCTATTAAAATAAACAGAATACTAGTCCACATAGCCAAAGGACTGCAAAACTGAACATCTTATATGGGATAAAAACCAAGACTACGGTTAAAGCATCCATATTACATTATTTTCTGATCCATGTTATAATGTTTTCTCGTCAGAACATACCTAGAGTTGTGTTTAACACATAAACCCTGCATATTTAGGCTGAGTTCATCTCTCCAACAGAAAACACTTCCTACATACAGAAAGTGCTCCACTGTGTTTTTAAATGCCATACACCTTCATTAGAATCATTTAGATAATTTCGGCTCTGGAATTTCTCATTTTGGCTCAACTAAAGGTAAAAGGTATTTGTGGAATGGAGAATTTTGAGCTTTGGAGATGTAGACGGGCTAATAATAAAGGGTTACTCAAGCATGTGTGAATGAAATTTTAAAAACTCTAGATGTGTTTTTGAAGAGTTAACAACATTCGAACATGGCTAAAAGCTCACAAGAATCAATAAAGCGTAATATAGGACCTTCAAGGAATAAAGAACAGAGCAATCAAGGAAAAAACACACCAAGCATTAATGTCATTTTTAAATATGTAAAAAGCCATGCAAAAGACACATTCCACAAAAAGTTATTTAACTTAAAGGTGCTTTGGTGGAAGGTTTGTCAAATGCTTTTCCACATGGAGAAGTTATTGCTTTGTCTGAAATGTTTCACAGTATGGTATTAAACCTTTCTATCTTCATGGAGACCAAACCAGACTAAGTTACAGGACAGATCCTAAAACAGGCATTCTGTTTTAGGATCTGACCTTTGGAGGTATTTTTGAGCTATAAAACCACCTCTAATTGAATGGATGTAAGGTAGAGCTGTTCAATGTCATACTGCGGAACATTCCAGGCAGAGCAATGACATATCCATAGACACAAGACATAGAAACATGACGGACCTCCTACGAAAAAGTTACACGGTGCACCTGCAATAAAAAAACAAACAACCAAACAAAAAATAAATAAATAAAATACGATTAATTAGCATTGCATAATTCATTCATGCTGATGTTTTGCTTTTTCACTTGCAGGTCTTCCAAGGATATATAGGATTTCCCGACATGCGTTGAGCTTGCGCAGCTGCATACACTGAATGCCACAGTCCCAAAGCAGCCATGGCTGAAACAGGGTACCCCCAAACAGCTGCAGAAAGGGACTATAAAAGAAAAATTCAACAGCATTTTGTCACCACATCATTTTTGGCAATGGATCAAGAGCAGAATGGTCAACGAGACTCAATAACGTGTGTGGATGGTTCTGTAGAGTCTGGAATTTTTATTTGAATCCTCTAACTCCGAAATGGAATTGTGGCATCGCGGAAAGATCTCTTGAGATTTCGTCTGAGGAAGAAGGAGGAATTTGGGTGAAAAGTAAGGACAATGGTGAACTAAAAATAGCAGGAAAAGTGAGGACTTCTAAACGAGTGATGTCAAAATATAAAGGCCAAAAACGTTTAATTCAACAAACACAAAATGGAAATAGTATGGACGATCTTGCTGATTTGTCATCAGCTTCTTCAGATGAAACTTGGGTTCAAAATATGAACAATGTTGACAAAATCTGGAAGGCAAAGAAAAGGGCTTCCAAACAGCAAGCCATGTCAAAACTGAGACTACATGAAATTAAAAAACATCACATGAAAGAACGATCTACAAACAGAAACAGTGGGATTAACAAAAACTGTTCCAATATTCCAAGCTCATCCGAAGAGAAGGACATTTGGGTTGGACGTAATGACAATGATAAACACACAATGTCAAGGACTCCCAAACAGGTTACGCCAGAAGCTACTGTTAAAGACTTCTGTACAAACCCACAAACTAAACAATCCACAAATAAGAGTAGCAGTGTAGAGGCAAAGTCTGCTCATAATTCGTCATCAGAAAATGCAGAAAAAGATTGTATTAACAGTCAAGAACACGCAAAAAACAAGGAAGAAACAAAGATGGCCGAACGTGACAAGGAGGTCATGTCTAAACTCAAAGATCTTCATGTAAAAGGAGACAACAGCGCGGAAGTTTCGTCGAAAAACATCAGCATGGACGACGCAAAGATTTCCCGACTTTTGGAAGCGATGAAAAAACGCAGCGAAATCGACTCAGAGCAGCGTCCATACAAGTGTCCACACTGTCACTGGGCCTTCAAGAAGTTGTGCTACCTGCAAAGTCATTTAACGACACATTCTGGACTTAAACCTCATGTGTGCGATATCTGCGGTAAGGCGTACTCACACCAAGGCACCCTACAGCAACACAAACGTCTACATACGGGAGAACGGCCATACCACTGCCCGTTTTGTGACCGTAGCTATATCTGGTCATCCGATTATCGCAAACACATCCGAACACACACAGGAGAGAAGCCTTACGAATGCAAAGAGTGTGGTAAAGACTTCATCCGTTCTTCCGACTTGAGGAAACACGAACGCAACATGCATACCAACAACAAACCCTTTCAGTGCTCACATTGTGACAAAACTTTCAACAGACCTTTGTCGTTGAAAAGACATGAAAGGAAACATCTTGGAGAACGGCCGTATTCTTGTTCAGATTGTGGTAAGAAGTTTGCATTGGAGAGTCGTATGGCCGAGCATCAAAAAATTCACAAAGGAGTGCGTCCGTATGTATGCTCCGTGTGCGCGAAGTGTTTTACGAAATCGTCTAATCTGACCGAGCACGAAGCTATCCACAGCGGGGTTCGGCCTCATAAGTGTGGAGAGTGTGGGGTGGCGTTTGCGATGGCCTCCAGGTTGGTTCGGCATCAGTACGTTCATAATATTGGACAGATTCACAGTTGCGGCGGGTGCATGAGGAACTTTAGCTCTTTGGCTAATCTGGAACAACATCAACAGCTGAACTGTCCCAGCAGGATCTTCGTCTGTGTACTGTGTGATAAGTCCTTCAGGTGTGCAGACAAGCTAGCAGAGCACATGCTCAATCACAGTGACAAAATTGGACCAAACTGATTATTGTACTGTAAAACTGTTATAGTTTTTTTTTTTCCTTGTTGCACTTCACCAAACAATTTCTGGTCATACTGGTGCTTAAGTGGGCTCAGATGTGTTACTATCATATTCCTCATAGCTGCAATGCTGCAATAGACCCAGGACATAGCTAACCCACTAGTCGGGTTACCCTGTATCCGATTATCTTCCAACTCCCACTTGGACCTCAGATTTGATGTCACGCCTGAGCTTGAAGTGTAATATTATGTTTCTCATGTCCCCTTAGCAACCTTAGGGACGTTAATGCCCGTTAAATCGAGTATTTGTTCAATACTGGCCTCAACACAACACCGACTACCACATCCACAGGCAGTGATATGGACACAGTGAAGTATTGTAGTAATACGAGTGACTGAAATTGTCATTTAAACCACCAAAGTGTCTAAACACAATGAAAACAGTTCATATTTACACATCACAGTAGGCGTAGCCATCCTGAATTCTGAGTCGGAATCCTTGCTGGGTTTACTTTTTCCGCCACTGAGGTCAGAGTCGCGCTGTCCCAGGAAAAGGGGTATGTCACGCATGTCACTAGGCAACTTCCTTGGGAAACCGATTCAGAAGAATAATTGAATGCAGGGTTAATTAGGAAGTTCCAATAGGCTCTATTTACACTTACGTCACAAACCAGGAAGATGTTTGGAAAGATGAAATTACAACTTCCCAGGCCCATTTTTCTTCATCTAAATGCCATTGTAGCGTTCTGTTATGTTTGGCTAATGAACAATTACAATCATACCTCAGTTTTCATCATTTCCCCAATGACACACAACTTCAAGCGCACTGGGTACATGCGATTGGAAGAGACAAGGGCGCCAAATTCAAGATGATTCCAAACAGCACATACATGTGCAGTCTTCATTTTACCTCTGATCACATTTACTTCAATGGGTTTTATCACAGTCGGTCAGTGAGCCCAGTGTCGGGAAGTTTTATTTGCATCTTTCCCAACGTCTTCCTGGTTTGTGACGCAAGTGTGAATAGAGCTTTTTGACTTTGAATGAAGAACTGTTGTCCCGCTCTCTCTAACTGCTGCCATGAGCCTTGTCATTTTGGTCTTAAAACACACTAACCCACTCTACATGACCCTGGTGCTTTTGTTTCAATATTTTGTCTGTAAATAAATTTCTATTCCTAATATGGGGCTTTGTTCAGAATTCACTTCTATAGCTGTTATCTGCTGACTGGTACCGTGAGCTTCATTTGACTGGAGCAGAGTGTCTATGCGTGACGGTACACTCCCTTAGTCCACTTCTGTTAACACTCTATGGATGCTAATTTCCCATGTCAACATACATGTCAGTATACAAGTCTGACATGCTTGTATACTGTCTCATATCATAGTAGTAGCCTAAATATTTGTGTACGTGTCCTCATGTGAATGTTCAGATCTTAAACTGGAATCACATATAGTCCCATCCATTTGATAGCCATCCATCCATTTATATATAGAATAAATAAATCAAATATAAAATGCAATAAATGTCTTCAGTGTTTTCTAATAGCCCATCTGTATTGCTTGAGTAAATAAAACAATATGCAATGCCAATAATAACTGACGGATTATTGGCAGTGTCAGGAGGATAATTCATGACTCAGATCTTATAAACCACTCCTCTCTGCCTCACCCCTCCTTCGCTCCTCTTGCTCTCTCTCTTGCTGGACTGCAGACGAAGGGAAATCAGACCCTCCACCTGCTGCTATGAGCCGCTCTCGTTACATTAAGAGGCAAGTCTGTGAAAACCCTGTTATTTGACAGACACGTGCCAAAGTGTGGCCATATGTCTTCCTTGAGATAAGCTGCATCAGATCTTGGACCAGCCACAGGCATTTAGAATAGCAGAAGTGCCTAAAGGGTGTAAACTGTTAACCGAGAAAATCTTTCATAAATCCAATGAACACAATCGTAATGGTCTATATAGCTCCTCCTGAACCTAGCTCAGAGGACAGTGGTCTCCCAGTGCTGTCTCTACATTTTAAGGGTAATGCTACATACTTAAATACTAGGTATATGCAATGTTTTTTTCTCTAAAAATAAATAAATAATAATAATAATAATAATAATAATTGTGAAAACGTATAATAATTTATTAATAATAAAACTTCTTCAATTACAAAATGAAATGTAATAAAATGTACACCATTTAACATTGATAATATTACACAGTCCCAAACATTATACAATTTATATTGTTTATATTGAAAAACTGCAAATGCAAGTTAATACAACCATATTATAGCTCTAAGACTTCATTCTATTCTTGGTCTTGCACATGAACCTGATACACACACTAGTACTTTATTTATCAAATAAATACCTCTTTGGGTATAAGTAAAACAGAAACTTCTGAAGTCATCAATACAGTCAGTGGTTTTTACTATACAAATGTATAGAGGTCAGTGTCATATGATACATAAGGACACGATTCCTTACATGGAATTAAGCTTTTTAACGTCTTATGAATTATATTTTACTTTCACACCTTTTCATCTCCACCATTGTTTTGAAGTGTAAAAAAGGGGTTATAGACTTTGGTAGTTGCTTCAACTTGATTTTTATAAGCCTTTGAAGCCATAGTATGAACCTTTGGCTAAAACATAGTAAAATAAAAGTATGTTTTTTCATAAAGGGTGTTACTTTTGCATTGAAAGACAGAGAAAAACATCTGAGCGGGCTTGCATCTCCACAAACCTGATTGTTATTTGTCCTAGAGGAGGGCCTCCTCCTGCTTGTTTCCATGGAAATTTTGCTCCTCTGGCTATAATAGTTCACCATATGGAATAAAATATATCTATCTCTATGGAGAAGGTTCCAAAGTAAGCAGGAATATCCATTACAAAAGTTGTTAGACCATTTAAGGCACTTGATGTTTGAAGCAATGTTAGCATACAACCAAACACGTCTTACTTCGTCTTGGCCCGGTTTCAACATTGCATAGTTGAGCTATGTGATATTTTTATGTACCAGTGCTTATTTCTAATAGTAACCTTTGAAGACACTAATAAACATATCAACATGTAGGCCTTTACAGGTTAAGAAAATAATAATTCTATGTGCACCAATATATTCTTGACAGCATAAAATGAATAGTCTACGTATCTTCATATGAAACTGGTTGTAACTTAATGAAGTTGTGCCAATTCCAACATGGCGGCCACCTAAATCATCTGCTAGTAGTGAAACAGTTATACTAGTTTGTTGTCATGTTATTACATCAGTTTGTGCTGTTCAAATCTCAAGATATGACCTGTATGTACAATTCATTTAGCTAGGGTCAACTTTGAGGAGTTGGTCTGGAGAACTGGAGCAGGTCTGCCTTCTGGTCTAGTGTATGCAGAGCTTCAGGGAGCGTGAGACGAAGGGCATTTCAGTTAGCGATGGCTGGTGACAAGTTTCAATCTGCAGTCCACATAGTAGTTGTGCTAATGATAAGCTAATTATAAGATGCTATGATAATGGTCCTGAAAATTAAAACATATTGATTGTTCACTATACATGTATACAATTACTTTAAGTAAGTAGTAGTTTAACGTATTTTTAAATAAACCTTACCTAATTTGATGAGAGGTCTTTTAGCCCAGCTGTTGCCCTAGAAAGAAGAATCACTTTATTAATAATCCATCTAGAAAAAAATTTAATTCAACCAAAAAAATATATATATATATATATAATAATTAATTAAATACAAATAAAATAGATAAAAATATTTAAATAAAAAAATATATATAATAAAAAAATTAATATAATAAATAATAATAATAATGATACAAATAAATTTAAATAAAAACTACAAATAAAAAAATAGAATAAAATAAAATAGAATAGAATAGAATAAAATATGGTGGTGGGTAAATAACTAAAGAACATCTGACACACACATGACACCGAAGGCTGAAAAAGTACCTTGCCCATGGACACAACTGCAGTGGACATTACTAGTAGCAGGGATCAAGTAGCAACCAGCAATCTTGGTAGGCAAATGTCTCTTATTTTGCAGTCCTCGTGCTCCAAAAATATAATAGATTGGCACAATGTGGAATATATAAATATCTATGTAAATGAGATTTGAAATTTTGAATTGAAATGTAAATCATCCCTTGTACATTCAATAGCTTTATAAACGTGCAATGATGACAGATATAAGGTGGTTTTACGATGTGCAAAGGATATTCAGGCTGTGGGAAAGGCTGAAGCAGGTGGTCCCAACTTAACTGTATTAGGGGACGACTTAGTTCCAGATCATATGGACAGTGAGAGCAGAAGTCAAGATCAAATGTTTAACCTTGTGGTCCAAGGACTCTTCCACTGAACCTGTTTTACTCTGCTATTTTTATAGTACAAGGCACTGCCGGTCTGGTCCACTAAAGGGGCTGTTTAGGCTTTGGTCATGCGTCATGGTTTGATTCTCACCACTGGAATTACACACTGTATCACTCATTGGGCTAGTGATATTAAAGGTGCAATGCAAAACTTTTCTGGCTCTTACTTGTCTCCATGGAGATTTGATTGGTTTGCCCATTTGGTTCATTTGGATGTTTTTATTGCTCAGAAATATCTTGAAAAACATGTGTTCTCTGATGCCATACTGTGGAATATTCTGGGCAAAACAGAAACATCTCCATGGAGACAAGCAGGTGGCCAGAAAAGTTACATGATGCTCCTTTAATATCTATTTGTGTGATGAAATTTCTAAGTAAATCAGACTAAAGAGTAAAATATACAAATAATTTTCAATTTCTGTAATAAATTTTGGATTGAATTGTTTAGAAAGCAATGCCCAGTTTCACAATTTTAATTATTATATTATATATATAATATATATATATATATATATATATATATATATATATATATATATATTATATATTTTTTTTTTTTTATAATACTCCATACATTTCTGTCATGTCAATTACTAGTTCATCTTTGCAGTTTTCTCCTTACGATCTGAAAGATATATTGTATTACTATATTTCTATATTTTATTTTTACTTGTACTTAATTACATTTATATAATTACACTTTATTTGACACGAGTCTTTTGCTATTTTTGCAACTTACCGTATTTTCCGCACCATAGGGCGCGCTCATAAGCCTCCAACCCCATCAAAAAACGACTGCACGCCCCACAATCCAGAGCACCCTATACACGAATCCACTCGGGTGTCCCAGCACGACTTCAGTAAACTAAAAAGCCGCATCATCTGCAGCGCACACAAACAGGCACGGAGCAGACAGCGACCGCGCACCAAAAAACACCCACAGCCACACTCATCACTCCACGCCGACGAGGAACGGAACGGAAGAACGAACTGAAAAAGTGAGTGCAATGTGTCACTTCTAGACACAACTGAACAACTGAGTCACTGCGAATACACCAACTATCCAGCGGTCCCAGACAGCACCCTCCCTACACGCCACAACTGAACAAAGCCCAGAGTCGCCATGAACGCCCCAAACAAAGTCTGACCCATCTAACTGTTGTGTTTAGTTTAAAGTCCGGTGCAGTTTAGTTGTGAAAAAAGTTCGAAAATAGACCATTTAATGTCAGTGCGCCTTATAATCCATAGCGCCTAATAGTACGGAAAATACGGTATTTCGAATTTGTCATTACCATTTATATTTTTGCTCATTGTTATTATAATATATTGTAATGTGTGAGCAACTGTGTCCAAATAATTTCACTTGCAGATCAATAAAGTTTGCCTAAGTCTAAGTCTCTTTTTTTCTTTTGTTTTTTAAATTGCGCATTTAAGTAAGAAATGTGAAACCATGTGTGTCCCTTTGTCAAAACATACAGTATTTATAGAGTTGTTTGTAATAGATGTAGTAATAGCAGCTTAAACCCACAAATTAGTTACACACATGTCAAAACCGCAATGTGTGACTTTCGACTAGAAGGAAATGTAAAGTGCTTGCCATGCTTCTTATGAAACCAGACCCCAGCTCAGCAACGTGTTAATGGCACTACACAGCCAGAGAGGAGAGACCGCTAACCCCCCCAAGTCTCCCAGAACAAATGGTCAATGTTGACAATCTTTCACCGACATAAAGCAAATGAATACTGGACATAATTTTAATATTAACACGGCTTTACTCACCGGCTTTCCTTGAAAATGGGTTGATCCCTGTTGTCGTGGACGGCTGTGGCGGGAACATGGCTACTGGAGGAGGAGGTGCACCGACGTCTGGAGTAGAAAACTGATGGAATAAAAAGATGATGATTTTAAAGGTGCGTTGTGTAACTTTTCTGATGGAGGATCCATCAAATGCTTTTCTCCATGGAGATGCTACTGCTTTATCTAGAATGTTTCATAGTACAGTATTGAAACTTTCTATCTTCAGACCAAACCAGATCAAGTTACAGGTCAGATTTGTGGAGAGGCA
The DNA here is from genome assembly GCF_026225935.1 of Boleophthalmus pectinirostris. Lineage (NCBI taxonomy): Eukaryota > Metazoa > Chordata > Actinopteri > Gobiiformes > Gobiidae > Boleophthalmus > Boleophthalmus pectinirostris. Next base: position 27,757,876 of record NW_026571473.1, on the reverse strand, counting down.
GCCCCGGTCACCGTCAGAATGTCTGTTTTTCTAGGTATTTTTGAGCTATAATCACCTGTAATTGAATAAATGTAAGATAGAGTTTAATGTCATACTGTGGAACATTTCAGGCAGAGCAATGACAGATCCATTGAAACAAGCAGGTTACAAACCCCCTAGATATTTTGAGATGTGCAGTTAAAAGCTTTTGTAAGGAGATAGTTAAATGTTTATTAGGGTTGTAGGAGCACAGAGCACAGTTCAAACAGGTGCATACTTTGTTCAGTGTCACTTATGCTACTTGGTTCAGGGTGGGGAGTACTTCGAGGGTGGATTGGTAAACTGTCCTTGTCTGATCCAAAAGGGTCTGGAATCGAACCATAGAGCATGAAAAACCTCTGTCATAACTTGGGCCGGTCCAACCACAGCTGCAAATTTGTAGTACGTGTCTCTTAAATGTAGAAGAAAATTGAAAAGTCTGAAAATCTGATTATGCTTGTATCATTCAGAACAAACTATACACAAGTAAGAAACTTGGGCCCAGCTTCTTTTTCAGTATATATTTGCTTTACCACTTTCTACATTTCATATACACATGGAATTACGTAAAGAAAAAAGTAACTTAAAGGGTCAGTTAGGAATTTCGGACATAGGGCCTCATTGTCATGTGAGCCAGAGTGTTGGAGACGTGTGGAGACACTTTAAATATTTCATCCAGTTCTTGTATTTGCAGAGGTCGCTGGTGCTAGGCTAGCGCATGTCAATGGCCATAGTTATCCTGCCACTAAAAACAGTCTTACCCACTCCACAAAACACCTGAAGCAAATCTATTATTACATCAGACTGTCGATGTGAATGTCTGTGTCGATAGAATAATTTTAGAAGTAAAACCAACCTTGCATTTGAAGGATTTATGTCTTAGCAGCAGCAGCGAGTTCCTGATAGAAAGCTTGGCTGTGGCGGACTGATATATGAGAAAATAGTCCCTCAACATGTGACGATTCATGCAATGCAAGGTTAGTTTTATTTCAAACATTATCCTATCGACACAGACATTCACACTGATAGTTTGCCAAAATAACAGATTTGCTTTGGGTGTTTTGTGCAGTGGGTAAGCACCAGCGACCTCTGCAAATACAAGGACTGAATGGAATATTTAAAAAAATGTCTCCACACATCTCCAACACTTTGGCTAACTAGGAAATATCCAAAATTCCGAACTGTCCCTTTAACTAAATATTTTTTTTTTATATTTTATATTCAAATCCTCACAGTATTTCCACCTTGGCTTTATTTTCGACAAGGCTACCATCCTTTAGCCTTCTCTCAATGAGCTTCATGAAGTCTCCTGAAATATTTTTCACTTCACAGGTGTGCCATGTCAGTGTCAAGAAATGCCACAAATGCTAGTGGTCAAAGCCAAAAGTTGCCATTTTTAAGAGTTATTTTGAGTTTAATTTATGTTTGCTACATTCCATATGTGTCCGGTCATAGTTTACAATGTGAAGAATCATGGAAATAAAACATAATTTGTTGGTTTCCATGAATATATGAGTGTGTCCAAATGTTTGACTGTTAGTGTATAACTTCTGTTACATAAAATTTCAGTGCTTTGATGGTGGATTCTGCAGATATCCATGTTTCTCAATCCTCTGTGTTATTTTTTTCTTTTTTCCTCCTGAACCACCACGTTTGTTTATACTGGTTAATCCACCTGCCAATCACGCCATCAAGAATCGAGGAAACAGGACACCGTTCCAGACCCACACACCAGTATTAAGTTTTGTCAAAGTGTGTGGTTCTGACTGGTCTGGTAAAAACTGTGCATGTTCAAAGTTTATGGGAAGAACTAAAATCAGAAAGAAATATGAATCTTGTTTTACTGTTTGAGGTGGGCTGGCGGGTTGTGAGGTCTCCGGTTGATTGTCTTTGGGTGTTGACTTAAACCAGCCGCTGAACCATCCTCCTGAAGTGCCAGTCTGTACACTCTGTTTACACATAATTGAAATTATTTATTATGCTGGAAAATGTCATAGAAGTAGGTTTTCCCATTAAAACACACTAAACTTGTTACCTGTTTAGGAGGACTGCTTTGTCCAGAGAGGTCAGGGTTCATGGGCTGGCCTTGCGGTTGCTGTATTTCAGGATATGTGTGATGTGCATGGACCATCCCTGTACTTGTTAACTATAAAAACATATTAAAGAGTCAATATTACACTATGCATTAATGTTGTTAACTCATCACAGACACACGTGGAGTTGTGTTTTGTTTCATTCACACACAAACCTGCATATTTACGATTAGGAGTTTAGGAGTTCTTCTCTCTAACAGAAAACACTCTGTTCCACCTTGTGATGTCATGTGGTAATACAGGAAGTACTCCAGTGTGTTTTTATACTCCATACACCAGGCATGTCCAAACTATGGCTATGGGCCAAATGCGGTCCTCAGATAACTTTTTCTTGGCCCTCAGGCTTCCAGGTGAGTTGGCCCAAATTACCTTGCATCAATTAAAAATGAACTTTTTACTGCAAGTTTACAGCAATCTTGATGAAGCTGATATTTAATATCTAGTGTGTGGTTTTAAGGATCATAGCATGGATAAAGACTGATGGCTCATTCTAACGTGTTAAACATGCACATATTTCAATTATTCACTGTACTGAACACCAGTCTATGGCCCTCGATCAGCCCTCTGCCTCGTCTGTGTTTAGATATGTGGCCCTTGATGAAAGTTTGGACACCCCTGCCATACACCTTCACTAAAATCATATGTATAATTACTGCAATGGAATTACCAAACTCTGTAAGGTATAAGGCAGCTGTTACCTTGAAAAACTAACATTACATGATATCACAAGGTGGAACAGAGCATTTGGAGCTTTGAAGATGTAGACAGACTAATAATAAAGAATTACTCAAACAAAATGAAACAAAACACAGCTACAGATGTGTTTTTGATGAGGAAACATTATAACATGGCTTAAAGCTCATATGAGTCAGCTTTATGTAATATAGAGTTAGAATGAATTATACTTGCTAAACTATCTCTAAATAGCTGAATGAACAAATGGCAGCAAACAGGATTTATAAAAAACATAAAAAATGACAAAATGTTGCAAGGAAATGCTTACTGTGCTTGATCTAGAACGTGTCACAGATTCTGTAATAACAAAGTAGATATTGGAGAAATTCATTTGGGAGGATCAGTCTCTCTTTGCACTTATTGGACATTATGAAAGACTGACCTGGAGGACTGGAGCCAGGAGAATGTAACACTCCAGTATTTGTGTTATAATAAGTGAAGTCTTGACCCACTGCTGCACTTTGACCTGGAGGAGCGTAGGTCATAGGAGGTGGAATTGTGAGCGGATTCTGTGGCCTGGAGATGAAAAGACACATTAAAGCTACAGTAAAAATATTGAAAATCTTAAAAGCCCCATTCTAAGAGGCATTACTATACACTGCAGATTTGTTGTACCATTCTTGAACTCCACTGCAGTCTGCTGGGGCGAACGGTTGGTTTCCATCTAAGACGTCATTCCCAGAGATTTCCTCAGTGTCTCTGTAGTAAAGCAGCTCAGGCTCTGGGCTCTGCACAGGGCTGTAGTCTCCTGTGTTGATACAAACATACTGTGACCAATAGCAGACTTTAGACTTGGTGTGAAGGATGAGGGCGAAGAGTGGGGAGAAACATTCAGTGACCTCCAGGGAATCAGTCACGTCATTTCAGACTGGCACAGACTCTAACATGTGCTGTAGCCTGGATCAGGACCAGACTATTGTACTGTACAGTTGTATTGTTGAGTAGAAAAAAGTAGAATTGTGCCATCATTTTTTGGTCAGTCAACATGAGAAAAAAAAAAAAAAAAAAAAAAAAGAAGTCATGGTAAGGATAATATGGTATTGGGCTGGATGATATGACAGAAATATAAATCATCATCAGTCATTTTTACAAATTTTGATTTTATGTTCAGTTTATATGGAAATTAAATATTTATTTTACTTAACAGAATCAATACAGAGTTTAATCATTGCCATTTAAGATTTTTTTTTATTTCTCCACAATCTAAACTCCAAATCTGCCCATGGACTTTGGCATATCATGAAATGGAAATGAATCTTGATGTATTAAAATTTCAATCAATTGCACAGCCTGAATATGACATAATATACTGTTCCATAAGAAATTGATCATTACACATGGCTGTGAGACTTACCTGTACTTTCTGACGCCTCCTGACTGATTTCACTGAAGCTGTAACTGCCTGACTGGAAACAACAACAAAGAAACCATTAGTGTTCAAGATAACCCTCTTCTATAATAATACGCATACAGATCTTGACTGAAATAGGCTCCCCTTGTTTACCTGTAAGCGCTGATGCCTTAAGCGCAGTTGTGTCATCCATCCTGGCTCCTGGTCGGCTCCACTCAGTCCCACTTCACTCACCTCCGAATGTCTGAGCCTGTCTGACACCTAAAAAACAAAGCACCTCAACATTCAGAAATATGCCTACATGATCACTCACAAAACAAAGGGCAAATGCTTACATTTTAGAACATGTTTGATCATTTGAAAAAAAAAAAAAAAATTATTCAACAGACATTTTTTTTTTTTTTTGCAATTGTCAGTGAGTCAGTAAAATACACAATTCAACTTAAATCATACAGCAGCTGTTTTTAAGGTGTTCATTGTACCTTCAGAATTAGATCAGTGAGCACAAACATGGGGACGTTCTGCCGGAGGATGGCCTGTCCCACTACCTCACAGTAATGAAAGGCCTGAGAGGAAAGGCCACAGTCCAACAACCGAGTCGCATACAGGAACTTATACACCTGAACATGGACCAAAAATTAAGTTATTCCATAATTTTCCTGTGTTACTTTTTATATTTTGGATAGAATTTTTTAGAAGGCATATTTGTACCTGAAAAGATGGTATGGAAAAGTATTTCCCTCCAAGATTTAGGCAGTACTCGTACAGTTCAGTGCACTGGATGGCAGAGTTTGTGGCAAAGTCCTTAAATGACTGCCTACAAAATTAGGCAGATAAGTATTATATAATAAAAACAAAATATGAAAAAATATGAAAAAAAGTTAACTGGCATAAAAATTATTCATATCTGGAGAATGGTCCCACCTGTGACTGCTTCCTAGAAGCACCAGCCTGTCGTCCTTCTGAGTGAAGGCTCCAAAGGGCAGGCCGGCGGTCAGATAGCACACATGAGCTGAGTGTAAGAGTCCTCTGGAGGCTGCAAGGACACAAGGATACTTAATTAATCGTTGCATTTATATAACGCCTTTCAAGATACCCAAAGTACTTTACAGAGCAGTGTTCATTCACTCCACACTTGGTGATGGTAAGATACTATTGTAGCCAAAGCTGCCCTGGGGCAGAGTGACAGAAGCGAGGCTGCCAATCTGTGCCATTGGCCCCTCCGACGACCACCATCACTCACACATACTCTACTTTCTTACTAGGTAATGTGGGTGAAGTGTCTTGCCTAAGAACACAATTGTGGCACCTGGTTTTCCCAGAGGTCTCCCATCCAAGTACTAACCAGGCCCGGCCTTGCTTAGCTTCTGAGATCTGATGAGATCAGGCTCTGACAAGCTGGTATGGCCACACATTAATAATAATAATCTAATCAATAACTATCAGTATAGCCAAAAATGAATTAAGAGTACCATTAGTGGTAGCACTATATAATTTAAGTAGTAAAATCAACTCTCCCAAATAGTTACTTAGGTAAAAGTTGTAAATAGTAAATAGTACATTACATGGATGGCACATAAAAATGAGCAGAGGATATACCCAGAGTGTCTCCCATGGTGGCGATGGCCCTTTGTTTGACAGCAGAATCAGAGGTGTCATTGGAGAGGATCACAGCCAGGTGAGGCCTCCAGTCGCCCCACCGCTCACTGCCACAGCACTGGATCAAACACACGATAGATCAGAGACAATGTTGAGAGACATTTATGTACAATATTTTAGGGTATAAAGAAGTGGACTAAGTGAGTGTGAGGTCTTGATTGTGACACTACAAATTAGTGCCCAAATTTACGATACACAAATGTTCAACCTTATCATAATTTATTAATAAACTCTCTCTATATTTGTATCTCTCATTAGCTCTATCCAAACTTAAAGCAGAGTCATCTTCTCCTAGGTGCTGCCCTAGAAAATCCATACTCATATGTCTGTGTATTTTTTATACAGCCTCGAGCCAGAACCAAACATGATTGTGCAATCAGATTAGATTTTTCAGTTGTGTGTGTGAAACAAATGAGCTCATTTGTCACCGGACATTTATAGATAAGTTTTTTCTCACCTCATTAAGAGAGTTAATGCAGGACACAGAGAAGCGACACACAGTTAATGAGTTCCCTTGTGATATTTTTTCCTCATCAGCAGCAATATTTATTTTGATACAGAAGGACCATGTGTGTAGCCTGATTCATCAGCCGGTTTCACTTCATGGAAACCGTCTGACTTTGCAGTGTTAGAATTCGTTCCCTCGACAGTAGGCGGGTACTTTTTTCATTTAACCAATCGCTACAATTTGGTCGTGATGTATGTAATGCGCTGCTAATGGGACTAACTGGTATATTAAGCTTTTCTCAAATCCTGTAGGAAGAAGGACAATAATGTCTTTCCCCTTGATAAAATTCATCAAACATTCTCTTTATTCTAGCTTCAAATCCTCGATCTCAGGAATGGTTGCCAACACAGAATGTATGGCTCTTTGCTGATTGGCTGGTGCCCGAACTTGCACTTCTGGGGTTTTTGCGAACCATCTATTGTATTTTGATTCCTGACCTAGTTGCTGGAGAGAAATGAAATTGAGCGGAGGCACTAGGTGAAGATTAATCGCTGACCGGACTCACATCTTTATTCTTGAATAATAAGTGTGCATTCTGGGTCCTAGGCAAACTAAGTGCATGATTGGTGTTTCCTTACCGTGGCCACAGCAGGGACCCTCCCGGACAGCAGCTGGAAGAGGGTCTGGAGTGGGTCATTGGCTGTGAGCTGTCCTGTAAACCTGCCAAAAATCACATCACAACAACTGTTTTAACTGCTCAGTGACTGCCAAGATACTCAGTATTGTAACAAATTAAAAAGGAGTTGTTGTCATCCTTTACATGTCAATCACAATAACTATTCTGTTCTTCCCAGCGAGCAGCCAAAAGGAAACTCATGACAACTGATACATGAACCTTAGGGTGGTCCAGAAAAATATGTAAAAAAATAAAAGTTTTAAATTTCTCGATTTGAACCCAGCAAACATTGACCATAAATACAAAAGCAACAGGGTTAAAATTTCAGTGAAATCCAACATGATTTAGAGGTTGCACAAGCCTTTTTAAGTTTCAAGAATTCTCTCTCAAATAACAAAAGTGTGTCTGTTTGTCACACTGCTTTGTGTCTGATGAGCTGGCAGGATTACATACTCTACATTTTGCCACTTTTCATTAAATAATCCATTATATTCTTTCAATAAGCAATAATCTCTGCAACAGTCATACCAATTTAGCAGAGACAGAATAGTTGTCATATGAGATCAACACTCACAATCAGTTTACAGTCATGTATACTGTATAGCATGACTGCTGAAGACAAACTTTAGAAAAAGGCTATGAGGAAAGATTTGTCATCTTAACATTGCTGATAGTGTTGGTAAGTAAATTTCTGTTTTCTATATACAAAACCTATGCAATAGTTTGTCAAATTTAATATGAACAGTGCTAATATTAATTAAACACTGATTTTTTTTAAAGTTTGTACTAAATTTAGTGGATTATTTTGCTGCTGTAGTAGCCTCTTTGGATGACTGGAATATTTCCAGATATGTCAAAGGTCTCTGCTTTGGCACAACAGCAAGCAACACAGGCCGTTTCAATGGTGCTTGCATCCTCATCGAAAGGGCTATTGGACGAAATCTTCTACACTTTGCATGCCGCCACCATATCTTGGAAATTGTCCTGGACAAAGTTTTTCATGCACTGCATATAACAACCTCTTCTGGACCAGATATTGCCATATTTAAACATTTTAAAGAGAAGTGGTCTTCACTTGACACTGCCTCATTCTCTACAGCTGCTGAAATGCCAGATGTAACCCCTTTCAAAGATGAGATATTGCTGTTTGCAAAGGAACATCTTGAAAAAAAACAGCAAAGAGATGACTACAAAGAATTCTTAGAGCTTGCTGTTATCTTTCTTGGTGGATCTCCAGCAAGAGGAGTGCATATTCAGGCCCCTGGTACAGTACATAGAGCACGCTGGATGGCAAAAGTTCTTTACTGTTACAAAATCTGGCTGTTCAGGAAACAATTTAAACTAAGAGTATGTGAAGAACGTGGGGTCTTCCACTTCCTGTTGTTTGTGACCCAAGTTTACATCCGTGCTTGGTTTACAGCACCCATGGCCGCTGAAGCACCATCAAATGACTTGCAATTCATGCAGGCTCTATATACATACAGTAATCAAATTGTTAAAGGTTGTATAGAGGATTTTCCAAGGAACGAGAAATCCAGCGACTGTTTGTCCTTTTTCAAATGTTGCACATGCGTGAAACCACCCCCCCTCCCCTACAGCTCCCTACGTAGAAACGCCTCCTCCCGCCTCCTCTTTACGCCAGAAACAGGTTTGTTTACAGCCGGTGCGCTGCACATGACTTGTAAACAACTAACTACAGTGTTGGTTAGGCAAGGCGGAGAAGTGAGGAGCGGGGGAGTGGGTGTGCGGACATTTCGTTCGCGGACGAGAAGTGAGGAGCAGGGAGAAGAGCGGAGCAGGGAGAGAGGAGAGGAGAGAGGAGAGGGGAGCGGTGCGCGGAGATTCCGTGCCCGGAGAAGTGAGGAGCAGGGGGAAGAGCGGAACGGGCAGCGGGGACAGGAGCAGGAAAGGGGTGCAGAAAAGGTTGCGCGGAGATTCCGTGCAAATGAACTAGCTACAACACGCAGCAGCAAGCGGACTCTTTCTTTGCCTTGAAAATTACGTTTTCAGACATAGGATATCGCTTTCGTGTCCTGAAAAACGTTTGACTAGCTCTTGGAAATAAAGTACGTTTTCATAATAAGCAGAAGTGACCTGTCCAGGAGTAATTTGGCGACCAATGCGTCAGTCTTTAGACCCTGCGTCTGCTTCAGTCGCGCCATCGCTGGAATGAATCTTCAAGAATCACCTTAGTTTGGCTTCGCTGCTTTTCCCCTTGTCTTCTTCTTTCAGCGACCTCAAAAAACGGACTTTCTTTTGCGGCTAACTGCTCCTGGATTCTTGTCTGCCATTGCAACAAACTTTGTGCTAACTGCGAGGAAGATATAGGTAAAAAAAAGCCGCTAAGAACTGTTGCGTTGGTGGAGTAAACAGCGTCTGTGCGGCTTGCGTCTGTGGACTGCGTGACAGGCGTACGTAAACCACGTACCAGCGGCGCGCAGGCAAGTCAGTTACGCTAGAAACGTAGGGAGATTGATTGACAGCCTGTCAGCTAACAGATAACGAGGCAGTGTCGTTATCTATTGGCAAATGTTTAGCTGGCCCCACCACGTCCAGAGTTGATGAATTTTTATTCTCTTTTTTTGGTCATCATAATTACAAGGCTACTGCACCTCTATGATGCTATCATTGACAATTTGAAACAAAAAAAAATCCTCCATACAACCTTTAAGGAAGCAGGACTGACTGCATTCAAGCGACACCTTTGGTACTTGAGTGAAGTCATGATGGGGCTTGCTTTCTTTGATCACAATGTCAACACACATCAAAAGGTACAGATAGTTAGGGACATGCAAGAAAGAGAGGGATCACCCCATGTTCCCCACCGTCTTGATGCAAATGGAAGCTATGAATAGAAGACCCTCAGCAATTTTGTGACAAAGAATACAAATGCATTCTTTACTATTCTTGGTCTGCCACAGTCATTTCTGCAAATGCCACCTGAAACATGGAAGGAAAATGAGGAGTTCACTTATGCAGAGAAGGTAGTCCGATCCCTGAAAGTTGTGAACGACACAGCAGAACGGGGAGTGAAGTTGATCCAGGACTTCAATGCTATATTAACCAAATCAGAAGAACAGAAACAATTCCTACTACAGCTGGTTCAAAATCACAGAAAAAGCTACCCTGACTCAAAGAAAGACACAGTTATCAAAGGTCTTGCCACTTCTTCAAGTGAGCAGGCAGTTTGAACTGACTTGGTTATCGGTTTGTCATTTTCATCAAATGATAATTTTTTATATAAGTTTCATTATATTATGTTACAACATGTGCTTTATGCATATATATTATATAAATATATATATTAAACCTATAGCATATAAGGAATAAATACTTTGAAAATTGATATTTCTGCTGATTTATACTATTTGGCTAATAAAGAGAGATAAAAAGGTGATTTTTCTATGGTGTTGTGCAACCTCTAAATGTCATTTAATGTAGCTCAAATTTTTATGTGTTAACTTTAACTGGTAGTAGGCCAAAATGCATGGTTCAAATTAGAAGAAAAAAGAAAAAAGTTTTTTTGGGTCACCCTAATGAACCTGATAGTATTACGTTAACAGGGGTATTTCTAATAGGCCCGAAATAGACGGTTAAACTCAGGGTTCAAAGATCAATACTAAAATGGAACAGTGAGATGAGTGTTACAAACCATTAAGAGCTTAAGACAGGATTATGGCCCATATCATTTACACAGTTGCTGAATAGTTTTAATGGCCTCCTTTGCTCTCACTAAATTATGAATAGCTTATTGGAGATAATATTATTTTATTATATAGATTTATGACTGACTCCTCTTCTTTACTTTTAGATGTTTTTTTTGTTTAAGGTGTGCCATGCTGATTTTAAATTCCATAAACATGATCTGTGTCCCTAGATACGAGGTAAACATGCTCAAAATATAACTTTTACTGGTAATAATTCTAATGCTGATTTATTCATAATTACAAAACATGACATGATGTTCCATTTATTTTTGTTATAATTTGGTGTTTTGGTTCTGAAGCTAATTATCTAATCAGAAATCAGAATGAACCTCACAAGTCTCTCATTTAGTTGATCAGTTTTGATGCTGAAATTCAGTTGGTTTAAATCTAAAATACTCTCTGATCTGAACGGTCTCCACCTAAACCCCAGCATCTGCAGCCAGACATGAATTGTAATCCATGTGTGTTAGCATGCTAGTTGTTGTCAGCATTACTGTGAAAGCAAAACTCAGTTTCTGGCCTCTGAAAATTATGAAAAGCTCACTACGGATTTCCGCTTCCGACGTGATGTAGGTGACACGCTATGAACCTCGTGTGAAACTCTCTTAAACTATTGAAGATAACTTACAAATACATACTGATGTGCCTTTTCGCAAACTGAAGGACGCTATGAGCTACATAAAACAAAAAAACTCAGGCGCTACCTTAACGAGAGCAGCTACTACAGCAAGAGCAGCCGCGGCAGCTAACATGCCGACAACAGATGCAGATCACGGCTCTAACGCTAATGAACAGGAATTTCTCCATGTCAACACTAATGGCTGTACTAGCGAAACACCAAGACACAATGGCCATACTGATACAGGACTCTGTTAAACCTATCCAGGTGTCTGTGGACTCCCTACATGAAAAGGTTGGTGCGTTCCAAACACGCCTCACTCAAATAGAGGTCCTTGTTGGGGAAAACTTTGAAAAGATTACAGCGGCTGAAACAAAGATTCAAACCCCGGAGAAGCAAAATCAGATGCTTCTTGATAGGATAGAGGATCTGGAAAACCGATCACGAAGAGTAAATCTACGTATACTCAACATACCGGAAAAAAGTGAGCACGGTAAATACAACACCGTCTTTATTTCCGAACTGCTAAGAGACGCCGTGGGACCAGAAGTCTTCCCTTCACCACCTCAACTGGAACGAGCACACCGTACGGGATATACCACCGGGAGAGCACCCAGACCCTTCATCGTTTGCTTTCACCGATACCAAGACAAGGAGAAGGTATTGCGCTGGAGCAGGCAGAACCAGATTCAGTACGAGGGACAAAAATTACGACTGTACCCGGACCTGAGTGCGGCTCTATCCAGAAAACGAGCCGAGTTTAAGCCAGTTAAGGCACTGCTCTATGAGAAGGGCGTGCAGTTTCGTCTGCTATATCCTGCACAGCCAAAGATTATACACAACGGAGAGAGCCACATGTTTAACAATCCTGTAAGGATGCCATGGCATTCTACAAGCAGCAAATAGCCACCGAGTGAAAACAGCACTAGGTATGAAACCATAAATGGTAATAGAGACATAGATAAACAAGTCTAAAAAAAGAAAAAGTAAATCCTATAAAAGGGTAAAAGGACAATGTCACGGGGCCAGGGTATACTATGAATACAGACACAGGCCCCTTCCTTAGTTAAACCCCAATAATGGCGGGTAAATGAACTTGGTTATCTTCTATTCTATTAAATATCAGTTTAAAAAAAAAAAAAGTTTCCACTCGAGGTGCAGGAAAATCGAAAGCAAATAAGCGGGAAAGTAAAAAATGCGGGAGAGGTCTTGCCGGGGTGGCAGGAATACATGAGGGAGGTGGGGGGGTTAAGAGGGGTTTATGGGTCATCTGTCTCCAGATTTTGATTCATTTCTTTGTTTATTTTATCTTTGTTATTACTCCTCTACCTTGTTTCAATTATTCAGCTACAATAAAAATGAGTAACTTGATTAGGTCGAAGTATGCACTTATTAAATTATGGGGTTGAAGCTGATTTCATGGAACATCTCAGGTTGTAACCATCCCATTAAACGGAAAAAAATCCTCAATTACTTGAAACAAAATAAATGTGATATTGCACTGCTACAAGAGACACATCTAGATAGAAAAGAATCTGAAAAATTGAAACAAGGTTGGGTAGGTCAGGTATTTTCAAGTGTATACAACACAAGAAGCAGAGGGGTTTCTATCCTGTTACATAAAAATTCTGAACTACAAGTCATGGGGAGTTATGCAGACCTAGAGGGTCGATGGGTAGCTATAGATGTACAGCTTGATAAACAAAAATTAACTATTATGAATATTTACGCACCCAATGTTTTGTCATCTGACTTCTTCAATAACTTATGTAAAACTTTAAAAGATATAGGTAATGAGAACATTATAATAGGAGGAGACTTTAATCAAGTCAGAAATCCCCTATTGGATAAAACAAATAATACTAAAACGGAATCATCTTGCAATGTAATAGACATAATGATAGAAGAACTCAATTTGATTGATATATGGCGACTACTTTACCCTAATGAAAGAGATTATACGTTCTTCTCTCGTCCTCATAAATCATTTTCTAGAATAGATTATATACTAACATCTAAAAACCTGGTTAACCAAATTACAAACGCTTCAATTGGTAATATATCTATATCTGACCATGCACCAGTAGATATAATATTTACAATGCTTGATCAAGAGGCAAAAAATATACACTGGTGCTTTAACAACTCACTATTGCAAGATGAGGATGCATGTAAGTTTATACAATTGGCAATGGATGAATACTGGACATATAACGAGGATCACCCTGACCTCAATATCTCCTGGGAGGCATTCAAAGTGGTTTTAAGGGGAAGACTTATACAATATTGCTCAATCCTTAAAAAGAAAGAACAGGAACAACTAATACATCTTGAGAAACAATTAAAAGAATTGACATTACAATATGCTACAAAGCAAGACCCAAACATCTGGAACAATCTGATATCATTAAAATATAAAATTAACTGTATTATACAAAAAAAAGTAGAACTGGATCTCTTTCGCTCTAAGCAAAAGTATTATGAACAAGGGGAGAGGGCGGGCAAAATACTCGTTAACCGAGTAAAACAACTAGCCTCACAGAATATTATTCCATCAATTTTCAACTCAGAAAATATACTGGTTACAGGGAAAAAGGAAATTAACAATGTTTTTTATGATGTTTTATAAAACTCTCTACACCTCAAAAGGAGAGGTGGAAGAGGATCAATACAATGCTTTTTTCTCCTCTCTCAATATACCCAAGTTATCTGAATCACAAAGAAACTTAATGGAAAAGGAAATAACAATTGAAGAGGTTAAAAAAGCAATACATGGGTTAAGATCAGGACGCTCTCCAGGGGAGGACGGGTACTCGCCAGACTTTTATAAAAGGTTTTGCGATACACTTTCTCCTAGACTATTAGCTGTATTCCATAATGCACTTTTCAAGGACACACTACCACCTACAATGAATAGAAATTTGATTACAGTAATACATAAAAAGGGAAGAGATCCACAGCAGTGCAGTAACTATAGACCTATCTCACTTGGAAATGTAGATGGGAAGATCCTCACAAAAATTCTTTCAAATAGATTGGAGAAAATACTTCCTACTATCATACATCCAGATCAAGTAGGCTTTGTTAAGGGGCGGTCCTCTGCAGACAATTTAAGAAGGCTCCTTCATATTATACATAAATCTAAAAATGACCCTAACCCTGTCATGGCCTTTTCCTTAGATGCGGAAAAGGCCTTTGATAGGGTTGAATGGGGCTACCTAATATACACAATGAAGAAATTTGGATTCGGACCTACATTTCTTACTTGGATTAATTTATTTCACAAAAATATTACTGCCTCTGTTCTTAGCAACGGGATCTCTTCCCCCCACTTTCGTCTCTTCAGAGGCACAAAACAGGGTTGCCCGCTCTCTCCCCTCATGTTTGCTATCGCCTTAGAACCACTAGCTATTGCAATCAGAAATAATCCAAACATTAAAGGGATACATGCTGGCCAAGAGGAACACAAAATATTCCTTTATGCTGATGATCTTCTTTTAGTCTCACCAAATCCCACTGCTACCATCCCTCTCATAATTTCATTGATTAATATTTTTTCTAAAATTTCTGGATACAAAATCAACTGGTCTAAATCAGAGGTAATGCCAATCTCAGCAATTGCAACTCATATGTCCAGTATTCAATGGCCATTTCGATGGGTACCAAATAACATGACATATCTGGGAATTAAACTTACAAAAGATCTTGAGGAAATAATGCAACTTAACCTAGAACCAGTGATCCAGAATATTAAACTCCTCTTAAATAACTGGAATAAATTGTTCATCTCCCCTATAGGGAGAATTAACCTGATTAAAATGATAATCATCCCTAAGATAAATTATTTAATATATATGCTGCCCCTTAATCTTCCAAAACGACTACTGAAAGAATATAACTCAACTATCGAAAAATTTGTATGGAGGGGGAAAAAACCCTTGGTTAATCGCTCTAAATTATACTCTGCTAAAGAACAAGATGGGCTCTCCTTACCCAACATGGAATGGTATCAATACTCTTTCTCACTTGCTCAATTATCTAAATGCAACCTACCTAAGAATGAAGCCCCTGTGTGGGTGAAAATCGAAAGGGAAATTTTAAACCCCTTTCGAACAGATACTTTTGTTTCACAAACAGGTAGACCAAATCCCTACTCATAACCCCATACTAGATTTTACCAAACAAAGTTGGTCTAAAGCACATAGCATTACAAAAAGTAACCATATTCTAACAGCAGATAGTTCTATATGGTTCAATTCTAAAATAACTATAGGAAGGAAACCAATCTATTGGCCACGATGGGCAGAGGTAGGAATTGTCCACCTTGGAGATCTCTACCAAGATGGCTGCATGGTAGAATTTGAGCATTTGAAAGAGCACCACAAACTACCAAATCAAGACTTTTATAAATACCTGCAGCTTAGACATAGTCTCTGTTCTGCTTTGAAATCCACTCCAAATGATATAACGTGCATCCAGAAATTATTAAAAACAGCATGTTTTAAAAAAGGCAGCCCAGCAGCTTTCTATAAGATAATCAGGAGTGCCAATGCTCCTAATCTCCGTGGTCTTAGGGCTGCCTGGGAAAGAGACCTAGGTATTCCTATAGAACAAGAGCAATGGCAAAACATAATATCCAACTGGTTTCTTACATCTCAAGAAATTCAGTCACAACTAATTAATTATAAAATTTTAAATCGATGTTACTGGACTCCAAGCAGAATGGCTAGACTGAACTTAAAAGACAATGATAAATGTTGGCGATGCAATCAAGCTACTGGAACTATGATACATATGTTATATGAATGTGACAAAGTCAAGCTCCTTTGGGAGCAAATAATTGGACTTATTAATGAACTGTTAAATGTCACATGGAACACAAACCCTGGACTCTGTCTACTTGGAATCATACCCACAAAACAACTACGGCACGAACAAACTTTATGGTGTAGAATAGCTCTTATAACAGGATGCCGGATGATAACACAGGAATGGAAATCTACCAATCAATCATCTTTCAGTAAATGGTTAGAATGGATGCTTAAAACTGCAAACTATGAAAGGGTGACTTATAGATTACAGCAACGGCAAGATTTATTTTTCAAGATATGGAAAAAATTCTTTGATTATATGGAAAACCACAGAGGACTATTACTATTAATATTACTATTAATTATATTACTTATTTATTTTTTCTTCTACTTCTGTGGCATCTGATTTGTCTGCACAAAAAATATAATAAAAAAAAGAAAATAAAAAAAAGAAAAGCTCACTACGGAGAATAATTAAGATGTTGAGGAATGATTTTGGATCACTGCAAATAATAGTTCTGTTTTAAACATTTTTAAAACAGATACACAGTGCCACAGTGCCTTTAACTACTAAAAACTACATTTTGTTGTAGTTTAAAGGTCAACTAAATGAACTAGGGAGTGTCAGAATAGACCATGTGCTTAGGTTTGAAAAAATGAGTGCCTTTATAAAGTGACAAATGATTTTAGTGATGCACACAGATGGCCAAAGCCTAAAGGTTAGAGGTGACATTCAAAGTCCTAGTTGGACACATTTTAATTTATTTTAGGACGCGTCGTGAGAACACTTCAGGACTGTTCTCATGTTTCCTTCTATGTGAAACACAAGTCACATTTTTGTAAACCTATCTCATAAAGTTAATAGATCCTTCAGCAGAGACACCTTTTTGCACCTCTAATCTTTTTTCATAATGCAAGAAGAAACCAGAGCTTCAAAACAGCTAAGTCAATACCAGGCATTCAACCTTACACAAGTGAACTAAGAATGCTACTTGTATAACCACAAACTGTAAACATCTAAGTTTAGTCAGAGAGGGAATTTCTACAAAAATGACTGCTCGTAATCACTTGTATAATGGCTTTTAGCAGCTGTCGTGTGTCTCACCTGTTCAGTACAGTGGTGTAGGACCTGTTGTCCATTCTACTGGCCAGAAACAGAGCATGTCCCCACAGACCGCTGCTCATAGCAGACTCCAGCGCTTCCTGGTAAACAAACAAATGAGACATTTCTTATTTGTTTGTTTTTACATAGATGTATATGCATGCAATTTATTAAAACATATCTATATATTTTCCTGAAATATTTTAATTAAATTTCAGTTTTAATTTATTTGGATTAATATCTTTTAGCAATATATTATTTTATTAAAAGGTATTGCATGTAACTTTCAAGTTACCAGCATGATTCTATGGAAACCATAAAACCATAGATTCTGTGTATAAATATACTGCAATACTGTGGAAAACTGTAGTCAGTGTTTTCATTGCAGTAAATACAAACAAATTGAAAAAGAACACTATTTTAGCTCATTAGTCTATTTTTTAGCTTAAAAGTTACATATTGTAGATTTTTTTTTAATGTATACTTGTTTTTGGTAAATCTTACAAAAAAAAAAAATGAATGTGATGTATTAGAAGTGTAACGTTGGGGAAAAGCTTTAATACAAATATAGTGGTTGTGTTATTGACCTTCTTCCTTCCAGCCAGAAGCAGCTGTGTGTAACTCTTCAGGGCTTTCTGTGCGCTCTCTGAGCTGCAGAGTCCAGTCAGCAGGTCATCCTCTCCCTCAGAGGGCGGAGCTTCAGCCACAGAGCCCTCGCTGAAGTCTATGAGAGAGGCAGAGTCTGACTGACCACCACCCACTCCCCGAGAGCTCTGGACCAGCAGCTCTGCTATGTCTGAGCCCACGATTTGCTGGAGATAAGAAGATAAAAATACATGTATTAGTGAACTTGATATGTTCTGAATTTAGATTTCTTATTTACACAATATACTGCAATTTTCAATGCAGAAAAATTTACTTTTTTCAGTAGCACCATATGAAATAGATCAAGATCATTCTAAGTTTTGTCCTGTTAATGTGATTCCTTCAGTATTGATCCTTGTCCAAATGAGTATCTAGATTTGATATTTGTTTTAACACTGATTAGTATCTTGGTATCAACACTTTTGACAACCCTAGTATAGAATTTGTCTGTAATATACTGTATATACCTAGGAAAACGATAATTTAATAATTTAAAAAATGTCTGACCCCATTTTGCCTGCAGAGAAGTATGAGTAAATTCCACAGGAGGGCAGCAGAGCTCTTGTCACGCAGATTGTCATCTCTCAAGCACGCTCCTGCCATCTGGTGGGCAAACTCGATAGCATCCACTTTGTGCAAATCTTCCCTTTGAATAGGTAGTATCAGAACCAAACAATTAAATGAAAGAGTATATCTTTAACTGTAATATCTTTTAAAAATAATTGTAGTTACCTTGTTAAGGGCCCGGGGAACTTTCTTATTTCTTGCTGTTCTTGTGTCTCACTAAGAATGACCTGTGCAATAAAAGAAGACATAATTTGCATTGCCAACTCATGGTTTGGGATTTATAACTTTGGTGAGAGCAGGGAATGTGGTTCTGATGTTCCCTGTATTTGTTCAAGTCTAAATGATATACACTACCAGTCCAAATTTTTCTTCTTTATTTACTTTCTATTACTTTCTATTGTACATTTTTGATACATACAGAAGACATCAAATATATTAAGTATGATATATGGAATGATGTAGTAAAGAACAAAAGTTAAACAATATTATTTAATATTTTTGACAGTAGTAAAGGATAAATGGTAATTACTTTGTGAAGTATGAAGCACTTTGGAAACTTGAGGAAACTTTGCGGATTTGAATATGAATTATTTTCAAAGTGTTTAAAATTCAATATAAAAAAATAACCTTTTAAATATTCAGCACAAATATTTTCAAGCACTCAAATTCAACAGTCAAGATTCAGAGTGTAAAATTCACAGTGAAAGAAATTTGCAGAAAAGATCCAGGGAACGGCAGTAGCTCAGATGGTAGAGCATTCCTTGCCCACAGTGTCGGTGTGTGTGAATGGGTGAGTGGTTCCTTGTTGTAAAGTGCTTTGAGTGCCTTGAAGGTGGAAAAGCACTATAGAAAAATGTGACCAAGGCCTATGCAATCGATCCGCAGTGATCTGATTGAACTTCGTAATAAGCAGAAAATGGTGCAGTGAACTGATTTGATTGGTCAGAATTATCACCATCAGAACCTCCTCTTTTTTATTTCTTAAGTGTAAACCCTGCCCACAGATGAGAACGGCCAAAAGGAAACAGCCTCTGTCCTTCTCCGTCACATGATAGATTGCTTGTGCCTTGGCATCCTGGATTTGTGCTG
Organism: Boleophthalmus pectinirostris; assembly: GCF_026225935.1. Lineage (NCBI taxonomy): Eukaryota > Metazoa > Chordata > Actinopteri > Gobiiformes > Gobiidae > Boleophthalmus > Boleophthalmus pectinirostris. Next base: position 27,738,356 of record NW_026571473.1, on the reverse strand, counting down.
TCAAATTTTTCACTGCACATTTCGCTCTCTGAATTTTGACTGTTGAATTTGAGGGCTTGAAAATATATGTGCTTCAAAACTTTTTTCAGACAATGGCTCATCCAAGAAGCAAAACATATTTGACCAAAATAAACTTTTGTCCAGCTGACAAATTGAATTTCTTCTTTTGCCATGCATTCTACCTGGATGACTGAGGGATTTTTCACACATCATTTTTCAGAGTTAAAAAAAATTCAAAGGGAGAAATTCAGCTGTATTTAAAATTCAAAACCTAATGGAACAAATTATCTTCCATAAAATCTATATAATATAAACAATTAATGAATGAGAAAGTCACCCCAGTCCAGTGTGTATAAAACTGGTAAAATGGTAAATAAACAATGGTATGTACAGTGGTATGTAACATGTATAGTACTGTACCTCCATATTGTGTATTTCCACTTGGCTGACATTCTTCTGCGTTGTGAAACCTGGACAGACCCGGAGCAGTTGTCCAGCTGGTCCAAAACTGACCACTGCATGAGGGATGGAATACTTCAATGGTGCAGACAATTGGTGGTTTTGTTCTAAAGACACAAAAAAATCGCAAATTCAACAATGACAATAAAACCAATCAAAATGAATAATATTTCTAAACATACCTGTTTCAGCCGGCACAGGCAGAGGCGTAAGCTCACTCTGCTCTGCCCCGTTGATGTACTGACTGAGTTCGATGCTGCTGGACGACAGACCCGAGGCTTTGGAGCTTTCTAATGTCCCCAAATAATAAGAGGAGTTACTGTCCTCATTTTCTTTGTTTGTAGTGTCCTCATAGTCGTCTTTGTATTTTTGTGAGCCGTCTTTCCTTGGGTCATACCTAAAAACAACAATGAAATAATCAGCAAAATTGTTTCTGCCCATACAATGTTTCGCAGTTTAATAAGTCAATTGCTCAGTCGAGGACACCTGTCTATTCCTAATTTATTAACTGTTAATTGTGATAACTTTTTAGTCTTGCCATGATCACAAATGTTACTATGAGTATTTAGTGGGCTACAATATTGAGATGGGCCATTTAAAATAAGTGTATGTAGCCTGTGCTCTTACAGTTTCAATAAAATATAGAGTATGACTACATTAATACCAAACTCCATACCAGAGGTGGAACCAAGTCTTTGTTTTGCAAGTTTCAAGTAAGTTTAAAATTTTTGACCTCAAGTTCGAGTCAAGTCCTAAGTCAAAGACAGACAAGTTCAAGTTCAAATCATCTGCTTTGAGCATCAAGTAATTTCAAGTCTTTAAACCAAAGTACCAAATATAGTTTAGACCTTTGCAATTTAGGTTAGGTTAGGTTGCTTTATTTGTACCCATAGGTAAATTTGCTTTGCAGATTTGAGAGGCAGGTTCCACATTTCACATTTCATTCATCCACATATAAAGTTATGTTACAAGCAGAAACATATAAAACAATTAAAAACATGTAAAATCAGCAAATCTTATTAGATTTTAGTGACTTTTAAGTTATTTATGAATTTATATATATACTTTTTCCTTTGTCTTAGTGTTAATCATTAATCAGAATAGAATTTCAAGTCTTAAAAATGTTCCCAAGTCAAGTCTGACTCTCAAGTCACAAGTCCAAAGTCTATTTCCCTGGTGGATCAATAAAGTTTGTCTAAAGGTACTAGTCACAACAGGACACACAAAAGTTTTTCTCATTCTCAGTATTCTGTACTAGCTCTGATTTTAGCTGGGGTTTACGGAGTGACCATTCAGAGCAGAGAGAAACTTACAACCCAAATGTGAACCCTTATGTGAAATTCATTCCGCTTTCTGAGTGGATAATCAACTTGAGAATCAAAATACCAAATTATAACATAAATACGAGCCATCATGTCCAGTGTTTTTTTTTTTCAAATCAAGAATAAATCAGCATCAGAATTGTTATCAGTAAAAAAATATATTTGATTTGAACACGTTTACCTCATATCTGGGTGGAGTCAATGGCTGTATAAAGATTTTGACTTTAAGCATTTTGTTATTTGCATTGTAATAGGAATACAATGCAAATAACAAAATGTGCATTGTGTATAAGGTTTAAATATAACATAATGTGCATATGATGTTACTTACTTACTTAAATCAGACAAAGAAAATTTATTAACTACGTCATTTAACTCATGTACACCACCCCAGTCTTTAAGCCATACCTCTCCTCTGTGTTTGTTGAAATGCTTTTCTGTTGTGCGTGTTCTTGGTACTGTTCCCTTTGCCAGGGCTCCTGTTGTCCCCACTGACCACCATCTGTAAAAATGTCATGAACATAATTGCTTTTAGTTTAGACACATACAAAAAATGTAAATATATGTAAACATTCGGGTGTGTACCTGGGTGCTGGTGCTGTCCTCTGTAGTAGTCCTGCTGGTAGTAGCCATAGTTGTCCCTGTAGTCCCACTGACCATAGGCTGAGTAGTCATACCCATGTCTGGACACAAACACAAGACAATTTGTACAAACTATTGACAAAACGGCGTGCAAAAATAAAATAACGTTATTACGGTATTCATGTATTGTGTATCTGTTTTTTAAATTTGAAATACTGTGATGGGAAATCAACAAATTGTAATCATGTTCAGTAGGGATGTAACAATAACCGAAATATCATGATATCGTATCGTCAAAGTTCTCACAATGATATCGTGGACCGTCACAATATATCGAATTACAAGTCTCTTTGCTTAAATTAAGAGTTATGGTGCAGCAATAGCTAAAAAAAAAAGACAAAGGGAACTACATAGACCATGATTCTTTGCTCCATTTCAGCACAGACTACATGAAGAAATAACAGTTCTAAGCACTTTTAAGTCTTAGTTCTTTGCATTAATTCTTGCCAAGGCATTTTAAGAGGAAAAAGCAGCATATTAACATATTTTGTTCGCAGCCTCCTCATAATATCGCAATAAATATCTTACCGTGAGATGTACATCATGAAAAAAACTTACAGAGAGATTTGGATATTGTTACATCCCTAATCGTGAGCCTCCCACCATATCGTGAGCTTTCCCACACTATCGCAATAAATCTCGTACCGTGAGGTTCATACCGTGATAATATCGTATCGTGAGATTTGGATATCGTTACACCCCTAATGATCAGCATATCAACAAAAGCTATTCTTGTCTATAATGCATCTCAGTTAAACGGTAAAAGTTCACAAATGGTTTTGATTATGATATTATTTGAAAACAATCATTGTAGATAAGAATTGCATTAAAAAACTGTATATGTCACAATACTATAGGAATCTAGTAGTAATGAGACATGACAAGTGAGTAGAGAGGTATGTTTCTAGTAGCTTTTAGGTTTGTAGATATTAGATGGGAGATATACCTGGTGTGTTTGTCCAAGGACACTGGACAGTATTTCATAGATACTACTGGAAAAAGCAATTAACATGACTAGTGGCTATAAACACTACAAGCATTTTGCAACTGTTAAATGTCAAGAGTGTCTCCCTGCTTAGGTTAATGTAGAATCGTATAAATAATACTTTGCTCAATAAAAAAAAAAAAAACACTTCTCTGTAAGTGTTTCTGTAGAGCCTGGCCTTATCTGAACTCACTGTCTACTCAAGTTCTCCCCATACACTTTATGACCGAATGCATGCATGTGGTATTATCAATGTCAGTGCTGTGTATAGTTACAGGTAAAGTCATAGTATGGAACTTTACTGAGATGGAAAGTCACCTGCATGAGTCCAAGGAAATGGAAAGTTAAAACCATACTTTATAGATGCTTTATGTCATTCCATAGAAACCAGGTCAAATAAGAGTCAGGTTTGTGGAGATGCAAATATGCTCACAATAAGGCACATGTATTCAGTGCAATAAATGCAAAACAAAACAAAACAAAACAAAAACATGCTTTTATTTTATTCTATTTTTGACAAAAATGTTGCATACTATGGCTTTAATATTCTATGTTAATGCAAAATAGTTCACAATTGATCAGTATTGTTATTATTTTTATAGGTTTGATTATAACTAGATTACACTTACACTTGCTTACTGAATATGACTAATTACCGTTTAACTAGGGCTGGGTATCATTAAGAAATTGCTGATACGATACAGACCTCGGTAAATAGACTACTATATGATACGCTTTTTGAAATAATGCACTTTTGATCCAATACAACTTGATATGATATATTTCAAATCGATTCGATATGGTTCAGTGAAAACAAGGCCTAAATCATGGCTGTGATTCTAAAAGTCAACAAAGTCTACTAAGTTTGTGCAAAGTTAATATAAAAAACACCCATTTTACTCAAAACAGTGAAAATGTCAACAACTGTAGCTCTTACACAAAATAATTTAGCAAAATATATCTAAAAATACTACAGCCAGTGATATCGATACTATATCATCAAACAAACAATATTTTTGCACACCCCTACTGTTAACTCAATACGATGTATATTTATTTAGTATTAAGTTATTTCTGATCTATTCTGTGTGCACAACAATTTGTTTTTGGTTTAAAATTAGTGCTGAGTTTTCAATAAGGTTCTTTAAAAAAATTTTTTTTTATCATTTTAAAGTCATATTCCAATAAAAACATAGACAACTAATAATGCTTACTGTGTAAATGTAATAAAATGGACATGAAATTGTACACCAATAAATCTTAATTAATACTGCCCTACCTTGAATGTGGCGGTTGCTGCTCTGCCCATCCGTAACCGTAGGGATAGTGCTGAGGTCCATAGGCGTAAGGATCTCTCCTGACAGGACTGGTCACTGGGGGTCTGAAGTGTGACTCAGGATGGCCCCAGCTCCTGTCCCATTCCCTGGGATCAGGTGGAGGGTAGCACTGCCCTCTCTCCTGGTTCGGATACTTGTAATAATCCGGTCTAGGGTCCCTGTTTTTTGGATGACCCATTTGTGACCTGGGTCGACCTCTGTGCTCCATCCTTCGATTTCAAACCTGGCAAGCGAAAATGAGAGTTAAAGTAAAGAAAACGTAGACACAACCAACGCTGTTTTGCTTGTTATTTTTGGATACTTACAATGTCCGGTAAACCCAAAGTGCAACTGCAACTGCCACATCATTTCCCAAGCTGATAAGAAACAACTCTCTGATAGCACCAGCAGTAGCCCTACAGATAACAAGGGATTAAAGTTCATAGTAAAACATGGTCAAAATATTAAGACACTGATTTATAATTAAAATGTAAGGATAAGCAGAAATCAAGACTTACCATCTTCAATCTGTGCCTATGTTTGCATGTGGTATCCCAGGCGGGCCCTTGATGAGTCAAAGGGCAGGGTAAACAAAACGGAGTACGCCCTGGGTTTGACAGCTCAAGTCAAGAAAGCAGAAAAACGCCTTCAAACTAGCTCCTTTAATGACATAATTACTGCAACTAGCTCCACTTTAAATTCGCTGAAAACATACGTGCGCTGAGGTTGCATTGGTAAAGTGGAAAATACAGTTAAAGATGAGTGCGTCGTGCCACGTTGCCGGTAGAAGAGATGCCACAACTCTGGAGAGAGAGGAAAAGTTATGGGCTGGTCTAGGATCAGTTTTAGCGCAGAGGAAAAAGCGACGAAGAATGCGGCTCGCCTCAAGTCTCACCGTCATTTTCAAGAAAAGGGAGAAATGGTGCTGAAGCAAACAAACCAACAGAGGGCGCTGCTGACCTGTGTAAGAAGAGATGGCAAAAATGGTCAGAAAACAGGGTAAATGTAGGTTACTAGGTTAGATTTAGACTCCACAGAGATAAAAATATATATATATATAACGCAATTTTCAGCACAAAAATAATACTAGTCTTTCTATTATTATCATGTAATTCTATAGCCTATGAGTAAATAGCCCATAGATCAAAATAATACTAAAACTATTCAAGAAAGTTTTAATTTTGTCCCATCCATATATTTTTACAGCATCAATACTGGTTCAAATCAGAAGGCCAATCTATTTTTATACTAGTTTAAAGGTACACTGTAACTTTTCTTTAGGAAGGTACACCAGCAGCTTGCCTTTATAAACTGACTGATGACATTAAACTTATATATCTCCATGTAGACGAGCAGGAGACGCCACCAGGCCAAGTTACAGGTCCGATCTATGGGGAGGAGTAACAAGATATGTTTCTTAACAATACAAACACATAGTCTGATTAAATCAATGCAGAATAGATACACTACCGCTCAAAAGTTTTAGAACACTACACTTTTTCAAGTTTTTTACTGTTTACTGTTTACCAAAATGAATCCTAAACTTTTGATTCATGAAAGTGTCCACCTTTGGCAGATATAACAGCTGAACACACTCGTGGCTCGTTCTTTTTACAATAGAAATCAAATATTCTTCAGAAAGTTTTTTCCAAGTCTGTTGCAGAAGTTGCCATAAATGTGTGGCACTTGTAGGTTGCTTGGCTTTCACTCCTCTGTCCAGTTCATTCCAAACCAGCATGATGAGGTTTAAGTCTGGAGACCGTGTTGGACACTCCATGTTTTCAAGTTTACCATCTTGTTCTTTTTTTCCTGAGGTAGTTTTGGCAGAGCTTGGACTTGTGTTTTGTTATTTTTTTTAATCTTTTTTTTTTTACCTCTAGCTGTTCAGTGCTTACCTTTGTACCATTTCATGTTATTCATCTGACTTGCATGACTTGAACTGCAACAAATAACTGGAAAAATTAGGGTGTTTTTGACTGGTAGTGTGTGTTACCATACATTAGAACATCCCAAGCAAAACAATAACCTGCATGGAGAAAAGCATGAGGGGGACATCATCATCAACATCAACATCAGAAAGCTTTCATTGTGCACCTTCAAGTATTGATTAGTATCTTGGTATAGATTTTTTTGACAACCCTTCTTTTTAACCAAAATACCAAAACTGTTATGTTATAAAAGGGAAATTAAAAGGATTGAACCTATGCAATGGCCAACAACAATTTTAGAAAGAATGTACTATTTAAAATTGTTGATGTGCAAGTCTAAAAAAAATTGTTACTCACTTGATCCTTCTTGATTGGAATTGATTCGCAGCTCAGTTGTCTCTATTTGTTCTGGAAAGACATGTGCTTTGTGTGTGGTCCAAGTGCCATATTGAGCAGATGGGGCCCCTGCTGATCATTTGTTTTGTGTCTCCTACGCCTCACTCCACTCATGAGGGTCAAGAGGGACAGGCTTATAAACAGGACACTCACTACTGCATTATCTTGGGTCAGGAGACAGGCCACTGGGTCCATTTCTGTCTATCTGCAGAGGAAAGCAGAAGATGTAGACCTGTCACCAAAAAGTCAATATACTATATGCAAATAGAAAGCAATGGTTAATTCATCTGTGTAGCTACACTCAGTGCACCCTTTTCAAGTCATGCTGAATCATTTAGTCCAGCTCATGAATGCTGAGATCATTGGTTTTTGTATTGTGTGTAGCTAAGACATCGGCTACTGTCCAAGATTAGTCATTATTCAGTTCCATTTTAAGGCTGCACTAAGGCTGCAGACTAAACTTTTTTTTTTGGTTTAGTCTGCCTCTGCTTATGCTTTTGCTTTGCCTGAAATGTTCCACAGTATGGCATGAAACTTATCTAACTGGCATTTATTCAGCTACACATGCATTGCTCATAAATACCTGAATAAAATACCTTAAACCTGTTAAAGACTATATTCTGACTGGGAACCCCTCCTCACAGATCTGACCTAACTTGACCTGGGGTTGTCACCAGGCAGCTGCTTGTCTTTACTGAGAAGCCCTGCTGTGGAACATTAACATCTACAGGGGGAGAGGCTGCATGGAGGCAGATCTTACACAAGTTAAAATGCATGTAAGATATTTTTAATCCACAACAGACACCGCAAATAGGCCTAGACTAATCATTTCCCTCTAATGGGCATCTATTTAGCATTATAATACCTGGTTGAAACGCAGTCTTGTGTGACAAAGCCTGCACTGTGACCTAACTGGCTCTGCTTCGTCCTGCTCACCTCGCAGCTGAGGTCACACGAGTTTGCACACGGGCTGCAACCGAAACCACATGGGGTCGCAGTGTCCAAGGACTCGTGTAGAGAGACTGGGCTGGAGAAGTGTGTTTTTACTGTAGTATTACCACGGGGCCAATGGGAGCAGCGTATGTAAATGTTCCTGGCACCGGGGCGGCTCCTTTCTCGTCCTGGGCTGGCTGTCTGTGGTGTTTGCTGATACAAGCGGTGCACGCATCGGCACGGTCACACAGAAGCTGACAGCGCGCAGAGGAGTACGCACCAAAACGGCACATCTCCGCTCTGGATATTATTGGATCTAACGCTTTACGGATGTGCAATATGACTTTTGAAGAAAACAGTGGGGAAAACTCATCGGACAGGTTAGCGAACATTTTTGCATCAATATCTCCATGCGTAATTTTGACTATTTTGGACACGTTTTACGCATTTCAGTTTTTAACATTTTCGCTGCAAATTTCCAACAATGCATGTGTTTTAAGAATACAAAATTACACGTTAGCGAACATTTTTGCATCAGTATCTCTATGCGTAATTTGGAATAGTTTGGAGACGTTTTACGCATTTCACTTTTTAACATTTTCGCTGCAAATTTCCAACACTGCATGCTTTTTAAGAGTACGAGATTACTTTACCATCGTGGATTTTGGTGTTAATGTTAGTGTTAGTTTCAATGCACGCTGTTGCCCGGTGTTTCATCATTTGGAGAGACAAGTTTGGACAAGTGCAAAGTCCAGCCAACGTCAGCGCGCCGCTAACATGCTAACCGGCTTTTAGCTAACTAATCAGTTTTTGCTAGCTGCTTTTTTTCGCTAGCGCTCTTGGAAAACCTGATAAAGTGCGTGCTCCTTAGATTATTTTCTCTTCAAAAAGCATCCCACGCCACACGTATCTTATATTTTATTCATATCTTGCAACTTTATCTCGTATGATGCCTAAATTATCATAAATATCTGATATGCAAATGTCATTATTCAGTGAGATGTTGTGAAATTGCTCCAGATTGACGTATTTTGTGTTTTCCAGGATGGAATCGGTGGCCACTGCGCTAGAAGAGGTCCTGAGCTCTGCATTGCCTCAGGGTTGCATCACTGTGGGAGTTTATGAGGCAGCCAAGTCACTCAATGCGTAAGTTACAAGAGTACAATGAACCTTACCTGTGCTTATAAAAACATAGTAAAGTTGCAAAAGATAAATCCATTAGATTAGATTTGATCTGTTGAAATGGATTATTCATTGCATACAGGTAAAGACAAAGCAACTAACTTTTCAAACAGTTTATTATCACACTTGAATAGGTTGCAAATTGAGTAATAACATGTAATTTTGTATATATTTGGAGAGTTTGTTTCTCATTTATGCAACCTAAAACTGACAACTCTCACCACATTCATATAATATGACCTCCAAACCTATAAGTTATGTGCTGTCTGCCCTACAGTGCAAAAAAAGATGACCTACTATTAACTTTTTTTTAGCTTCAAACTGTAATATGCAATGGTAGATAGATATAAAGGGATGTTTTATAGGTCACTACTGTGTGCAAACTTGTCTTAATATCGTATAGATAAAATGAATGGTATTGAGAGACCATGTAAGTTAATATCTTCTATTCTTATCCCAACAGCGACCCAGACAACGTGGTCCTCTGCCTGTTAGCCACGGACGAGGAGGAGGATGTCGCTCTCCAGATCCACTTCACCTTGATCCAGGCGTTTTGCTGCGAAAATGACATCAACATCCTGCGAGTGAGCAACATGCGGCGTCTGGCTGAGATTCTGGGCGGAGGGGTGAAGCCCACCGCCGACTTGGACCTGCACTGCGTTTTAGTTACAGTAAGTGTCATTAGTCACAAGTGCTTACAACACTGCTCAGGGCTTCCTATTGCTCACTTCCCACGAGACTGTGAAAGGCAGCTATTGTTTGGCCAGGTATCTGTGGGGGCTTTGTTACTGGCAAGGGCTGAAAAGAGCCGTTGCTAGCATTTGCCATGGAGTTTGTATGTTAAATAAAGCTGGGAGAAATTGCTCCTGCCTGTCTTCATTCTTCACTCTTTGCAAATCGGATTTGTTTGTATAGGACTGAGTTAAGTGTTTGCTTATAAGAATCTAAAGACAAACCAGTGATCTATGCAATCTTGAACACTGCAGCAAGATAAGATAGATAAGACAATATTTGGAACTTTTCTGACATAATAATTTATAAGTCAGAATCACAACTTAAAAAGGGTGAACTAGGGACGTCAAAAGTATCAAAAATCAGATACTAAACAATACTTAAGCTAGTACCGAAATGAGATTTGTGCAGATATCAATACTTAAAAGTCACATTCATAGGACAGTGGTTGGATTATACAATATAAGGCCACATGGATAAAGAAAGTACTGTGTTTTAATGTTGAAAATCACATTGTTTTGTCTAGTACTGAGTCTATTCCTTAGCATCGAAATTGAAATTTTAGTATAATGACAACACTATGATAACTAAAGCTTCATTAACTAACCATCATCTCTTTATTACTTTCAGAACCCTCAGTCTTCTCTCTGCAAAGACCCAGCACTCAGCAAAGTCAACAGATTCTGCAGAGATAGCCGCTGCTTGGACCAGTGGGTACCAGTCATCAACCTCCCTGACCGATGAAAACTCTTGGATTTTAAACTACTATGTGTGCAAAAAAAAATGGGATATTAACTGCACAAGTGTTAATGTCTTGTCTTTGGACTCCTTCGGGCCCCTCCGTGGATCATACAGGGGAAACAAGCTCTGAAAGGAGGAGGAGGAGAGAGAAAAAAATCTAACCAAAGTGCACCAGGAAGCTAGCTGCAAATTTAGCGGGTCAGAGCTGAGGCAAGCATGACTCAGCTATAAAGCGCCTTCCAGGATTTCCAAAGGGTGACTACGCGATTTGCCGAGAAAGAAACCGGAAATTCAGTCATGCCCGCAGATAAGGACATGTGGTTTGCAGCACCGGAGAGAGAGAGAAAGAGAGAGAGAAGGAAAGGAGGAGAGGAGAGAAGGAAAGACCAATTCACTCAGAACTTAACACGATTCTCACATGACAAATCCAAGTGCACGTATTTATTTATATTATTTAAGTCAATTTGCTCATCTTAAGAAGGGAATGTTTTATAGTTTTTCTAAAGGCAATGCAATGTTTGGCCGTCTTGTTTATTTTTTTATGTGTGTTCAAGATGAATTTCATATTTATTGTGCAAAGTTCATGGATTTATGCCTTTTTGTTAAGTTGGATGAAATAAATACAACTTGTTCTGAGCTTACATTTGTTGTCGTCAATGTTTTTCAAATGTACCCACCGGCAGTAACATGGTGTCCCTGTTTAGAACTTAGTGAATGCTTTGGAGATCAGTCCTGGTAGGGGACTGGGAGATCTTGCCAAAAACATTACTAGAAGTAATTTGATTCTTGCCATGTAATCCTAATAATTTAAGCCCAATAGCAGTCTTGACATACTTGAAATTGATATACAAAAAATACAGTCATATGAAGTAACGTAGTCCACATGAATTAGACACACAAGGAAGGGCATCTGGGGTAAAAAACTATTAAATGTCACAATAGAAGCAGATGATGCACTAGACTTGTCACATGGGAAAAAAGACTAAACAGAAGAACTGATTTTAGTGCCTTGAAGGTCCATACTTTAACTGTAAACAAAATATACCATGTCAAGGTACTTTGTAGAGATGTGGGTCTCAGATTGTGGTCATGGGATCCAGTGAATGTTGGAAAGACTTCTCTCATGTTTCATTTAGTTTTAGATCAATTATGGGTTACAGATTTTTATTGTTGGACTTGGTTTAGAACAGATTATTAGTGGGTTTCAGCTTCAAGTTTGAGGCAACATTTTGAGGTCTTTTCACCATTCAAAAGACAGGATATATTGTTTTAAATTGTGAATTCCTATGGCAGACATGTCAAACTCAGGCCTGAGGGCCAAATTTGGCCCGTAATATAATAATTTTTGGCCCATGAGACCATATCTAATATGTATTAGAGCTGGCACACCGGCTACAGATAGGCTATAGACATTATTTATTTAAAATTTTGTTATTATTTTATATTGTATTGTTCTGGTTTCATTGTTTAAGTGAAACTTTTATTAAACATTAATTTTACATTCATTCAAAGTTATATATCTCGAAAGAAAAAACATGCAGATGGTATTGAAATTTTTCAATAAATATTTAGTTTGGCCCACAACTTAGTCCCAGTTTTTAATTTTGGCCCTCTGTGAATTTGAGTTTGACACCCCTGTCCTATGGCAACAATACATACTGATTATTTTAAAAAACAAGGATAGGTTTATCAAATTGTAATGATTCTAATCTTGCTACTTATTGCTTACTTCTACTTATTTCACCCCAATTTAAGTTGAAAATGTTTTGTAAGTCAATTATAAGCATTATTATATGGCTTAAAGCTCACAAGAGTCAATTTTGAATAATGTAGGACCATTCATACTAGCCTAATTTTGCATTAATTTTACTGTGAATTTTCTCCCACGATTCAAAGGCATGTGTTTAATTGCTTTGTACATTTCCTCTCGTGAATGATGCTGTGAGATTAGTTAAGTCAACCTGTCTGGGAAATGTCGTAAAACTTGACCTTTGGCTCAGGTCTAAGGTCTCCAGTTTCGCTCAGAGGAGAATTCCCATTGTTCAGAAACTCTCTCCACGGCTGTAGCGTCCATGCAATCTGAGCTAAATTTACAGCTGACTGAATCAAAATAGTCGGGATGGGAACGTGCAATCAGGTTTACTTTTAGACTCCAGAAAACGTGGGAGGCTTCAAATCTGGACTCGAGGAAAAGTGCTGAGACTGCACAATGGAAGGAAAGTTGCAGCTCATACAATTACCACTACTGCCACTAACTTCTACAATCCCTATATTAGAATTTTACACTATTGCAGCTAGTAAGAGTCTAAACGCAGGGCTTGTTCTGGCTATAGACAATTCTTACTCATTCAAAGAGACATATATATCGTATCTTTAGCATATCCCGCTTATATTTTCAGTCAGTCCATCCAAATTCTGTTATAATTACTAGAATTGTGAGTGCTTTTTGTAGCAATACTGCATCTTAATTACTTCACTTTTACTAATATTTAAAAATGCACTATGTGTTTCTTTTGGAGGGTCCACCAGCAGCTTGTTTCCATTGAGATCTTTCTGTTTTGCCTAGAATATTCCATAGCATGCCTTTTAACACGGAGACAATCAGGTGTACTACTACTACTACTACTACTACTACTACTACTACTACTACAGCAGCAGCTATAGATTATTAATACTTAGGGATGTAACAATAACTGAAATGTTGTGATATTGTATCATCAAAAGTCTCACAATATATTGAATTACAAGTTCCTTTGCTTAAATGCCTGGTTTTATAGGAGCAACAGCTTATAAACATCGGAAACTACATATCCCATGATTCATTTCAGTGCAGGAAACATGAAGAAATATGTTTTTTACTTGAATTCTTGGGATTATGAGGGAAATAATTCACACCAAAATCTTCTAAAGGTATTTTAAAAGCAATCTACATCTACAATTATACAATTATATTAGTCTCTTCAAAATATCGCAATAAATATTGTACTGTGAGATGCATATCGTGATAATATTGTACCGAGAGATTTGAATTTGAAATCGTTACATCCCTATTAATACTCATTTTGGCTTTTCTACCATGTTTTAGAAGTCATTCATGCATGTTTAGCAATTTTTCCCATGCTATATTTGGACCCTCCTTACAGTCCTTGTATGATTTTGTCCAACTCTCAACCCACAAGCCTACTTCACCCATGCTCCCACATGACTGTTCTTCATAAATATACAAAAGCATGATTCAGTACAATACACTACAACTTCACAAACCTGATGCAATTTATGGTAGTTTCATTAGTAGGATGTGTTGTGATAGTGCGCTGAAGAGGTACCGACTTAGTACAGAGAGCAACTGGAGACACAGAGTGTGAAGTGAAACTAATAACATGCTAATATGTTGTTTTCAGCAGATATAGTATTTCCAAAACAATAAAAAGTACAACTGTGATCTAAATATGTTATGTGTTTGCAGTGAATACCCCATAGAAGTAAATACACTCTTTTTAAAATAAAAGTACCTATTCAACTGTGTACTCTTGTGTGAAAAGAGAACCCTAGAACTCATTGGTCCTTTTTTGGTGAGTGGGGAGGGACAAAGCGGCGCACACAGAGGGTCACGGGACAAGGCCAGCGTGAGTCAGGTCCTATTCATGTCTCAATGCTAGAGCAGTACAGTACTTTAGCTCGGCTGCTAAAAATAACCCAGTGAAAAGAGGCCCTGAATGCACACTTGGGACAATAGCGGGACTTGTAATTAACAGTGTTGGAGCGGAGAAAGGGGCAGTGTACAGGCAAGAGGATGAGGTGGCACCGGTGGCCATGGTAAGAGAAGTGGGTCAAAAAGCATTAAGGCTCCGCAGGAATGTTGGGTGTGACGGTAAAGCATTGCTTCGGTGGGATGGACGACATTAAAGGGAGCACTGTGTGAAAATCTAAAGGGGAAACCAAAGGGAATACTGAGCTTTGAAGAGAAAAGAATAAATAAACAAATCTGTAATTTCACATTTAAAGATGCTCTAGATAATTTCCATGGTCTTAAAAACAGGAAAAACAGAACTACTTTATATGAAATAGTTTGCAGTGACAATTAAAGCAGAAAGTTTATAAGCACTTTTCACAACTAATCCACTCACAACTAGCATGATAACGCGCACTTCCTCCAATCAAATCATTATCTGACCCACTGGCGATAAACCATTTAACCTGATCTCAAATGTTTACATGACCTTTAGCCTTGTCATAGACTTTGTAGCAACACAAAAGCATGAGCCTCCAGGGCTTCCGTAGGTGCTCACAGGCTCTGGAAAGGAGCGCTGTGGGAGCTGAGTCTGCACAATTCACACTATATTGTCAATGATAGTTTTGCAGCGTGCAATAGACGTTTATGAGCTTTAAATGCTACTTTAGTTAAATGTTTAGCAAGCAGATTTTACACACGATTTGCAATTCTGGTTGTAAAGTTCAATTATAGCCTATAAATAGCTTATAAAAAAAAAAAAAAAAAAGATTAAGGTGCAATATTATGGAGGGTCTGAGTATCATTACTTTGCCTTGAATTGCTAGAGCAGACATGTCAAACTCAGGCCCAGGAGCCAAATTTGGAATGTGATATAATTATATTTGGCTCACGAGATCATATCAAATATGTATTAGAGCTGCCCACCAGCTACAGATAGACTATAGAGACATTATTTATTTAAATTTGTGTTATTTTATATTTTGCTTGTTCTGAATTCAATGTTTAAGACAAACTATTATTAAACATTTATTTTAATAAGAACAAGTTTAACATTACATATCTCGAAAGAAGAGAAAACATGCAGATGTTGCTGAAATTTTTCAATAAATATTTAGTTTGGCCACGACGTCCCAAGTTTTTAATTTCAGTCCTTTGTGAATTTCAGTTTGACACCTCTCTGCTAGAGTAATGCATTAAACATATCTATCTCCATGGAGACAAAAAGCTGGCTCTACCAATCCACTTTACAAGTCAGATCTGTGGAGTGGTGACCCAGCTCAAAGGGATAATGCATGTTTTTCAAGCTTTTTTTTTTGGCAATAAAACACCTATAATTGAAAATACAGAATGGATAAAAGCCAGACTGTAAGATTCCAGGCAAAGCAACATCATCACAATGGAGACCTCAAACAGAAAATTTACAGAATACACCTTTAACAATATTGTCATTTTTTGTTTACACAAAATTGCTAAGTCAGCCTTTTATTTTTTGAGTTTTGAAATATAATACTGAATGGACCACATACCATATACATAGATACTTAAGATACTTTTTACCAGTGCCCTATAACTACAGCTGGTATGCCCGGTCTTTAGTAAAAGTGTGAAAGTTGAAACGATCCTTCAAAAGCCTTACAAATCCTCCACAGACCAAAGATCAAACTATCGCCTGTAGACATATCGCCCCCTTTAGAGACACTGCGCCTTTCTCACAAGGGAGCCAGAGCTACAGTAAGTGAGATACTGCACAGATAGAAACTGGATTAGCCCAAAGCTTCTTCGCTGGACTTTCAGGAAACTCAATCGGTCTCCACAAAGCCGAGGGGATCTATCAATGTAGGCCAACGCACATGACCTGACCCAAATGTGCAGGAAACATCACACCTCTGCAATATGGGGAAATCATGTATGAGAAGAACAGCGGGGATTGCATAAGTTACTGATTGTAAATTCTGGTAAGTGGTAAAGTACCTATTGTACTGCCTTAAAACTAGAGATAGACTTATATCCTCCTGAGACCCGGCCCATTCATTTGTCTCCTTGTGTGAGAAGGCTGCACTATGATAAAAAATAAATAAATAAGAAATTAAAAGGAAGTCTAAAAACATTTTGAGGTGACTGTAGAAGCTTGTCAGAGATGTTGGTCATCATAAAAGTTGTTTTTGTTAGGTTGTGGTTGTTAACATCACATGGATTTAACACCAAAATGTCCCCAGCGTCCATTACAGAGGACATGTCACAAAATTATAAATAAAAATAATTCATATAATAGTTCATTTACCTCCAAATAGATAAAAAAAACAACAACACAAAAATATATATTGCAATACACTTTTTTTCTTCGGGTTCCAGGAAGATATATTCAACCAATATATCACATCAATATTTGCCCTTATATCAGCTATCGGACAGAAATCTCCAGCAGAAGCCAATGTTTTGTTTGGCCCAAGCAGCAGCCTAAATATATGAATAAAGCTTTGTTTGAATTCTAATGTCCAAAGAGAGTACTGACTACACTGGACTCTACACAGTTTGTAGTAAAAGAAGGTTATGGATGAGTATTACATTTTTATTTGATAATTTGAGAAAAATAACCTAAACCAGCTCAAGATATTGGCCTAAAAATATAGGCAGAAATCAATGACTAACCACAGAATGATAAAGGAAGTAAAAGTAAGTAAGCAACTAAAAGGAGCATTTCTGTAGACCAGTGCATTGAATAATTTAAAGCTCCTGTTTTACACATAATTGACTCTTCTGTGCCTTCAGCCAGAACTCAGGGTAACAGGTCATACAAAAGCATAATGTGAGCCCTTTATACTTTGTTTTATTTACATACAGTATAACCTTTAGTAGTTCAAATGTGCCATTTTGAGCTGAATTTAGCTAAAATTCCTTTTAAAATCTGGTTGTGTTTCTGAACAGTAGCCATGTTGTTGTACTGCACGCTACCATAGTAAATAGCTAAATATAACATTTTATATGGATGGAAAGTTGTCTCGTTAATAGGCAGTTTTTTCCTCATCAGTTCCTCTGATTCTAAGCAAACTGTATTGGCAGTGGCCATGAAAAAATGCATATTGGTCTGAAACATTAAAAAACGGTTACATTTTAAGGAGTTTGCAGTGGTCCAAAGTTCTTCCTCGCTTACCTTATGCATCCTGAGCATCCTAATTATTCAGTGAGTTTATTAGCACTTCACACAACTGCCATAGATGTTATTGCTTTGCCTGGAATGTTCCACTTTATGGCTTTAACTATTTTGTTTTATTACAAGTGTATTTACTAGAAAAATATAATATACCTTGAAAAACATGCATTTTTGAGAGTCAGTTCACCTCTGCACAGACTTGACCTGTAGCATGGCCTGATGGAGATGGATAACTGTAATGCCATACAGTGGGATATTGCAGGCAAGTATCATTTCCATGGGGACAAGGTTGCAGAAAGTTACATAATGCGTTTAATATGACCTTGATTCCAGCATTGATGATAACGTGTAAGGGGTCAGAAGGTAAATGGGTGAAACTAAAATTTGAAGCTTTGCCAAAAAACAACAACAAAACAAACAAAAACAAACAAACAAAAAAAAAGATTATGGCCATTTTTTTCATATATAATTCAGAAAAAACACAAACAGCATTTTTTTTTTTTACAAGATAAAATACTTTTATTTTACATGTTGCAAAATCACAAGCACAAAAGTGGAATTGTAAATCACAACACTTACAAATGAGTAGTTTAAAATTAAAAAATGAACCTTTTCTTACAAAACAAAATGTATTCAAAACCAGCAGCTGTGAATGATCAAATACTATTGCAGCATTACCTGATTGTCGAGCATACAGAGATTTTCATAGCAAAAAATAAAGGTTACACATACACACACAATACGTACACAAATAGACTAAACACTAAAACACAACAGTTAAAAAAAATCAACTCTACAATTTTATATTATACTCAATGGAATAATATCGTTAATTTCTCTGTACTGATTTGAAAAGGCTTGAAGTTTAGTTAAGAGCACTTGTGACCAATTATATAAAACATATAATAGCTGCTAAAGGTACGCTAAGGATACGTTCAGATTGCAGGGCTTAATGCTCAATTCGGATTTTTTCATGACATCCGATTTTTTGCGAGGTTGTTCACATTTCCAATTAAATGCGACTTGTATGTGATCTCCAGTGTGAACATTAAACTCCCCGAAAGTGCCCCACATGCGCATTAGAGGACACGATGACGTCACATGCAGTGAGTGAGTTCAGGGTTTGCGTAAGTAGCTTAAACGCTGAGCTTGTCTTCCAAAATACTCTCCAGATCTTCGTGAAATGGACAGGTTACACGTCTATGGCTGCTTCGTTTGTTTGAGTCTTTAGCGTCCTTGTATTTGACTCGCAGGCTCTTTATTTTTCATTGACATTAGAGCCAGGACCGCCTGTAGCCACACTCGCCCATTTCTTTGGCAATCATTTCAAAAACCGTCCGGTTCTGATAAGACCCCTCCAATTTGGCCTGAATACAGCGATCCCCCCAAATATAACTTAACTTGCTAACATCGTGTACCCTTCATCCGAGCCTGACGTGAAGGTGGGATGAATGTGACCTGGCCGTTCAGACTGAAGTCGCATGTCAAAAGATCGGATATATATCGGTTTTAGGACCACATATCCAAGTGGCCTGGGTCGCATTTGAAAAAATCCGATCTGTGTCGTTCAGACTGTCATTAAAATATCAGATACAGGTCACATTTGGGTGAAAAAAATGGATTTGGGTCACTTCAGGCTACAGTCTGAATGTAGCCTATGTAACTTTTCTAGTGGAGGGTCTGCTACCTCCTCGTCTCCATGGATATCATTTCTTTGCCTAAAATGTTCCACAGTATGACATTAAATTGATAGATTTTGCACTCAGATTTTTAACACTATTGAAAAACCTGCATTCTTACAGTGAGCGGGGTCGCCACTCCATAGATCTGACCTGTAACTTACCTCCATGGAAATACAGTTTATAGCACAGGTGTCAAACATAAGGCCCGGGGGCCGGATGCGGCCCTCCAAGACCTTTAATCTGGCCCTCGGCTTATTTCTACTAAAATATTTTAATTATATTTTTTATTTAAATATCGGTAATTTTCTGCGGCACTTAGCATTAGCAGCGTCTCCAGCGTCTCTGTACGTGGCCCCTCCCACCAGAGCAGCACAAATGAAGACTTGTCTCTTTCCAAACGCTCTTAAAGGATGATCGTTTTGACTGTTGACCGTGACACCCTCATCAGCAAAATGTCAAAAATGAGAAAAGTGGAGCCGACTGCAGGATTTTCCAAGAAATTTTACTTATTCCTATTTATATACAAGTTAATGTTAAAACATTGTGTTGAAATTGCATTTTTCTTAGTTTCAGGTTGTGCATAATATAATATTTTGTAAAAGAAAGAGTTCATCAATTAAAAAAGATTTCTGTAATAGATTTGTGTTTCTCTGCACAAATATTTTAACTTATTGTTATTTTTGGGATAAATATGCCATGAGTTTTCTGATCCGGCCCCTTTGGGATCAAAGTCGGTTGGATATGGCCCCCGAACCAAAATGAGTTTGACACCCCTGGTTTATAGTGTGTTATTGTGGAGCACTCTGGATGTCTTAAAAAGTGCTAATAAAATGAAAAGTATTATTGTTATTTATATTATTATTGCCAAAAGAACATCATCTCCATATAGACCCTCCATGGGAAAAGTTACATAGTGTAGCTTTAAACGTTTTCCAAATTGACCTCAGCTGGAGCCAGTGGTCGCAACAAAAGCTTCACCACAAACATCACTTAAACAGCACAAACTAACTTGCAAATTTTTATTGCTTAACTTTCATATTCAAATGGATCTTTATGCACATGACATGAAAACCCGGTCATTATAATTAGCATGTCTGGTGCCTACTAAACTGTTGACTTTACATTAGCTTCATCTGCGTCAGTGATGTGATGGATTGAGTGTTTTGTGGATTCAGTCTTTCAAAGCGCGTCACAAACGACACCCTCTCAAAAACAAAGGACGCATGCTGGAGAAGGTAACAGGATTTCACACCTCTTCCACGCAGGTTAAAGATTTTGTGAAGTGTTAAGTGTGTAGGATTTTAGCATGATTTAGCTAATTAAGTATTTTGTAAAACTGGTTATAAAATAAAATTGGATGGGCTTATGCAGTTTGGGACTAATTGGAACATAATTATTGCTTTGAAGGGCCCAGTATTTCTTGTTCTTGCACAGATATATTGTATAAGCAATTCTTGAGGTCAAAATATGTCCGCTGTGTACTGTCTGCATCATAGTATAAGTGTTTTTATGTCCAATAACCAGGAAGTGCACGTCAGCATGCTAGTTGTTTGCACTATTGTGATAGCAAAACTTTACTCTGGTTTCTGAAAGATGTGAAAAGTGCTTATAAACTCATCACGGTGAATGAACAAGGTCAGTGAAGAATAACTTGATGACTGTAAACAAAAGAAAAAAGAATCAGGCCCAGAGCCTTTAAACTACTTGAGGGCTTTGGAACATGATTTATCTTCTTACTGACAAAGGCACCAAACAGGCATGACCTTTCGAATGGTACTTTGTATTATGAGCTATACCTACTGCAGGAACACCCCGCACCTCTTTATACCATAAAAAGATTAAGTGTTTACACTGAAACAGATTAAAGGCTGGTCTCGTAATTACTTTACTTGGATTTAGGCTACGTCCACATGACAACGCTCCTAGATTTTTTTGTTTTTGCAGATTGAAAAAAAAATGTGTCCACATGTGTCAGATCAATAAATAGTCACATCCAGACAACAACTGTGCACTGAGTGAAAACAATGTAATACATATGTCACACATGTATGTGGCGCTGTTAACAATGATAATAATATTTAATAATGAATATCTCATCACAGTTTCTTTAAACTTTAAGGTAATTTAGCCTATTTTAGATGTATCCCAGAAATATAGCCATTTTGTTTTGCAAAATTTAAACATACGTTTTCATTTATAGCCATAAGATTTGGATGAAAATTATTAGAATAAGTCTCAAAATCCAACAGTTTAATTACCTTTGCATAATCTTTGTTATTGATCCCTGTGCAGCGTATCGTGGCTGCTGGGCAACAGGACCAGCTCCGTAGAATACACATGTCCCATTTCGGCAATGACCTTGGTCCGTGGAGGCTAGTTCAAGGGCTGCGATGGGGTCGCAACGTCATCGTTTTCCAAAAGCTGCGGTTTGCTTGTCCACACAACAACGCAACACCGGAGTTCTCAGATTTCTCCACTCTAGAACAGGTTCTCAAAAAACACAGTTTTCACCCACTCGAAATGCCGGCTTAAACCCTTTTCTATGGTCCAAAGTTATTTCTCACTTACCTTATGCATTCTGATCCTCATTATTCACTGCAATGAGTTCGTAAGTGCTTTTCACAACTTTCAGAGACATTCAGCCCTCAATGTAAAGCTAACAACCATTAGCATTCTAATAGGGCACTTCCTCATTATCAGACAACAAAACGCTTTATAATATGAAGGAGACTTATTTTGACCTTGACCTCAAGAGCTTCTTATACAATATATCTGAACTGGGCCAAGATAAATTTTGCTTAAATACATACAAGGAAATAATCTTTTACAAGACCTTTATACCGATATTCCTTTGCCGTTAAGCCATCTCTGTATTTACTATCAGCAACACACAAGCAGTTTCCTTTTACTAGCACATCTGAGGTGAGAGGAGGTGAGCTTTCACGAACTGAGAATCGCCTGCTGGGATAATTAGCCCAAAACACTCTTCCCTATTCAAGCTGTTCCCCCTCCTTTTCACCAGCCCCTTAAGATCACTTTAGATAACAATGTAGAAAGACAAAGGCGCTACCTAGCTCTTTTAAAGCCACCTTCGAATAATCTTAGTGCTAGCCTGTTTGATCCAGCGCTTTGGTCCTCTTAGCTGCTCCGAGGCGGGGAAGTCATCTGCTTATCAACTGTGAGCGCGTGAATAGGTCAGAGCTGTAGGGGTACTGCGGCCTCCTGCGTTGGTTTATAGAAGGATGCACGGTTTCTTGTCTTTGAAGGGGTTTTCCGAAGCAGGTATGCCCACGAGCAGAGGGTCGTATTTGGCGTGTTCACCGCAGTAACGCATGAGGTCGGAGGAGGCCTTGGATACCTGCGAAGAGAGGAGGAGATGTATTCAAACGCATGGATTAGAGTTGTCTCTTAACAGGTTCATAAGTAATCAAGTCTACTTTGATTGGGCCAGTAACAGGGGGATTTACACAGCCTCTGTGTTTTTCTGGAAGGAATTTGGCAAATATAAAAGGGCATTTTCTGTTGCTGCCCCAGTCTGTACCTGTTTTTAAATCACTCCTAAAAAGGCACCTTTTTTCACTTTCTCTAAACAAATGACGTACATTTCTTGTTGTTCAGTATCTCATTGTTTTCTATGTTCTTAGTAGTTGTATTGTGTATTGTGTTGTAATGTGATTGTCCTTGTCTATCCTGTGTTTGTGTACACCATTTTGGCCAGCTGTAAAGTGCTTTAAAGTTGGCATGGTATGGTATGGTAATTATGTATGCAACTTTATGTCACATTTGATCTTTTCTTTTAAAGACACTAGGTTTGTTTGGTTTTCAAATGCATCACTTGAAAAGTAAACATTATTATATCATTAATCTCTTAATTATCTTAGTAAAATTTCATATCCATAAAGGTAAATTCATTAATCGTGAACCCATTTTTTTCCATTTTCCTCCCTAAAATCCAATATTACAAGAAAACCATACACTTGTCCTCCAATTCCAAAGATGTTTAAATCCTGGAAATTCCTAAACTATTTGTAAATGTGAATTTTGGTTGTGTGTGACCTTTGGCTATTTTGCTTTGTGAAATGTCTTGTATATTTTATTTACTCTGCAGAAACCCTTTGACATTTTTTCCCCTTTCTTTTTTCCTTCTAAGCAGTCATATTATCATATTTGTTTTAAGTTGGACGGACCAAGCATGTCCCTGATTGGCTAATCTAACTGTCAATCATCTGACCTTAGACTTAGACAAACGTTATTGATCCACAAGGGAAATTATTTGGACAAAGTAGCTCACATATCACAATATAAAGCGAAAATATAAATGGTAACAATAATTGTCATGGTAACAGACCTCAGGGGAGCTTCACCGGTGACCAAACTCACACCTTTGTAGGGTATTGGAGAAGTGTGTATTCTGGATTTAACATCACTAGTATTCACATGCATTAATGGAGCACAGCATGAGAACAGCTTTTGCAGTCAGGGATAGGAAGTCAGGTAGACAGCTCTCATGCCAAAGCATCATAAAGCAAAGGACACAGCTCTTTTTTTAATACTTTTTATAACTACGACGTCAGTGAGCAGTGAAGGGAAAAACTACAATTGATCATTTATAACAAAAACGTTGGGTAATGCAGCTCTCAGATTACAATAGTGTATAGCCTTAGATTTTGTATTTATTTATTCTCTATCAGAAATGTCAAAGGGCCTATGTTACTGTTTTCTGATCTATGTTATAATGCTATTTCCTCATCAAAAACATACCGGGAGTTGTGTTTGTTACTTTCACACACACTTAACACACAAACTCTGCATTTTTAGGCTTCGAGTTCTTCTCTCAAACTGAAAAAAAAAAACCCTTGTGATGAGATGATGATGTGGTAATAAAAACACGGTGGAGTGCTCTTTAGTGCTTCATTGTGTTGTTAAACTCCATACACTTGGGATGTAACAATAACCAAAATATTGTCATATCGTGATATCGTATCGTCAGAAGTCTCTCAATAATATCGTGGACCATCACAATATATCTAATTACAAGTTTATTTGCTCAAATTCATTCAAAAACAGAGTGAACTACATAGACCATGATCCTTTGCACTGTTTCAGTCCAATCTACATGCTGAAATTACGGTTATTTAACACATTTACATTTTAATTATTTGGATTATGATGAGAGAAAAGCAGCATATTCACAATTTTGTTAGCGTTCATAAAATATCACAATAAATATCATACCATGAGATGCATATTGTGAAAATATCATATCAAGAGAACTGGATATCGCTAAATCCCTATAATACACCTCCACTAAAATGATTTGCATGATTCCAGATATAGAATTGCCAATCTGTACTGAACTAAAAATGGTAAAAGGTAGCCGATAACTTGAATCACTTCATGACATCACCAGGTGGAAGAGTGCATTTTGAGCTTTGGAGATGTGGACAGACGATAATAAAGAATTACTGAAACAAGTGTGAAGGAAACAAAACACAACTCCATGTATGTTTTTTGATGAGGAAACATCATTATAACATGGCTTAAAGTTCACAAGAGTCAATTTTGCGTAATATAAGATCTTTAAGATAATTCATTGGCCTCACAAATCATTCTGGCTATACCCTGCCAACAGTATGAGAAAAAAAAAGTACAGGTATTTCTTATATATCTGCCAGAATAATCATATACGAATACAATGAAAAGAGATGCGTGCTATGATCATGTTTACAAACCTTTATCCTGTCAATCCTGGCCTCTATCCGGAGCTGCTGCACCGTGCGTCGAGCCTGGGCCAAACCGCTCCCACTTTTGGATGACATTCTTCACACGACCTACAAAAAGGAAAACATAACAAATTAGTGCCTCATTATCGTTAAATATAGTCTACCCCATAGAATCTAAACCTATTTGTCTAATAACAAAATGTTCCCAGGATGTCCAGTCCTTATGTCAAATTACAGGTCATTTGATGGAAGTGGCTATGTGCCTTTCATAATTTCATATAAAGGGAGTATTAGCTAAGTTAAATAATATTATCTCTATGGAAAAAAAAAAGCTGTGTTTGCTCTACATTATATTGGGTGCTGTTCCTGGTTTGTAGCACTGAGTGTCCTGAACACAAGTGCACGCAGCTGCCATCCCCTTTAATGAGAGTGCAGTGGTAAGTAGGACACATGCAGAGGGAAGGCATGTGAGGTTACACCTGGAGACAGTGTTATGGCCTGGTTACAACCATAATA
The DNA here is from genome assembly GCF_026225935.1 of Boleophthalmus pectinirostris. Taxonomy (NCBI): domain Eukaryota; kingdom Metazoa; phylum Chordata; class Actinopteri; order Gobiiformes; family Gobiidae; genus Boleophthalmus; species Boleophthalmus pectinirostris. The sequence continues at coordinate 27,712,915 of NW_026571473.1, read as the reverse complement.
TTACACACACAACACAGGCAAGGCTAATTTGATGGGTGGAAGGAAGATACCAGTGGTGGAAAGAGAAAACCGAAAAGCTGTACTCAAGTAAAAGTACCGTTACATGGCTAAAAATGTACTCAGTTACTCAGCACTGCTTCCAAAATTGTTCTTAAGTAAAAGTAAAATGTATGCATGAAAATACTACCAAGGCTACTAGTTTTAAGTTACATTTTAACGACTGTGATTAGAATTATGCTCAATTACAAGCACAAATACAGGTTTAAAATAAAATGCGCAACTGAGCCCAAAAAATCAACTCAATTAAAGTAACATGAGTATTTGTAATTAGGCACTTTCAGCTCCTGCGTTTTACAAATAAGACACTATTTCAAAGTTGGCTGGACAAAAAGCTGTCCATGGGTTTATGATATGAAAAGTTAGGAGAAGTTAAAATACCCCAAAACTTAAACCAGTCCACAGGTATTATCAAAAATAAACCGAAATGCTTGTGAGTACATTTTATTTTACACTAAAGCGTAAAAACACATGAGGATCTAAAACAATGCTAGTAAGTTTTTTTGTATTCATGCATTACAAACTGTACAACTAAATGACATAGATCAGAAGAGCAGTGAGTCCTGAGCTGCTGTGACTGTTACAGTGGACATCATAGAGCTATTAAAATAACTATTAAAACACTGTATTGTTCTCTTAGACCCGTCTTGAGTTGGATTAGGGGTCACTCATTTTTCCCATATAGCACAATGTAAATACAAACTGCTTGTGTTTGGCTAACAGGGCACCTACAGCTTTCACAAAGGTCGGGTTTTACGTCAGTTTTGCTACGTTCTAGCTACGCTCATTCTGATTGGTCAAAGTGGTCATGTGCATGCAAGGAGAGCACTACTGAGTGTGGTCGGTGGGCAGGACAGCCATCAGATGTACCTAGCTGCTAAAGGGCCACGGTCTGGTGGAGATGCATGTGAAGTCCAAATGAGGCGTACTTCCTAGATTAACATCCAGTGACATCACAAGTTGGAACCGACTGTTTGGAGGTCTGAAGAATGAATGCAAGTTAACTCCAAAAAACAAGAAAACTTTTAATGTGTATAATTAATGTTGCCTTGGGCAACATTTGTGTCTATTTCTTGTAACTGCTGAAAAACCTAGAAATAACGATTACTTCTAAACTAACACTGTCATGCGGGGCGGTCCTAGACACAGGCCGACAGGACAGCCGTGGGGGGGGCGGCACGAGAGCTAGAAAAAAAACTAAATAAAAAATCGAAACCTACAACAAAGTCCCAAAAAGGAATGGTTTGGCAAAATGTTTTTGAGCTGACAACTGGGACTGCTTCATTTAAACCCACTGCCCTGACATTCAGTGTGCATATCAATTTCTTTACAGGAGGGGGTCTCAGCTGGGGAGTAAATCAGTGTAGGACCACCACTGCTGTTTTGCTTTCAAACTGTGACATGGGCTTTCACTTGTACTCTATATCACTGAGACAGGATTGGCCCACAATAAGGCACAATCTCATGTGCACAGATGCAGTAATGCTGCGATCAGACTGGACAACATTTCAGCCCTCGATTTTTGATACAAAGTCAATGGGGATGCTTGTCTAGGCTAGTCCAAGTTTATGGGGTGTGTTTTGAGTAATCATGCATTTGAGCGTTCAAGCATCCCAAGCACCAAACATAAAAGTTTGGAAATGTGAACTATTGACGCAATTCAATTCAAATGCAACAGCATTCAACTAGAAGTGTTGGAGATGACTGTGACGCCACAGTCTGAGCATAGCACATGTGCTTCCTGATGGGATATTGCTGCTGTATGCACTATGCTGCACTTATGCACAGGTCATGTCTCACTCTGGACAGACTGACCAGTACTGAAGATCACAAGTGGCACTCAGTGCGCACCTATGTGTGAACAGAAATAAACTGTTCATGATCATGGAGTTTTTATTTTAAGGGAAAAATAATAAAAAAAAACTGTCTAAGCTAGTAGTTGTGGTAGTGGTCAGTTCAAAAAACATTCATATAATATCCTCAGTACCATCACTGGCTCCTCCACAGCAGCACTATTACTGTAAGAATGTGTTAGCATTTCATGGTGTGTGTGTGTTCTGTAAAAGGGAGTTTCTGCAGCCTGCCCCTTTTCTGCAGAAGTAAAGTCCACTCCCTTTTACTGTCAATGTTTCAACACAGAGTACAGGACGAACACTGCTCTGCTGGAAGACTGTTAAACAATATTGGGTACACAGAGAAACCTTATTATTGCCACACACACTTCTATTGAAACTGCAATCACATTTTGAATACTTATTTACAGGTACTGCAATTTCTTATCCTGAGAACTAAATATGGACTGTAAGTTCATGAAGTTCATGCAACTTTTCTGGTGCAACTTTCTAATCAAAGCACATCTCCATGGAGACAAGCAAGTGGTGTACCCTCCACCTGAAAAACCTGTAGACCTTTACAAACATGTTCTGAAACACATATGATCCATATTTCAGCGTTCTGTTAAATCTTAATGCTCATGTAATCTATCTGCTTATGTCATACCTGCTTTTCCAGGAATGTTTCTCAGTATGGTTTTAAATTTTACCTTGCATTTATTTATTTATTTATTTTTTGTGTTTATACTCAAAACAGATTGAAATACATGCATTCTTACTGTAAGTGAAACTACCTCTACAGATCTAACCTGTAACTTGACCTGGTTGCACCAAATGTGTGTGTCTATGAAGATAGTCAAGTCCGTAAAGTGAAAAACTTTGTGCAAAGTAATGACATCTCCATGGAGACAAGCAGCTGACAGACCCTCCCCCAGAAAAGTTACACAATGTCAATACCTTTATCACAATCGCATTACTTGGCAGAAAAATTGCAGTTACTCAGAATAGACCAGCGCTATCTAAACTACTATCAACAATAGTACAGTACATTTCATCAGTTCCCTTTTCTTTACTAGAAATATTTGTATTGAAAACAGAAGAGAAAGTACACGCATTTGGCTGTGTGTTCCCTGCTCTGCTAAACTGCTTGGGAAGCCTCTTCATGACGTAACACTCTGTCCTGGAAGTAGGAATTGTGAAACAGGCCGTTAGGTTGGGCCATAACGTTTACGCACTTCAGACAGAGTTTCAGATGAAGCCAACTGACACTTCTGGGAAAATATTTAACTGCTCCCGGCCTGCTCAGTTTCATACAAAGAAGTGCATGTGGAGAGTGGGAAAGACAGCCTTTGGGAGTGATAGCATGGCATTTGAGTTTGAGAGCATAACACAAAACACAGATTGGGAACTTAACGGTTTCTGCGTAAAAGGAGGGCATCTGGTATAATATTTGAACCATAACTATACAAAAACACAAGCAGGTTTAAAGAAAGCTGCAGGCAAGTGCTGAGACATTTTTGTTTTGGCAGATTTTATTGTCCCCAAAGGCAAATTTGTTCTCTACATTTGACCCTGCAACCCGCCAAGAATCCGGGCACCCAGCTCCAAATCTTGAGCCAAGATCTTTCCCTTTCTTTTAGGTTGTAATTGTGAGATTTATGCATTTGTTTTGACTGATGAAAAATGGTTACATGACATATTTGAATTCCACTTATGACCAGGAGACCGAAGTGTGCAGAGATAGGGGGTAGGTTAAAACTGAATTTTTTTGACCACTCAAGCTTGAATGCAGGATTACTGAACGTGAATTGACAGAAATACAATTCAATTCAGTTCCTTTATTGTCACTGTCATATAAAATAACAACAAAATTACGCTAGAGCATCACATAAACTGCATAGTATTTAAGTAGTAGTAGTAATAGTGTAGAGCACCCACCCTATGACACCCACCACGTAAACATTACATCCACTATGTAACCATTAGAATACAGTACTAGTAATAATATCAGTGCAGCAGCAAAGGGGAATATAAACAAATCACAACAAAAAGAACCAAAAGAACTGGGACATCAAGGACAAAGCTTATGTCCCTTTTAAGTATTGTCTATGAACTATAGTGACTATGGGCGACACTGGCTCAATGGTTAGAGCACTCACCCACCAACCCGGAAAGTCAGACGATCAATTCCCGCTCAGACAGACTTCTGTTGTTGTGTCCTTAGGCAACATACTTTACCCATCTTGCCTAGTAAGAATGTGGTGCAGCCTCGTTCACTTTCTTCAATCTACACTAGGGATGTCAAAAGTATCGAAAATGAGATAATAATCAATACTAAAACTAGATATTCTTTTAGAAACTACTAGATATTCATTGAGCAGGTATTGATACAAAAAAGTCACATTCGTAGAACAGAAATGAACCTGTCCTGAATAGCTTTAGAATGATTTTGAGCTGTATAAGAGCACATAGATTAGTATACGCCCATGGACCATTATGAAACCTGCCTCGATGACTGAGAGGTTTCACAGGTATAACACCACATGGTACTACACAAGTAATTGTTGTTGAAAATCAGATTCTATTGCCTTAAGGAGGAGTGTTTTCTACGGATGTAACAATAACCGAAATATTGTCATATCATAACGTGAAACTTCTCACAATAATATCGTAGACCATCACAATATATCAAATTACAAGTCTCTTTGCTTAAATTCATTGTTATGGTGCAGCAATAGCTAAAATAAGACAGAGGGAACTACATAGACCATGATCCTTTGCTCCGTTTCAGTGTACAAGAAGAAATAACAGTTCTAAGCACTTTTAAGTCTTGTCAAGGCATTTAAGAGGAAAAAGTAGCATATTAACAGTTTTGTTAGCCTCCACAAAATATTGCAAAAATATCATATTGTGAGATGTATATTGTGAAAATATCATACATAGAGATTTGGATATTGTTACATCCCTAATCATGAGCCTCCCCACCATATTGTGAGCTTTCCCATGATATCACAATAAATATCGTACCATGAGGTTCATACCGTGATAATATCGTATCGTGGGACTTGGATATCATTACACCCCTAGTGTTTTCAATTATCACTGTGGCATTGAAATTGGTGGCAAGTCAATTCCTTAGTATTGAAATCAAGTTTGAAATGATAGCATTGACACAACACCATTACAGAGTTCTCAACTGTATTCATATAAGACATCTTATTTCTACACACAATGGTTAAAACAAATGTACCACCAGAATATCTAACTAGTATCCCACATGTACCAGTGATTTGCTGCCACTTTCTGCAGCAGTCTCCACAGAGGATGACGAGAGGGGAGGGGGGTTAAACATGGCCGACAGCAGACAGGCTCACAGGACTGAACCCTCTGATCCACCGCCCACACTCTTCCTTCCTCTTCCTCCACAGGAAACTCCACGGACTGTTGATCCTAAATGATTTAATATGGGCAGGCTGCAACGAAAATAGACGAGTGGTGCACCAGCTTCTGCAGAGCCTTTGTTCATCACAGACACAGCTATAAGTGATGACCCTGCAAGACCTTTGTACCACACGCTTCTATTTTTACATTCATTTTCAACTTCCTGTCCAGGTCATTCTGGGAAAGGAACTCATCTAATGGATTACATATTCATGGAGTTAGATAAAAGCAGAGCTACAACATTCAAAAAGTGATAATTTAAAGCAGAGCTATTATGCAGAATCGACTTTTCAGAGCTTTTATCCATGTTATAGTTGTTCCTCCTTCTTATTTACCACCTCAAAGTTGTATTAATGACTCATGCATGTTTAAGTAATCTTGAATCACTTATTTTCAAGATGCCATATTGTCAACCAATCTCCGTTTTCCACCAGCATATGCTCACTGATCTGTACTTACTTCATTCTCCAATTTTAGTTTCTAACAGATACACGGCTCTTTGTTGTGATGACATTTACAGAGATGCCAGCTCCCATTGGGCACCACAGTTTTCTAACGCAGAAGTCATTGAACTTATTTCTTTTATTAAGTCCTTTTAGATGAATATTGCAATTTAAAATGTTCAAATTATAACATAATGATCCACTGGTGTCACAGATTATAACTTTATAGTGAACACAGGCACAATATGTCTTTAAAACCCTTATTTAAGCATGGTCTGTAGATTAAGCCATTGCCATTTAATTAATTACTACTATCCAAGTACTCCTACATGCTATATTAATTTATAAAAGTTGTATTCTTATATATATATATATATATATATATAATATAAAAACTTGTGCTTGTGCAAAGTAAGTCTAAAAGTAAGTCTAAAGCACAAAGTATCTGATGCTGTTGAATTTCTCACTTCAATTTGGCATCTTGTATCTTACTGTGAACTTTTTCACTGTAAATTTTACACTGACTGACTGTTTTACAAATAGGGACAAATGCATAAAGTGAATTTCTAAATGACAACATAAAACACTTGAAAAAAAGAGAACTATGTAAACCATATATGGAGTTGTAGAATAGGTAACGTTTCCCTGAACAGAAATGTGTCATCTGCACTGGACCATGCAACCTTCAATGTGAACTATGACTGAAAAAATCACATATTACCAAAATAACAAGAAAGATTAATACATGAATGGTTAAACTGTATCAGCAACTCTAAAATACTATGTAATACTAAGGCTATAGCCAGCTTTTTGGAATGTTCCTAAATTTTTTTTTAAAAATCTGACTTCTTTGCAACGTCTATAATTTATATATGTTCTCAAACCAAAATCCATCTACTAGATACCGGAACACGTCTTGACCTCACTGCAAAAAGCAATATCTAGGTACATTAAAATGACTTATATTAAGAACATTTTACTTTATTTGAGTAGATTCAACTTGACAAGTAAAATGGTCTGCCAATGGAATAAGTGTGTATTTCATAATTCATTTGATTTTGTTTCTTATTTAAGTGCAAAGAGTTGTTGTTTTTCTTCTCTTAAGTGCAGCAAGATGTATTTTCATATTTTAAAGGTGCACGATCTAACTTTCTGGTTGGGGGTCCGTCATCTGCTTGTTTCTACAGATATGTGATTGCTCTGACTACATTTATTCAATTGCGGGTAGTTTTATTGCACAAAAATACCTAGAAAAACTGGCATTCTGACTGTGAGTGGGGTCGCCTCTCCACAAATCTGAGCTATAACTTGGTCTGGCTTGGTCTACATTAAGAGAGAAAGCTTTAATGCCACACTGTGAAACATTCCAGACAAAGCAATGGAGAAAAGCGGACGGACCCTGCAGAAAAGTTACACAATGCACCTTTAAGTACAAAAAGCCTTGTTACATTGGCAGATAATTTTACTTGTCAGGTGAAATCATGATAAAACGTTCTTAACAGAAGTAATCTTAACTTAACTAGATCTTAGTTTTTGCAGTACTTCCCCTCCAAACCCACTATAACCAGTACTTCTATACACTCTCCCTACACAGTCCTTCACTTGACCCTCTTATCACTGCTGGCGTCTGCAATGTTATTTTACACAGCACAGGCCTGACTGCACACACTGAACACATCAGTGACATTTTAACATCTCTCAGAGCTCTGACGTATTCGGGTGAGTGTGACGTCTGAAGATACTGTGGCCTACGGGAACACACAAAGGACAAATTACACACATAATAGCACTCAAATACACAAACACTGCAGGTTTACGGCTCCATTGTTGTTTATGGACACCCAAGGGACCAAGGACAGGGGTATAGGTAATTAGTCACACTAAGCTTAGGGGACTTGCAGCTATAAATAATGTAGTAGTCATTTTAAATAGGGGTGTTTTGACCCTAATCTCTACAATGACATTTGTTTAGAGTTCAAATGATGCACATGGCCCATATTATACTATTTTTGGATCCATGTTATAATGTTGTTTCCTCTTCAAAACATACCTGGAGTTGTGTTTTGTTTCATTCACACATGTTTGACACAAAAACTGCATATTTTGACATACAGAAAACACTCTGGTACACCTTGTGATGTCATGTGGTAAAACAGGAAGTGCTCCAGTGTATTTTTAAACTCCTACACCTTCACTAGAATCATCTGGATGATTTCAGTACTGGAATTGCCCATCTGTACTGAACTAAACGTAAAAGGTAGCTGTTAAATTTGAAAATTACAGAGCATTCAGAGATTTGGAGATGTAGACAGACTAAAAATAAAGGAATACTCAGACATGTGTGAATGAAAATACAACCCCAAGCATGTTTTTGACAAGGTACAGCATTATAACATGGCTTAAAGCGAATATAGGACCTTTAAAATATATTGATGATAATATGTGATAATTTCATTTTAAAAGGGAAAATGCAACAGTCTAGTCAATTGTTTCATAATTTCAGAAGTATTCCTCTTGCTTTTATTACATTATAGCAGACAGAATGTCCCTAAAGTAGCCAGTAAATAGTTTTGTATTAATTAACTAATTCAGCGTTGGTCTCATGTAGCGCCTAAGTTTCTTTAAAGGTGCATTATGTAACTTTTCTGCTGGGGGATCCAACACCTGCTTGTATGTCTTTATGTAGACAGGTGTGAAATGCTCCCTTATATGGGATTAAACAGCTACCTTGCTTTTATTTTATTTACAAGTGCTTTATGACATGCATTCTGACTAGAAGTAGAGTTTCCTCTGCACAGATCTGACCTGTAACTTGGTCCACATGAGCGTATACTAGTCTATGTGGTCTTATGCTTGTTCTGATACAGCTTGAGACCATTGTAAAGTTTTGTAAATGTGAAAATGAATTTTTAGTATTGATACCTGCACATTGAGTATCTAGCTTCGATACTAGTTTTTCGATACTTATAACAACCCTGTTGTTTAGTCCTTTCTGGAACCATTGTCTATGTTTTTTTTAAACACTCATAACATTTACTGTAATCCCTGTGGCACGTTAAACTTTAACTCAGAGCCGTTGCAGACATGTGTGGTGGTCTATGTCCATTTAAGCCCATGGTAAACATAGAGGAACTCCAGTTATGTAAAGCATGCACTAGCTTAGCATGTCAGCAGCCGTATATTCACATGTGATCAATTACAACCAATAATTCTGCCTAAGTGGAGAACCAGACACAAAAATGCATCAATAATAAGATAAGTGTTTGAATAACAACTCAAGAATGCCTGGAATGGATTAGGAGGATCGTCACTGTCTGTTGCTAGTGTCTGTGTAGTAGTAGTAGTAGTAGTCTGAGAACAACTATTCTAATTGTTTTGTTTGATAATAGCTGCGATTTAATTCTTTGTTCAGTCATTTTTCAGTGACACCCGCAAATAACGGTGAGATTCTACTGTAGCCACATCTGCCAGGGGCTGTTTTGCAGCAATACAGACTTTCTGATCACTAATAATCACACAGTAAGGCTTTCATACTTGCAAAGAGCGTAACGTGTCTTGCTTGAGGACATAATGCGATGCCAAAAGTCTGTGTTGAACTGGCAACTTTTAGGTTAGGGTGATTCAAAATGAGGAATGCTGCTTATGAAATGATAAAATGTTGTTGTAGAGATAGAGATTAGTGATTAATCAGGCCCGTCGACAGAAATTTGGGGGTCCGCGGCAAGAAGCCTTACATGAGCCCCCCTCTAATATAAATTAATAGGAAGAGGGTGAAATTCTGGGACTCAAAAAACCTGGGTCCCGGGGAAACAGACCTCTTTATCCCCCCCTGCCCTCCTGCCTGAGTAATATACACTACAACCAGTCTCAGCATAATCTGGCCCTTACTTAATAATGTAAAAATGGGCGAGGTACAGACACGTGTTTGGACCAGCTGATATTAAAAGTCCTTTATTACATGAGGCGCAACACCAGAGCGTTTCAACCACCTGACTGGTCTTCGTCAGGGGATATTAAAGGATTTTTAATAGCATCAGTCTTGTGCCTTGGGTTTGTACCTCGCCCATTTTACATTATTGAGTAAGGGCCAGATTCTGCTGAGATTTTAACTTAACCCTCGAAGAGCACTTTGACTGCAATTTTAAAGACATTTTTCATGATCCAGTGAAGCTCTCTACCTCTCCTCCATTTAGAATAATGCTACTTCTAACTTGACTTTGACAATAGAATGGCATTTTCAACACATTATAGCAGTTTCTAAGGTTCTGCCATGTGTGTTATATATGTGTGTTATAGTACTGATGAGTACTGAAAATTTGTTAAGTAAAAGTACAGTTACATAGCCTAAAATGTACTCAATTACAAGCACTGCAGCCAAAATGGGGGGATGCAGTAAAAGAAAATTCATGAAAATAACTACTCAAAGTACTAGTTACATTTTTGTACTGTTTTAGGCCCCATCCACAATAGTACGTATTCAGGTCATTTTCATTGTGGATGCAGTGTTTGTCCACACTAATCCAGTGGAAAATGGCTCCAGAGACGGAACGATCTGGTGCCTCCAGCTCCCACGAATTCATCTGAGTACGGATCTGATCTGGCACTGTGTGAAGGCCTAAAAATGTTGATACGCTTATGTAGGAACTCTAGTTGCCATCCTTATTGGACCACATCACTGTGACTTGTGCCTTCCTGATTCGCTGGGTTTGAATCTTCGTTCATCCACACCCTGAGCCGCCATGTTCATCTTAAAATCCAGTGTTACATTCAGTAACAACCGAACCTCGTCATCAGTCCACGAAAAAGATTTCATGCTTGCCATCTTCCACAGCTCGAAATTGGCTGCTGCAACTTCAGACACCGCGCTCCACTTCCTTGTTTTTACCGCCTATGTGACATTGTGACGACAGCCTAGTCATGTGACTAGCGTTTCAGGTGGTTTCGTATTATTGTACGAATAGGGAAGGCTTTGATTGCAGACACAGAAACGACGTGTCTGGACGCAAATTATTTCTGATATGGTGATTTGTGTCAGTGTAAACGTGGCCTTAGTATATTTCTGTTGATCTTTTGTACAAATATGTGTTTATTAAACTTAAAATAAAGCTGAATTAGGTAGTTTTAAACTGTAACATGCATCTTCTTGGAATTTTGACCAATCAAATCAGACTGTGCAGTGCTGTAATGTAGGTCAGTAAGTCTGTGAGTGTAAAAATGAGCAATCAGACAGCAGTGAAAATCTCTCTTTTGGACAATCAAACAACCATCACTTCTACATCTGTAATCTCTCAAATGCCCAAAGTGACTTGAGATCATTGTCTTGATGAATTCAGACATCTCCACACAAGTCTGCGCTCAGATCTTTGGTGTTAAACAGGTCTGAGTGAGATGGTTTTGGCAGCACATCTAAAGCCTTGTTACTCACCACAGGACAACACCGCTGCAGTGTCATAAAGTCTGTGTTAGCTAAGAGGGGCCCACCTGCACCCAGCCACATCAAAGCACACAAATACTTCAAAAAACTACTTCAAAATGACTTTTATCAGTGCGCTCACAGTACTACACGTGTTTGACTAATATCCAGGGTTGAAAGTACAAAACCTTACCAGGGAAAATACCATACATTTTTAGAAGAGACTGTTTGAACTTCACTCAAATACAGTTACCTACAGTACCTGGATAACTTTTTAATACAACTGTGAATAAGTCTACAAGTGAAAAAAGCTTAATGTTGATAAGTTGTCTTTCTTTGTCTAATTTTATATCTATCCTTTGCAAATACCAGACATTGTTCATTCTTAATATTTTGTCCTTCAAATTACATTACTGTAAATTCAATTTCTAAATCAAATGTGACGTCCTGACAGTACTAACTCTTTAAAGGGACAGTCTGGAATTTTGGACATAGGACCTACTGAGCCAGAGTGTTGGAGATGTGTGGAGACACTTTTTAAAATATTCTATCCAGTCCTTGTATTTGCAGAGGTCGCTGGTGCTAGGCCATTGCATGTCAATGGCCATAGTTATCCTGCCACTAAAAACAGTCTTACCCACGCCACAAAACACCTGAAGTAAATCTGTTATTACACCAGACTGTCGGTGTAAATGTCTGTGTTGATAGAATCATTTCATAAGTAAAACCAACCTTGCATTTGAAAGATTTATGTCTGACCAGCAGCAGCGAGTTGCACTTCCTGATAGAAAGCTTGGCAGTGGCGGACTGATATCACCTGTCTTACCGGCAAAGTAAAATTCTGCTGCTGCTGAGAAAATAGTCCCTCAACATGCGATGGTTCATGCGATGCAAGGTTAGGTTTATTTCAAACATTATTCTATCAACACAGACATTTACATCGACAGTGGTGTAATAAAAGATTTGCTTCGGGTGTTTTGTGGAGTGGGTAAGACTGTTTTTAGTGACAGGCTAACTATGGCCATTGACATGCAATAGCCTAGCACCAGCGACCTCTGCAAATACAAGGACTGGATGGAATATTTTAACAAGTGTCTCCACACGTCTCCAACACTCTGGCTCACTAGGAAATGAGGTCCTATGTCCAAAATTCCGGACTGTCCCTTTAAGCTACTCTTACTCCATAAACATTTTTTTTTACTCTAACTTGGGCAATTTCTTCGACTACTTTCTACTTCTACTTGAGTAATATTATTTTGAAGTCAAATTGTTGGCTACTTCTTGGGCCCGTCTGTACATGATAACCACAGAATAGACAACACCACACTAGGGCTTGGCATTTTACCTTCTTAAATTAACTTTTCAAATAGAAATATTGAAAAAGAATCATCATAGCATGCACAGACATTCTGGCACGCAACTAATACCAAAATAATTAACACATTAGCAACTATTGTTTTCAGTTTACGATTCCCGACAAGTTATTCGGAAGCGCCGTCTGTCTCCTATAAATCAATCGTTATCACCTAACACCAGAGTGCAGGCCGATTATCTCCACAACTGTTACAAACCTACCCGGCAACAACCCTGATGCCCTCCCGTAAGCCAACATAAGCTGGCCACATAGAGGCACGGAGACAATGCAATAGCTGTTTGTGCATTGTGCAAGAGGGAGTGTAAGGGGGAGGGGGGGACAGAGGCACCGGGGTGGCAGTTAGGGGGCCTCTGGCAGGGCTAACGGCGCCCCCATCAGAGCTAATCTGGGACGGGACGATGGTATCAGGGAGCCACGGTGTCCAGCCAGCCGTGCAGAGGAAAGAGACAGAACTCCCAACACAAACAAATGCATGTCTGCCGCGCTCAGAGTGAGGGAGATAGACAGGGATAGTGGTGGGGTAGGGAGGCTAAAAGTATGGTATGGGGGCTAATGAAGGGTGGGGCAGGAAAGAGCGTATGTGCAGAAAGTAGTAATGTGATTTAATAGGGATAAAAGGGTGGTTCCTTTGTGTAATTGTGCAGTACCTGATTTTTACTGCGTTAAAAACGTGAGAAACAGAACTAGTTTATTTGAAACTGTTGTGGTGCATGATCTAAAGTTATTCCTCCCTTACTTTATGCATCCCAGGCAATTTAACTTTTCACAATGTTCAGAGGCATGTGTTTTGCTGTCACTGTAAAGTAGAGGTCTGGACCCGACGCAAAACAGTGAGGCACAATGCAGGAGTGGGCGGGTGGAATGATAAACTGCAGTCCTGCAAACTAAATATGAGGATGAAGTAAAATATATAGATGATTAATGTTTGCCTATCAAACATCATTTGTGCTAGATATTTTATTTGGTATTAAAGGCAAAAGAAATAATTCTATTTGTCAACTGGACAAAAATTTATTTGGTTTAATATGTTTCGCAGCTCATCCAAGCAGCTTCTTCGGTCCTGGTGTACACTGCCTTATATCTGAACAGACGAGCTAGTTTCGGTGTTAGTTTCAGAGTAGTTTCAGAGTAGTTAGCTCCTCTCTTCAGGCAGATATAAGGCAGTGTCCACCAACATTTGACCAGATCTCAAGAAGCAGCTTGGATGATCTGCGAAACGTATTGGACCAAATAAACCTGTATCCAGTTGACAAGTTGAATTTCTTCTTTTTGCCATGGATTCTACCTGGATGACCGACACACATTTAGCATTAATAAAAACATTTTAAGCAGCCTAAACTTGCAGATGTAGCTTAATCTCGCGCACATTTTAGACAATTCCTTTACGCTTCTCCGTATTTGATAGAGCTTAAGAAAGTGAATATCCCTATTTTGTGGGATTTGCGGGCGGGAGTGGGAAAAAATATCACAGATTTGGGCGGGAGCAGGAATGAAATTTACAGTTCTTTGCAGGGGTGGGTGGGAGTGGGACTGCACAATGCGGGTGCGGGCGGGAGCGGGACTGAAAATTCTGTCCCGTGCAGACCTCTAATGTAAAGGTAACAACAACAACCATGCTAACACACACTTACTGATTATCGGACAATAAAATCTTCTATAATTAGATTCAGATAGCATGCAACTGACTTATTTTAACCTCAAGAGCTGCTTATACAACCAGGCCCACTGACAGAAATTTCAGGGCCTGGGGCAAAACACCTCACATGGGCCCCCTTGTAATATAAACTAATAGGAAGAGGGTCCAATTCTGGGCCCCTAAAACCCTGGGGCCCGAGATGACAGACCCCTTTGTCCCCTCCGTCTACTGCCCTGCATACAATATATCTGTCCTGGGGCAAGACGGGTACAGGAGCTTTTCTGTACTTTGATGGTGTAGGGTCCGCACTTGACTTCATTGTTATTGTTTTGTCAAGAATGTTCCACAGTATGGCATTAAATTTCCTTAGGTCAGGAGGTTTAATACCTTGGACAAAAGGGCGTTGCATTAGGTAGGGCATAACATCGCAAATCACTGCACAGAAGAAAAGAAGATTTGGTGTGGTGACAAAATTCCCAATACACAAAAGATGCAGACATCCGAAAATAAATCAATGACAACGGCAACAAATATGAGCCTTATGGGTGATTACAATGAATGCACGTGACAATGAAACAAACACGCACAACGGACTGCATTTTTTACTGGTTATTAGAAACAAACAGGCACAACGGACTGCATTTTTTACTGGTTATTAGAAACAAGCAGGCACAACGGACTGCATTTTTTACTAGTTATTACTAATACTCCAAATATGGGCATGTCTTTGGGCGGCAGGAAGTCAGAATCTCACATTTCTTCACACGGTCCCACCCACTATTATAAGTTTTGAAATATTTTTATGGAATATTAAGTGTGTGATGAACCATATTCACCAAGGCTATTTACATTGCCACCTTCTTAGTCACTGAAGTGTCATATTAGTCATCAGTGCTATATTTAAACTGTTAATTGCAACACCATAATATGACCAGTGAATGAATAACCAAACACATAGATAGAGAAGTTAGAGGTGAACTGTTCTTAAGGGGTTCAAGCTTCCTGTTACGAGTGACATTTTGAGGACAATTCAAACAATGTAATATTTTTATTTTAGTTGTTGTCTTGTGCAACTTTTCAAATGTTTTTTTTCATTGAGATGTTGTTGCTTTGTCTGCAATGTTTCACAGTACGGTTTTAAACCTCTCTATCTTCATGGAGACCAAACCAGACCAAGTTACAGGTCAGATCTGTGGAGAGGCAAACCCATTCACAGTCAGAATGCCTGTTTTTCTAGGTATTTTTGAGCTAGCTGTAATCCAATAAATGTAAAGTAGAGCTGTTTAATGTCATATTGTGGAACATTTCATATCCACAGAAACATGCAGATGATGTACTCCCAACCAAAAAGTTACACAGTGCACCTTTAAAGGCACTGTACCTGATTTTTACCCTCTAAAAATATGAAAAATAGAACTTATTTGTTTTAAATGGTTTGCGGTGGTCCAAAGTTATTTCTTATTTTAAGCACCAGTTTAGAAGCATTTTTCACAACTTTTCCCATTGCAACTAACTAGCATGCTACTGTGCACTTCCTGATACTCAGGCATTAACACACTTCATAAACAGATGCAAACTGTACACAGCAAAGAAACTTAGAAACTACAAGATTACTCAAAATATATTGCAAAAAATTGGGTTCCGTGCCTTTAATCTTGCCAATATTGCCCACCCGTTGCGGTAAACCTAACAACTAGCATGCTCCTGCACACTTCCTGATACTCGGACATTAAAACGCTACATAAACAGATGCAGACAGTCCACAGCAGAGTTGTTTATACAATATATCTGTACTGGGACAAGAAAAATTTGCTCAAATACAAAAAAACCTGTCGCGGTGCAGCAAACGTCTAGCAAGACACTGCGCACTTCCTGATACTCAGACATTAAAACTGTTCAAAAATAGATGTGGATAGTACACAGTGGAGTTGCTTATACATTATTACTCAAAATATATGGGAAAAAATTGGCCTTTAATCCTGCCAATGTTGTCCACCCCTCGCAGTACAGCTAACAACTAGCATGCTCCTGCACACTTCCTGATACTCAAACATTAAAACACTAAATAAACAAATGCAGATAGTCCACAGCAAAGTTACTTATACAATATTACTCAAAATATACTGGAAAATATTGGGTACCTGCCTTTAGTCCTGCAAATATTGTCTACCCATCACGGTACAGCTAACAACTAGCATGCTACTGTGCACTTCCTGACTTACACTTAATAAACAGATGCAGACAGTACACAGCAGAGTTGCTTATACAATATATTAGTAATGGGGCAAGAAAATTTGCTCAAATACATGGGGAAAACATGGATGGTACTGCCAATATTGTCCACCCGTCACGGTACAGCTTAAAACTAGCATGCTATTGCGCACTTCCTGCTACTCAGACATTTAAACAGTTCAAAAATAGATGTGGGCAGTAAACAGAGGAGTTGCTTGTACAATATGTCTGTGCTGGGCTCACTCAAAATACATGGGAAAAAATTGGGTACAATGCCTTTAATCCTGCCAATATTGTCCACCCATATGTCCACATCATGCCTTTTAGACTTCGCTCGACTAACCTGATCTACCAGCCAATTACATGCTTTTTAGCGCAGAGCTTACAGTCTGACTAAAGCACTAATTTCCTTCAGAGTGGAGTGACTGCAGCCGTGATTCCCTCCTCCTCAGGTTTTAATAGACCGTTAAACGCTTTGAGAGAAGAGCTGACTGAGAAGAACAAACAGGAGGAGCTGGGGAAATGCACAGGCTTCTCATGGGCTGAGTCACAGACAGACTCTTTCTCACACATACAAGTAGACACATTAAGAATAACTGCACAGCTTTACGCCAATGTGTTGTGGGCTGGTTTTGTGTATACCTGAGTAGGGCGAGGTTAGAGTAGTGCTTTCTCCTAGTGTTTGTTTTTCACACGTGCAAAAAAAAAAAAAAGCCTGAAAAAGAAAAAAAGCATCTAGAAATCATCAAGAAAATCATGCATAATTCAGTTCACAGTGCAAATACTTCTGAGAATCCCATGCACGCACATTCCCTGGGGGTGTGACGTTAACTCTAAGCACTGCTCTGTCTGAGGCTTTGTTAGACTTTAATCTGAGCTTTAATTTAACACAATCTGGCCATGAAGAACTGATTTGTTGGAAGTACTAGTATAACAGGTGAGCTGATTTTGCTGTTAAACAAGTCCATCTCAAATAACTTTACAGTCGCACGCACTAGTAAGCATTAACAAACAGTTTTTCAGTTAGTCACTCTCTTATTTTTCTTAAATTTTTGTTGAAAACATCTAAACAGGACTAGGGCTGGGTATCATTAAGAAGTTGCAGATACAATACATGCCTCGATACATGGACCACGATACGATACATATCTCAATACAGTGCACTTTCGAATCAATTTGATAAGGTTCAATAAAAAAATAATGGCTAAGTCATGGCTGTGATACTAAAAGTCTTTGTGTTTCATATTAACTTTGCAAAAGACATGGTTTAACAAACATTTTAATCATCAAAACAGTGAAAATGTCAAACATGTCTCATAAACAAGTTTCCTTCTTCTAAACAAGCAACAAAACTGTAGCGCTGTAACAAAATAATTTAGTAAAATATACCAAAAAATACTCTTGGCGATATATCGATACAGCAGCCCATGATATCGATACTGTATCATTAGATTAAACAATACGATAAATCGATATTTTTGCACACCTCTAAACAGGACTCTTGTATTTTTTATTTGAGTTTTCAGACAATCTTTTTGTAACATGTAACAATAATCGAAATATCATGATATCATATTGTCAAAGGTCTCACAATAATATCGTGGAACATCACAATATATCCAATTATAAACTTCTTTAATTTAATTCATTGTTTTGTTGTAGCAGCAGCTAAAAAAAGCAGAGTAAACTACATAGACCATGATCCTGTGCAGTAACTCGTCTAAAACAGTAAATTTGCACCAAAGTTGTGTCAAGAAAGGAAAAGAAAACGTATAATTTTTCAATTATTGTAGCATCTCCACAATATCACAATAAATATCGTATCGTGAAATGAATATCGTGACAGTATCGTACCGTGAGATTTGCATATCGTTACATCCCTAGTGTTTTCTGATATGTGCATTGTGTCGCTATGATAAATGATGAACATTCTGCCATACACACCCATACACGTACAACCCCTGCATGATTTCACTGCACAGAATCAATGCCATAATAACCTAAGCTAATGCTTAATTAGAACAATTAGAATGTGGTCATTTACATAACTAACAAAAGCAAATGTGTCTGCAGGTACACTTTTCCAGCATACCAAGCTTCAGTATCTATGATGCAAATTCTACTTGACATGTACCACCATGCGCAATCATTACTCAGACGCCCAAGGACAACAGCCAAATCTCATGAAATGTAATAATGGCGTCCTTGTGGGGTAGAAAGTTTGTATTCATAATTCAACTCTGACACTACCACTTTGTACAGACAACATCACACATTCCACAGTACACTAAGAAACTGTTCTCATGGAGGCACAGTGACATGCAAAGAAATAAATAATAACTGTTATTTTTAAGTTCCTATATTATGCAAAACTTGTGAGCTTTAAGCCATGTTATAATATTGTCACCTCCTCACAAACATACCTGGAGTTGTGTTTTGTTTCACACATGTTTGAGTAATCCTGGTTTATTAGTTTATACATTTCCAAAGCTCAAAATGCTCTGTTCCACGTTGTGATGTCACGAAGCGGTAGTTCTCAAGTTAAGAGTTATTTTACCTTTTACCATTCAAATAGGCAATTCCAGGGTTTAAAATAACCTAATCTAGTGGTGTATGGAGTTCAAAAACACATTGGAGCACTTCCTGTATTACCACATGACATCACCAAGTGGAACAGAGTGTTTTCTGTTTGAGAGAAGAACAGGATTTGTGTGTTAAACATGAATGAAACAAAATGTAAAATGTGAATGAAACAATACAAAACTCTGGGTATGTTTTTGAAGAGGAAACAACATTATAACACAGATCAGAAAATAATGCAGTATATAGGTTGTTGAAGTGACCAGAAAAGTTACAAAGTGCAGCTTTAATCACTCAATCATTTACATTTGCAAATGAATCGATATCACAATTTGAGTTAGACTTAGCTGAGCTTTATTGATCCACAAGAGGAAATTATTTGGACACAGTAGCTAACACATAACAATATAATAACAAAAGAAAAAAATATAAACGGTAGTTATGTGTTACTGCTATTAAATCACAAGGGTTTAAATTATTTAGATAATGGAATTTCATCTGCAAAAAACTAACGTTTAATACAAAAGTGTGCTGTACTTGTAGTTTAAACCCCTGCAATCATGTTCTGAAATGCATTCGTTTCTTGTATTGGGTCATATTTACACTTAACTCAAATGTTAACACGCCTGGATTTGTTTACATTGCACTGAACATAATCCTACTTTTTTGACCTATATTGCAAAACCAAATCCCAGTCATAATACTTCTGAAGTAGCTACCCCAGGTGTTATAAATCCACATTTTGTTCTTTGATATTGTTTCCTCAAAGTCACACGTTTAGTTTGGTGGATGTCGCTTTGATTTCTCCAGAACAGGATGTGAAACTTGGCCTTACGTCTGATGGCCAGATGCAGCCCTTTGTTCCAGCAGCTGTGAGTATAAATATAGAAAAACGCTGTCATACACACTATAGTAGTACTACAGTAGTCAGTACTACTAAGGCGGAGCGCAGGGGTGTTGTCCTGATATGAACTGTCTGTATTCATGTCACATTGTTGGCTCCAGGCGGGTCTGTGCACACGTGACTGATACTCTGAGAAGGTGTGGGTTAAATGAGGTGACTAGATTAACCATAAACATTACTATGAAATGTCCTCTGATGATTTTGAAGAAGTTCCAGAGATGATAGGTCACGGCAGGGCTGCACAATTTTTGGGAAAAAAAAAAACACCAACCAAAGATTTTTTCTGATAAGTATTGCGATATATGTTAAAAAAGTAGGCTTGTGTTTGGAGTGCAATGTAAACAACTACAGGAGTGTAAATATTTAAGATAAGATAAGAAGAAATATGAACTGTTAAACTAATACTAATTTCAGAACATGTTTGTAGGGGTTTAAACTAGGTATAGATATAAAAAATAAGATTTGGTGCAGACTGTAAATTGTAAACAACTCCAGGAGGGTTACAAGCTTAATATACCAGTTAGCCCCGATAGCGGTGCATTACATACGTCACGGCAAAATAGCAGCGATTGGTTAAATAAAAAAAAGTACCTGCCTACCATCGAGTGAACGAATCCTAATGCTGCGAGGTCTGACGGTTTCCACCTAGGTTATAGGAAAATTCCTCACAGGGAAATGTGTCCTCTGCAGTTGACCCATCCTGGATCAGTGGACTTCAGGACTTCCTTGCCGGATCATTACCATATAGTGTAATTTTTGGGGGTGAAATGGCAATGTGCAGAAAACCCACCCATAAGGAGAACATGCAAATACCACTCAAGGACCAAACATGATTCAGTCGTAGCTATAATACACATACATGATATGTTGCATTCATGGTTTGACAAAAACTTTTGGTGACTGAAATTGTGCAACATTGTGGGACTGTAACTCAAGTTAATTTCTTTTCAGGGGTTTTAAAATTTAACCAAATGGAAAGTGATTCAAAATTTCATAATCATGAGTAGATTTTTTTCTTTTCTCTTTAGTTTTTTTGTTTTGTTTTTGAGTATCCCACAATTTTTTTTTTATATAATGTCAGTTCAACAGTAGGGGATTAAAACTTTGCAAAAAATAAATAAATAAATAAATCTTACAACATCCTTTTTTAGTCAACTATGTTTTCAGTGTTACTATAGGCAACGTTTGAGTGCATATACATACTGAAAACACAACACAGGAAAACACTGTGAGGTGCATGTTTAAACAGCTTGTGTGAACTTTGGCTTCGCAGCAACATTACATTAATTTTTTACATGTCATCATAAATAATCGTCCTGACTGTTTTTACATTTCTCTCATACTCAAAAGACAAATCAAACAGAGCTGTGACTTGGCGGATAACATTTTCAAATACATTCTTGGCCCAAATTCCAATCACTTCTTGAAAATCAGGGGCAAAGAACTTACTGAAAACATTCACAGAAAAATTGAATATTACACTTTGTTACATTCCTGGCTTCTATTTTAACCACAGCGTATCTCAGCTATCATTATTTTGTCGGTCTCTTCAAGTTTGTTGTGTCCTTGGGCAAGACAACTTTGATTGCCAGAATGTGACGTGAGAATGATTTGTGGCAGGCTATAATTGGAGGAACTGTGGGACTTTATAATATTGAAGATGGTGAATGATTTCCTGTTAATTACATGATTGAAGTATTTTGTGTCAAATGTCAAGTAGTTTTTAATGAAACCTCTTTTACTTGGACACTATTTTAATGTGAAGTTTTACACCAGATGCTTTTCTCAACATTAAAAGGTACACTTTATGAGTTTTTGCTTTTTCAGGAATATTCCACAGTGTAGCATTAGACACATCTATCTCCATGGAGACAAGCAGGTAAGGCAACTACGTCAAGGTAAAGGTCAGATCTTTGGAGAGTTGACCCTGTGCACAGTAAGAATGCATGTTTTTCCAAGGCATTTGTTTGCAATAAAAGCTACAATAAATACAAAATAGACAAGATTTTAATGTAAAAAACAAAAATACAGTTTATACAGTTGATTCAATTTCGCAAGCTCATGCTATGTCATTATTTATATAGAGTTCTGCATGTTTACCGTGACCAGATATCATCATTTACCCATGACGGTTCCAGTTTTGAATCCTGTATCCCCTGTCCCTAGCCAGACTGGTGCCAACTAGTGCCTCCACTTATTTTCATTTCTCTCCAATAAGTAGGTCAGGAATCGGAATACACTAGACAGTTCGCAAAAACCCCGGAAATGCGAGTACGGCACCATTCACTCAGCGAAGAGCCATATATTCTGTGTTGTCAACAGTTCCCGAGATTGAGGATTTAAAGCCGGGATAAAGAGAATGTTTGGTGAATTTGATCAAGGGGAAAGACGTTATTGCTCTTCTTCCTATGGGATTTGGGAAAAGCTTAATACACCAGTTAGCCCCGTTAGCAGCGCATTACATACGTCAGCAGCGATTGGTTAAATGAAAAAAAGTACCTGCCTACTGTCGAGTGAACTAATTCTAACACTGCGATGTCAGACGATTTCCACGAAGTGAAACCAGCTGATGAATCAGGCTACCCTGTCCCAGCAGATTTATCCAAAACCAGTGGTTTGTCCCAGTTTTATACAAGAAATGTCCCAGGTATCTCTATTTTTGACCAATTTGATCCCTGCCAACAGTAAAGACAGGCATAAATGGTCATTTGTTTAAGTAAAATGCAGAAAAGCTGCTTAAGAATGACAAAAACTCAAAGAAAACATGACTATACTGACTCACATTAATGCAGAGTGCTTAACAATTTTCCTTAATTACGCACTTGTTTCACAATTTTATTATTACCAATCCCAAACCAGGGACAACCCAGTTTTTTTTATTTTGAAAATCTGGTCACTCATGCCTCTTCATAATAATCTCCCTTAACCTAATCCAGCCAAATTGTGCACACAGCTTCACTTTGTTCACTAGCTCCAACCACTACTAACTCAAAAATAACTTCTATTGTCTCCTTGTAAATGCAGTTGAGAAACAGTTGTCTGCCTCCGCTAGCGTGCTGTTCTTGTTGATGTTGCAGAGTCATAATTCTCCTGTCTTCACGTGGGATTTGGAGGAGACAGGGCAGAGTCGGAGAGAGGGGGGGCAGCGGCGGCTCGGGCTCCAGGAAAAGCCCAGAGGTTACTCCGAGTGTGACTGAGTTTGTGAAGGCTCGGCGGGACTGTCTGCTGTGAGCGCGACACCTGTCTGGAAGCGGGGCCAACCGAGACAGTCAACAACAGACCTACAGCAGAGTTGCTTAGCGAGTGTTGGCGTGCATGTGTCAGAGCAGGGTTATAGGAAATGTCAGTTACAGTAGATTTACAATTGTTGTCATGCAAAGTTTAAGGTCATTCCACACCGAGTAAACAACAGATGGACTTTTTTATATAAGTCTTTTTACAAGCTCATGTTTAGAATTCCATTTTAGCTTAGGGTGACCAGATTTTCAAAATAAAAACCTCGGACATCCCTGATTTGGGTTTGCTGGTAATAATAAAATTGTGAAACGAGTGCGTAATTAAGGAAAATTGTTATGCACTCTGCACTAATGTGAGTCAGTAGTCACATTTTCTTTGCATTTTGGTGATTTTTAAGCAGCTTTTCTGCATTTTACCTAAACAAATGGACAATTTATGCCTCTCTTTACTGTTGGCAGGGATCAGATTGATCAAAAATAGGGACACCTGCAACATTTCGTGTATAAAACTGAAACGAATTAGTAGTTTTAATAATACAAATCTGCTGGGACAAGGGACACAGGGCTCAAAACTCGGCCTGTCCCGGGTAAATAAGAATGTCTGGGCACCCTAACATAAGCTACTAGAATGTAATTAGATGTAAAGCAGTTGTGTAAGAGCTGCCTTAAGGTTAATCACAGCATGTAATATGATATAGCTTCAGTACCTTACTGTGTGTCTGACAGCAGCAGTTACGGAGAGAGGGGCGACGTTTTTTCTATATAAAGTGAATTAGAGCCAGAGCTGATGGAGCTTGAAGCGTACACATGCTCACTTCCTATCTGGAACATGGAGGCTAGCAAGTTAGTTATGTCCATTTATACCAGACCTAGGTTTTGTACAGCTGCAGAGCCACATACAACCCTTTGGTTGACTCTGACTAGCCTCTTTAAGTTAATTTGGAACTACAAAATAATCGTATTTTACCATTTTACTTCATGCATGGACTAAAACGGCATTGCTGTTATTTTAAAGGTGTTTTTTTTGTAAGACAACCTCATTTTTTCATTGCTTAGTCATAACATAAACTCTTACCAGTCTTACCAGCTTGTCAAAACAACGATAATTACTCCGTTTTATAAAGAAATACAATAATACAACAATAATAATATTATGCAGAGTTGAGTTAAGCCTTTTGGCCCGGCCTTCCACAATATTTTCTTTCATAGTTTCTCATGTGGCCACATGGAAAACACAATTGCCCATTCTTGATTAATACAGTCTATGTGTAGAAACTAAACATGCTCACAAACAAAGAGTTATTTAAAAAAAAAATCATATTAGTTCATTTCAATGTAAATTCTTTTGGAGAAATTTAAGAATCTATAGTGTTGCCAAAGAACAGGTACTTTTTTGATACCTAGTGAGTATTGAAATGTCCATATTTTGAACTGATTTAAGCTCCAAAATGGTTTGCGTTACTTATTATTTATGCAAGCAGGTACAATTAGAGTTAAATTTAAGCACACTGCTTTTTTCTTCAGAATTTGCCAGTAAACGTTTTCTAGTGTCTATTTTAAACCAAAAAAGTGACATATTCAAAAACTGAATACATGAATGAAGTAACTACATTGCACAAAGACTAGACGGCGCGTACATTTGTGTCGCCGCACCTCAAATTCCTGAATCTGCTCCAGGTATTTATCTGGAGTGACTGAGATTGTTGTTTTTGCAAATACCTGGACCTTAGGCATGACTTTGCAATAATATAAAAAATCTGACACAAAAACACATTTCTATATTTGCATATTCTCAAAACAGAGGAGCGCGTGACACGACCTCCTCCCCCTGTAATCTTCTGCAGCCAAACGTGCAGCGCCAGAGTGAATTATGTCTACTATGAGCACGAGGTGGGCCCGGCTTCCTCCTCCACATGAAAGGAGCAGGATCTGTCCCCACCCAGTCATGAGAGAATCACTCCCCCAACCAGAGACCCAGAGACCCACTCCCCCCATCTGCCCCAACAGCCAGCAGCCAGCCTCCACCAAAGCTCTGTGTACTGGCCAAACATTCCCCCAAGGAGGAGGAAAAGTGAGCTGTCCCACCAACACTTCCTGTAGCCCTGAGGCACCGCTCTCCCCCACAACCAAAGAGAAACTAAAGTGTGTAAGTGACATTCTCACAACCTTAAGAAAGTGGGAACATATTCACACTTTTGATTGAATCTCAAACAAAAAAGCAACAAAATATGCTTCTTGTCTTTTGATTTTTGTAATGTAGCAAGCAGACAATGAAATTAGGGGCCAGTTTACACGAGAATGCTTGAGGATAAAATTGACAAAATATTTTATCAGAAGTGCCTTTCGTATAGACAGTGACGCCATTTTTGGTGCTTAAAAATGCAAAAATCTGAAACCACCCTCCAGAGTGGAAAAGCTGAAGACTAGTGGTGTAACGATATCTAAGTCCCACGATACGATATCGTCACAGTATGAACTTCACCGTACGATATTTATTGCGATATCATGGGAAAGCTCATGATATAGTTGGGAGGCTCACGATTAGGGATGTAACAATATCCAAATCTCTCAGAACGATGCTTTCATGAAATACATCTCACAGTACAATATTTATTGCAATATTTTGTAGAGGCTAATAAAATATCGCAA
The DNA here is from genome assembly GCF_026225935.1 of Boleophthalmus pectinirostris. NCBI lineage: Eukaryota > Metazoa > Chordata > Actinopteri > Gobiiformes > Gobiidae > Boleophthalmus > Boleophthalmus pectinirostris. The sequence continues at coordinate 27,687,117 of NW_026571473.1, read as the reverse complement.
TAACTGTGAATATGTTACTTTTTCCTCTTAAAATGCCTTGACAAGACTTAATCCAAAGAACTAAGACTTAAAAGTGCTTAGAACTGTTATTTCTTCATGTAATCTACACTGAAATGGGGCAAAGGATCATGGTCTATGTAGTTCTCTCTGTCTTTTTTTCGCTATCGCTGCACCATAACTCTTAATTTAAGCAAAGAGACTTGTGATTCGATATATTGTGATGTTCCACGATATTACTGTGAGAACTTTGATGATACAATATCACAATATTTCGGTTACTGTTACATTGCTAATGAATACACTTCACCGTAGTATTTCTGTCTACACTGCCCAAGACGCAAAACTCTAGTCAGATCTGCTCACATTGCATACGCGTTCACGTCACATACATGTGACACAGAAACCTGGCATGCATAGCCAATATCCTCCTGAAAACACTGTCTAAACGCAGAATAAAAAGTGAAGACGCGACGCCACTTTCACATTTTCTGTTCAAACCATCATCATATAAACGTAGCCGAAGATAAGCAATTCTTTATTGTACAATTGGCACAACACTACAGCTGGGAATCACATTTAATTTAATCATGAAAACAGCGAATATGTCAAGTGTAAAGTGTAAAGTTTCCTTCCACAGTTTCCCTCCTACAAAGAAGCAACAAAATCGTGGTGAGGCCACATAAAAAAAACTGCAAAAAGATACCAAAAAATACTAATAGGTAATATATCGATACAGCAGCTCACGATAACTTTACTCCATCACCAAATATTTGCACATCCCTACTCAATGCAAGATGTGGCTATAAAAGTGCACAATGTAACTTTTCTGGTGGAAGTTCTGCTATGTTCTTAACTTTATGGAGATGTTATGATTTGCTTAGAATGTTTCACAGTATGGCATTAAACTTGTCTTTCTCCAGGGAGGCAAACATTTGACACCACATGGGATTTGTGGAGAGAGGGGCTCACTTACACTAAGAATGCATGCTTTCCAGGTATTTTTTGAGGAGTAAAAACATCTGCAACTGTAAGAAGATAGCCAGAAAATGTCCTTCTACAAATTCTCCAAACTTGGCGTGAACTTTGAACGTTTAATCATGTAATCCTTTTTTGTTTGTGAAGAAAGTCTTAAAAAACCTTCAGTTAGACAAATGGAGATTTTAAGATGAAAAACTTTTATTTGGCATCTTAAGATTGTACCACATCTCTTTCTGTGTGTTTTTTTCTTTTTTTTTTGTTAATGCATCTGTATCATTTCCCAATAATATTTGACATTTTGCTCTGATCTCTATCACAGCTATGTGCTCATTTGGCAATTAATACACTCCCATTAGTCATTAATAGACTCAACCATTAGTCAAGCATGCATTCATTTTAATACAGATCTAAATTATGCACAGATCTCACCCTCGTGCCTGCATAAGCCAGCATGTGCGGCCGTAGAAGTGAGTGAGGACTGTCCTGTTCTCACACTGCTCTCACATGGCAAGGGCCTCTTTGTTTCCGAGAAGAGAGATTTCCCAGGAAAACTGCAGCAGCTTGGAGTTTTGCATAATCCCACTATTTTTTCTCAAGAATGTTATTTGGGGACTTTTCCGCTTTATGTGTTAATTATGCAACGTGACAAAATGCTAATATGAAGCCAATTACTATGTTTCGTGATGGTAAAAGCAGTAGGGCGGGGGGGCTGTGGTATGGGGTTAATTGTGGGAGAAATGCCAGATCTGGAGAAAGTTAAAATGCGTGTGACAGATTAAACCATCGTTAATGTAATTATATTTTTAAGACGTTACAAAAAATCTTAACTTGAAGTTTATCTTTTTTTTTTTTCTTTTTTGGTTGGACATGGCCAAAAGATATGACATAGTTAAAGTCAAAAAGTAGTAGTTATGATTAGAAATTACTGCACCTTTATGTTGTTTATGTCAGAAAACTGAAAAACAGAAAACTGGTCAGAAAAAACGCTTTCCTTGTGTGCCGTAACATGTTCATGGATTTTTTGTGTTGATGACAAAGGTAGAGGTTAGGGGTGTGCAAAAAATATCAAAATATCAATGTAGTGTATCGTTTAATGTGATGATACTGTATCGATATATCGGCAAGAGTATTTTTTTGGTATATTTTACAAAATTATTCTGTTACAGTGCTACAATTGTGTTGCATGTTTAGAGGAAGGAAACTCGTTTTTGCAACACATTTGACATTTTCACTGTTTTGATGATTAAAATGTTTGTGTTTCATATGAACTTTGCACAAGAAGTGGTTTAACAAACACTTTCAGTATCACAGTCATGATTTAGGCTTTATTTTTTATTGAACCGTATCGAATCAATTTGAAATATATCATATCAAATCGAAAGTGCACTGTATTGAGATTTGTATCATATCGTGGCCTATGTATTGAGGTATCTGCAAGTTCCTAATGATACCCAGCCCTAAAAAAAAAGTAATTTTAAAACTCACAGCTACTTCCTGTATTTTTGTAATTTTCATCTCAACTTTTTTTTTTTTTCCCCACAAACTGCCCTTTGACATAAAACAATGACAAATACTGTACTTCCCCCAGGTACTATCCCACCAAGCCAAGTAATAATGAGAAAAAAACACCATATGCACTTTAAGTAAATATGTTTTAAACACCTTTAGTTGAATTGTGAATGACATATGCACATGACATGCAAATCAGGGACAGCCCATAAGGCACAATTGCCAACAGTAAAGAATGCAGCAGTGCAAGCCACGTGCACTGACGGCAAAATGCAAATCGAAATGACAGGATAACACAGGCTAAAAAGTACCACCAGACTTTTTCATGACCTAAAGTGAATTTTCCATGACTTTAAGGCACATACATGTGTAGAATACATACTTTTAGGACTAAATATGAAATGTTAACCCTTTCCACTCACCTTATGGTTTGGCATTATAGTTTTTTAAACATTCAAAATATTGTTAGTGCATTTATTGTTGTCTCTTTTAAACAAAAGGCGCACACATTCCAAAATAATCATAACAGTCTAATGATAACTTCACAGAACGATGTAGTTGCATGAAAGAGATACTAAAATTCTAAGAGTTTTCCAGGCCTGGAGAATGACATTTTCGATTTCCATGACTGTTCCAGGATTTCCATCACTGTGGGAACCCTGAGGTCTTAAAGGATCAGTCACCTGCTTGTTTCTATTGATATGTCATTGCTCTGCCTGGAATGTTCCACAGTGTGACATTAAACAGCTCTACTTTACATTTATTAAGTTACAGGTGGTTTTATAGTCACCTCTCCACAGATCTGACTTGTAACTAGGTCAGGTTTAGTCTCCATGAAGACAGAAAGATGAACCCTCCATGAGAAAATTTAACACAATGCATCTATAACTTGGTCTATGACACTACACAATTGCGGTTCTAAGCAAGGATCAACCCAAATGAGGACAAAAAAGAAAAAAAACCAAAAACAAAACTATAATGTAAACAAACTGCAAAAGACCTGAGTGAAACACTGGTGCTTTTGGTGCTAAAACTTGGCAGCAACACGATGCATGCAAAATACACATAATTTGCATGTTTTATTTTTTGTGAGTCTTGACTTGTATTATATGGAGCAATAGTAATTTAATAGCAATGAATTGAGTTACAGTTCAACGGGTTCATTCCATTCAGAAAGTATAATATTTTGTTTTTAATTGCCAATCCCCATGGCAATGGTCCAATCAGTCAATTAATCATTCTGAAACCATTGCATATTCTAATCTAATCAAAAGGTTTAGGCCTATTTTTAACATGTTTTTATCTTTATTCTTGACTGCATTTTGTTTAGTCTCCTGTTGTTTTTGTGCCCTTTGTTGCAACATTTTTCTATTGTCAGACAAATAAAGGTTGTCTTCTCTATTCATTTGTTATTCTTCTCTTTATAGTTTTATAGAGGTTTTGGGTCATGCATGGTTAAATTTGCATAAAATAAAAGCAATGATAAATCACCATTGCACTATTTTGTGCAGTGCAAAGAGACAAGACCAGACTTATCCTGCATAAATACAGGGAGGACATGCAGCCTTCTCATGCAAACTAGTCTCCCAGCTAATGCCACATCCACCTCCCCATACCATTCCCATGACTGAATGAGAGCACAAGTCCTGCTTATCCTGCTTTTCCGAAACATGCCGGGAACCTCCTATTAAACAAAACAGGTCCGAGCAACTTTCAGAACCAGCTTTTTCACCTTCAAATATGCAAAAACACAAAACATACTGTAGGTTGAACTGAAAATTCTTGTCATTCTACTCTTGGCATACAGGGATTATGTTTTGGTGTTTTGTGTGGACTTGGGTTATGGGTCAGAGTGCACAGACGAGGCATTGACCAGTATTGCTACAGGCATGAGTTGGAAGAGCTTAAGGATAAACACGCAGTTGGGTTGACACATTTGTAACGGAATTCCTATAGCTTTCAGTAAACATCATGTTCACCTTTTGCACAGTTTTACCAGGGCACACCCACAAACATGCATGAGCTGTACGTCATGGGTGTAACATAAACAAAACAGAACAAAAAAATCTGAAAAACAGGAGATGCATTGAGTTCATGACGATGTCCACAGCTATGAGAAACGGTTGAGTTTCCACCCTAACGAGCTGGAATAGTTGTAACAAGAGTAAGATTGCAAGTCTAAAATTAGTCAGTTTGCTCTAAAAATAGGCCCATTACAAGCGACTGACGCTTATCTCAGCTGTAAGGGAGTGTGGGGTATTCCCTGCACTAATGTCTAGAAAAGCACAAGCACAGTCACAGAGTGGATATACTGACATAAAAATATTAGAAGTGGAATTAACTCAGGATGTTCAGTTTCATGTTACATTTATAATTTCTTTAAACACAATTAAATGTTAAAATAACCTTAAACTTTAAAGAAGAAATTCAACTTATGCTTTTAAGTTAAACTATCCAATTATTTATTCCAGTGTACACCATTTTGATACTCATCAAATCCTTATCTTGTTTCTGGGTTGTGCAGCCTCTTGAAAAAAATTCTGCAAATCACTTTCCTAAAGGGAAATGATTTGCAGATTTTGGCTTACCAGTGCGTAAACTAGCCTATACAAGAAAATACAAGTTTTTCTCATTCTTAGTAGTTCTCAGATGCTGCACTAGCACTGAGTCATAACTGGCTGCAGGTGCGCAGGTAGAGACTATTCAGATCAGAGAGAGGCATTATAGGTTTAAATAAACTGCTTTTAGTCATAGGATCTGGCAACCCAGAGTGTGCTGCAAAAATAACAAAATACTTGCCCATCATGTCATTAAGTGCATTTACATGTGCATCAGTATCCTGGTTATGATTGGGTTTTTTGAGTATCCCGGTTTCGTCATGGTGCATGTATACACAGTATCTCGGTTTCAGTATCCCGAATAAGGCAGTATCCCGGTTATGAGAAACCGGGATACTGTAGCTGGTACATTCCGTTAGTAACCGGGATACTGATGTGCATGCATACACACTCACTATTGGTCCTCTCCTCTTAAATAACTATTAAATAAATCATTGGAACAGCTGTCTTAATCCAGTGCAGAAAACTAACATGTGAATCAGCAGAACTTGTTTTATAACATGAGTGTGTTTACGTTTGAGATCCGCAAAGTCATGAAGCCTTTTACACAACTCCTCCTGCAACAGAAGCCTGTGGTTAATGTAAAACAGACTGTAAACACCATGGAGAAGACAGCACTAATAAAGTTATAAAACACATTATTAAATGCCTCTGATAATGATGATAGTCAACATCCTAATTCAAGGCGTGCATCAGTGTTATCGAGGGAATGACCTCAGAACACAAGTCAAACATTTGATCTGGCATCTGGTTAGGAAGGTCATCAAGGTTAGTTTTATAATCATGCCTAAATTCCAGTACATCAGCTCAATAATAATTAAAAACACAAATATTTTTAGAGCAGTAACAATTACAATAGCATTTTCTTTTAAATTTTATATGGGGCAATCTTACAAAAATCATTACTTGATGCATGTAATGGCAGTACTGTAATTGAATGGCTATAGCACTCAGCAGCAACAAGGTTCCAGAAAAACTACCAGGTTCCACCAGCCCACCTTTGTGTATGGAGTTTGTGTATGTTTCTCCCTACATGTGTCTGGATGGGTTTACTCCGGGCTCTCCATTTCCTCCATCAACCCAAAACATGCATTATAAATAAAATATAACTAAGGTCGTCCTGCTTCATTATTCTATGACCCATCCATCCATTTTCTTCTGCTTATCCAGAAGGAAATAGACTTTCTCCCAGACTTCCTTCACCCCGGACACTTCCTCCAGCTCCTCTGGGGGGACTCCAAGGCATTCCCAGGCCAGCCGAGAGACAGAGTCCCTCCAGCATGTCCTAGGTCTTCCCTGGGGCATCCTCCTGGTGGGACATGCCCGAAACACCTCTCAACATGGAGGAGCAGCGGCTCTACACCGAGCTTCTCCTGAAACTCATTTTGACAGTTTGAATCTACGATCTTGTCCTTTTGGTCCTTACCCAAAGCTCATGACCATAGGTGAGGAAGAGCTTTGCATTTTGGCTCAGGTCCCTCTTTACCACAACGGTCCGATGTCAATCTCACTCTTCATCCTCCCCTCACTCGTGAACAAGACCCCGAGATACTTGAACTCCTCCACTTGAGGCAGGGACTCTCCACTCACCAAAAAAGGGCAAGCCACCTTTTTCCAGTCGAGAACCATGGCCTTGGATTTGGAGGAGCCGATTATTCTATGATGTTACTCAAACACAGACACTATTTTCCCCAAAAAACTCCTATTGGTCAGTCTCCGTCATGCTGAAGTGAGTGACAGATGGGTTTAACCAACAGCGAAGTGTGAACTCTCTGAGTAAACATTTGGCTTTGGCTACTTCTAAGAAACAAAGTAAAAGAATCATGATAAAGTACCTAGAATCTAAAAAACAATCATATATGATATCAACTTGCCTTATCACCGACTCTCAGAGCAGAGCCAGACAGAGGGGGGGTGGGGGACCTGTGGTTTAAATAGAGCAAACAGGCTTCAGTCAAGTCAAACACACAGAGATAAAAAAAAAAAAAAGTCTTTGAAATGTTATTCCATAGACATAATCAAGCTTAATTAACCATTTGAGGGCTTGGGTTTTCTCATTCAAATCTCCTCTAACCCCACATTGTGTTGGAACCATTTAAGGAAACATCTCGACAGGCCAAAGTTATTCATAGCACCGTAAATCCACTTTGTACACCAAAAGTACACGCTCTAATGACTCTCAGGACCACATGAGTCCCTGCCCGGAGCCACTGTTATACTAATTGCTTAAAGACAATGCTAGCACTACATGGTAACGGTGCTTCATTCATGTTTAACGTCACAGGCGGACACGCATTTTATGACACATGCGCCGCTAATTAGTGACACTGAAATGCACAGGGGAGCGGCTGATCGGAGGAGAATGGGAAGCACAGATGTCACGAGGTGGATAAAGTGGTCCCGAATGCATCATGATGTGTTCGCACACTGGGGGACTATTGATTTCAAAGTGGTAGATCTAATCACGCAGAGGGGAAGGTGGTGGAGCAGATAGGGGCTCCTCTGTGCGACTTATCTCAAACTGTCCAGTCCTGGGAACACAGCCGGTGGTGACCTTTGACCACTGGGCTTCCTCTGAACTCTGCAGAGAAGAAGAGTGTCCCTGGCTGTTCGATTTTTGGACAAACTTAGCATGCTTAAACCCTGTAACCCCATTAAGCAATTAATCTCAAATGAGTTCAGGGAGAAGTGAGGTCAGAACAGAAAGCAAAGGCCTAGAGGGTTAAGTCACATGCAGCAGAGCAAAGATGTCTGCTGTAGTAAAGCTTTTTAGAAGAAACCTTTCTGATAAATACTGCGTGATTAGATTTGCAGATTGTGTTTAAAGGTCCTACATTAAGCAGATTTGACTCTTGTGAGCTTTACGCCGTGTTAGAATCGAAATCCACTTTATTTATACAGCACATTTTACAAACAAAGCAGTTTCCAAAGTGAAAATGAAGACAACAAAAAGGTTAATTGCTAACATTTGGTCATATAAGTCCTGAAACAGTAAAAAGAGTAAACTGAAAAAAGCAAAACCATAAAAAGTAGTAAAAGAGTAAAATAAATAAAACAAATAAAAGACACAGATGACCTCACAACTCACAAGTTGTTAAAGGGACAGTTCATAATTTTGGACACAGGGCCTCATTTCCTAATTAGCCAGAGTGTTGGAGATGTGTGGAGACACTTTTTTAAATATTACGTCCTTGTATTTGCAGAGGTCGCTGGTGCTAGGCTAGTGCATGTCAATGGCCATAGTTATCCTGCCACTTACCCACTCCACAAAACACCCAAAGCAAATCTGTTATTACACCAGACTGTCGATGTGAATGTCTGTGTTGATAGAATAATATTAGAAGTAAAAACAACCTTGTATTTGAAGGATTTATGTCTGAGCAGCAGCAGCAAGTTGTACGTCCTGATAGAAAGCTTGGCAGCGGCGGACTGATATGTGAGAAAATAGTTTCTCAACATGCAACGATTCATGGATTGCAAGGTTAGTTTTATTTTGAACATTATTCTAGCAACACAGACATTTACATGGACAGTCTGGCGTAATAATAGATTTGCTTTGGGTGTTTTATGGAGTAAGACTGTTTTTAGTGACAGGATATCTATGGCCATTGACATGCACTAGCCTAGCACCAGTGACCTCTGCAAATAGAAGAAATGGATAGATTTAAAAAAAAAGTGTCTCCACATGTCTCCAACACTCTGGCTAACTAGGAAATTAGGTCCTGTATCCAAAATTCTGAACTGTCCCTTTAAAAGCCAGAGAATAAAAGTGGGTCTTAAGACTTAAAACAGTCCTGGTTACTCCAAATTTACTCATCCAGATATCAGAATGTTGTTACCTCCTCAAAAACATACCTGGAGTTGTGTTTTGTTTCATTCATACATGTTGGAGTAACTTTTTATTATTAGTCAGTGTACATCTCCAAAGCTCTAAATGCTCTGTTTCACCTTGTGATGTCATGAAGGAGTAGTTTTCAAGTTAACAGCTTTAGTTCAGTAGAAATTGGCAACTCCAGGGCTGAAATTATCCAAGCGATTCTAGTGGATGTGTATGGAACACATTAGAGCACTTTCTGTATTACCACATGACATCACAAGGTGGACCAGAGTGTTTTCCACTTGAGAGAAGAACTGAAGGCCATGTATATTTTAGACAAGGAAGCAACATTATAACATAGATCAGAAAATAGTGCAATATGGACCCTTTAAAACATAAGATTCTGTTCACAGTGCTCAAGGAACTTCTGGCAGAAATAGTTTTTGTGAATATTTAGTTTTTATGTGGTTGTACGGTGATTATAATGCACTTTAAATGACTTTGTGCAGCATTGTTCTCTACAAATAAACTTGCCGTGCCTTGTTTATAGTGGACATTTTAATACCTATATAATTGCAGTCCTTGTGGTTTGGTAATTGGACCTGCTCAAATTTGGATTTCGATTTGATTGTAATATATGGTGCCACCCTTTTCTGTCCATTACATAATTAAACTGCGATATAACAAAGTCTGTCATAGAAGGTACATGCATCTGGTCTTTAAAAGTCCTATATTATGCAAAATTTACTGTTGCCATGTTAGAAAAAACATACCTGGAGTTGTGTTTTGTTTCATTCACACATGTTTGAATAATCCTGGTTTAAGTCTGTCAGCTCCTTTTACCTTTAGTTTAGTAGAGATTGGGAATTCCAGGGCTGAAATGATCCAAATTATTCTAGTGTAGGTGTGCGGAGTTTACAAACACAGTGGAGCACTTCCTGTATTACCACATCACAAGGTGGAATAGAGCTTTTGAGAGGAGAACTCGGAATAAATACGCAGGATTTGTGTGTTAAACACGTGTGAATGAAACAAAACACAACTCCAAGAGAGAACATTATAACATCAAAAATAACGTAATACGGGCCCTTTAATAAACTATAAATAAACATGCATATACTATTTTTAGCTGTTTAATAAATATGTGAATGATTTATGATTGATTGTGTGTGAGGAAGGACTTTTAAATTCAGTTGAAGTTTAGATTCTGTTATAGATGCCACCACACCGTTGCTTATCTGTTGCACCAGTCCTTGGGAACAGAGTCCAGCATGACCTTTGACCCCCAGTGCCCCTGACTCCTTCCTGTGAAGCTCTGAACCGTGAGCCGCACTCAGCTCAGGTCCACGCAGACAGAGAGAGAGAGAAACGAGAGGAGGGAGAGAGGAGTGGTACAAAGCAACAAACAGATAGAGGATAGGAGAGAGAGAGGGGGAGAGAGGGAGGATGGGAGAAAAGACAAGGAGGAAAGGGATAGAAAAAGAGTAAAGGGAGATAAGAGATGGGAGGACGGACAGAGGAAGGGAGGAATGGGGAGTGAGAGTAAAGGTGTAGAGGGCAGTGAGATAGAGGAATAAATAAGGAGAAGAGGGAGAGAGAGTTGAAGACAAGAGAGACAGAGAAGAGAGGGGAAATCTGGGGTGAAGACATGGACAGAGACAGAGGGAGAGAGCACAAGAGAAGACAGTGGGAGAAAGAGCAAACATACTAGGAGAGAGAGAAGAGAGGCAGAGAGATGTGAAGAGTGGAGTAGAGAAAACATGATGGGAGACACGCAGACACAGATAGAGTTTTCAGGTTCCCACACCTAATGTCAAATCCGACTGGCATGTTCACGCTCAAAATCATAGCATTTGGGAACTGAAAAGTTGATTCCCCATAGGAAGCATGTAAAACTTGTTTTTTCTAAGCGAACCGTGACGACACAGTAGACGTCAGCAGGATCATCAGGGTCACAAGCCATAAAATAAACAAACAAAGAAAATGTGTGTGGAATATGCTGGAGAAATCAAGAGACAAGACGACTGTGCAGTGGTCAGTAGATGAGACCAAATATTTGCTCTATCCATGTTCTCCCGGTGAGGTTATGTCTTTGGATTCGGCGTAGCTGCCGCTTTCTCCACAGCAGATGTTGTAGCAGAGGTTTGTACAGATAAATAATGATTGTATAAGTAGAAATGCTCGCTGGTGTCGAGGATGCGAAACAGCCGCGTCATGGTGACTTGGAGGGGGGGACCCCCGTACACACACACTAAAGTTAATCAGTTCGCTCCTGTTTATTTACACAGCCCATCTGAAAACAAGGGCATCTGACGTAGTGATCGAGAGGAGGCAGGGTAAGCACGTCTGCAGCCCGCGTCAGCAACAATACAAAGAACATGGGGAGTTTAGGCAACAAAAGGTCACACGTGAATGCTCATTCAAAAAGGAAAAGTAAAGTTGTATAAACACAATTTAACTGTAGAAATGGAGCTGGTAGGGTCAGTGTGTACTTTGTCACAACTCAAAATACACATAAAATTGGTTGATGTTGGCTGAAGTTCAAAATCTGGCTTAAAATGTCTTCAGTTGCTAGTTCTGGGTTTAAAAAAAGAGTTCTTATATACCTGATTTTTACTGTCTTAAAATATGAAAAACAGTTTGCAGAGATCCAGAGTTATTCCTGATTTATCTTATGCAGTCATAATTATTTGCTGCAATGAGTTTATAAGTGCTTTTCACAACTCTTGGGTACAGATTTGGTTCATTGGTCATCTGGAGTAAAGTTGGAGGGTGGGTTGGGCTGGGTCAAAGTATCAGTGCCTATAATGCAGCTTTACCTTTTTTACTATTACAGTGTCTATACCTAATTTTTTTCACCTGAAATCTTGTCATTTATTTTGGCCCAAGTCACGATATATATAGTAAAAGCAGCTCAAAATGTCAAAATGAGGCTGCTCTGTGCTGCCTGCCTCTAATTACGCAGTGTTTTTTATCGTCAATTAACCAGTAGGTGTGCAATTAGCATGCCAATTGTTGTTAGCATGACTGTGACAGCAAAACTTTGTCTCTGAAAATTGTGAAAACAGTTTTTAAATTCATCTCTGTGAAAAATTAGGATGCTCAGAATGCATAAGGTTAGTGAGGAGTAACTTTGGACCATTGCAAACAGTTTAAAAAGACCTAGTTCTGTTTTGGTGTTGGACCCAAGCCTAGATAAATCTGACATTAAACTTGTATTTAAAAAAATCACAGCATTTGTACTGCTCTCCCTGGAATGAATAATGATAAGCCATTGTCAGGATAAAGATAACCTTTAGAACTTCAACAAAAAGTAATTACTTTCACAATAACTTGCAATAACACTGTAAGACTATATCAAACACAGATATCTGAAGTGACTTTATAAAACTATAAAAAAACAAAACTGTTCATAGCAACTATAATTATCCATACACCTTCTGTCTTCCCGTTACCAGAAATTCCTCTTTTTATTATAGACCATAAATTCATTACACTTAAGTTACTGCTTGCAAGGGGCAGTAAATGTAATATAAAAAGGGAGTGTGCAAATAAACTCCCGGGTCACGTTGAACGGAGACAGGTTAACAGTCATGGTTTAGGAATGGTATAGATGCATGTGAGAAGTGCATCCCGAGAACTGCAGGAAAAGACGGGAAAAGCGATACTGAGGAAAAGTGCTGAGGGCGACCTTTGAGACAGGAGCAGGTGAATGGTTGGGATTCTTCTGGAGTTAATCATCACTGACTGCCTGGCTCTGCAGTACTGGGCTGGTAAAGGAGATAACATGTTACTCAAGTTAACATGGATGGAAAAGTTTTAAAAAAGACATTGTACAAGCAGAACTAATAGTATCTCCTTAGGATAGTTACAGAGCTAGCAAGAAGCAGATTTTTTTCATTTGTACCAAAATGACTACTCAACTGCTGCCAAATCCTGCATGTATCATCGATTAAGAAAGTACAATTGAAGTAGAACAGAGCATTGGGCGTATGCTGGTGAAAACAGGGATTAATTGGCAATATGACGTCTTGAAAATAAGTGATTAAAGATTCCTCAAACATGCACGATTCACTCCACATACAACTTGGGGTATGGTTAAAAGCTCTGAAAAGTTGATTACGCATGTATTTGTCTGCTTTAAATCATTATTTGGATGTAACATTTAACTTTTTAGCACAGACAAAAATGTACAGGCAAAAAAGCCCAAAAACATTAAATTAAAGTGAACTAAGAGTTATACACAGCAAAAGTGTTAAAATTTCAGGGTGGATTATTTCAGAGTTGTTTTTAAACACAAAAAGTGTTATTTTAACTATCTGAAAGTTAAATGAGTGTTTGAGTTGGGGTTATTTGCCAGAGTTGATATGGTTAATGGTATATGGTAAATTCAACTTCCCCTAGTGTTAATTCAACCTTCTTTAGTGTTAATTTAGCACCTCCCACCCACCACTTCAAACTCCTGCAATGGAAGACCAGTTTGAACCAATTTTGCACATAATTTCATCTTAAATTAACTAAAATAAAGGGTACAAATAAAACACCTCTGTGTGTTGTTTGGCTAAATCAGGATAACCCTCCAAAGTGTTATCCGTTTACTCTCAAACTGTTAATATAACTCTTGATTTCGGAGTTAAACAAGAACTTTGGTCCAGTGTTAATTAATTAACATTTCCCAAAATGTTAAATTAACTCTACAACAGATTGGACTCATATAAACCCTGAGAAAATGTTAAAATTGATTCTTTGAGAGTCGATTTTAACACTCCACTTTTTGCTGTGTACCATTTTTTATACATATAATAAAATAAATATAGACTAATTAAGCATGTATATAGTAGAGTAATAGTTGACCCAATAACATTTCTACACAATGAAAAAATTATGAAAGCAGCAATTTCATAATAAAAACTATTCAAGTAACCCTATATAACTAAATGCAACTCATCGTTACAAACCATGTGTATTCTCTGTGCGTCTATAGCCCAGGGTCAAAGGGTGCAAAATGTATAGGACAGCAGTGCGGTCACATGACTTCAGACAGGGACACAGTCTGCAGAACTCCGAGTCCTGTCCAAGAATCCTCACCGCACTCCCTGTTCAGTCACATGTGACGGATATTGCTCTGACTTTCCTTTGTAAAACATTTTATGATCTGTCTACATCACACTTAGAGTTATAGCTGTAGTATACTGAAGACCAGAAGTAGTTGCATTGTTGTATGAAAATGAAAAACATTTAGAAAAGTGTAATATAGGATTAATGCACTATTATTGTACATCGTACGTACATTTATACTTGTAATTTTTGGTTATGCTTATGCTTGTTCCTTGTCTGTTTTCCACCACACCAGTGAAAGATGGATCACAAAACTTGGCATATAAATAGATTATATATATCGCTCTCAGTGTTGCCTCCACATCTTCTCGGAGACTTTCAGATAGTACTTCACTGAGCCTCTTTAACTGGCGTCAGGGTTGTCTTGTGTTAATTCGGGTCATGTTCTTATCTTTGAGGTCAGTCGCTGCCTTGTTCCGCGTGATCCTTATTGGGGCTTCGTACCCAATCTGTGTTTTGGGAGCTGGTGTTAACTCCCCTCTGACCTGGCTTCCTGGCTCCGACTTGCTGTTGTACCTTGTCAATCTCCAGTTTTGATACTAGTTGTTTGGCTGTTAGCTTGGACTGTAGGTATCGAAGTGACCATTTCTCCCACATCCTGTTCATGTAACCCCTCTGACTACGGTTACTGGAGTAGGAGCATTCCAACAGAGCCTTTTTCTTGCATCTCGCCCATTTCCGCCTTATTCCAGTAGCCCATTTTTCATCAAGTTCAATTATGAAAATGGTTTACCAGCACCTGACAAAGACCTTGTTTGGCCAGGCCATGTCTGAGTCGGCATCTTGTAAGTTTCATTATCTCTCGTTATTGTATGAGGCAACTGCACCTCAGACAATCAACTGCATGATTGCACGGAAATAGAAAGTTAAAACCACACTTCAGAACATTCCCCTTGGAGATAGATATGTTTTATGCCATACTGTGGTAGATTATTACCCTGATTCATCAGCCAGTTTCACTTCGTGGAAACCATCTTACCTTGCAGCATTAGAATGTGTTCACTCGACAGTAGGTGGGTACTTTTTTTATTTAACCAATCGCTGCTATTTGGTTGTGACATATAATGTGCCGCTATCGGAGCTAAGTGGTATATTAAGCTTTTCCCAAATCCCATAGGAAGATGGGCAATAATGTTTTTCCCCTTGATTTCCCCTGTTTCACCAAACATTCTCTTTGTTCTGGCTTTAAATCCTCAATCTTGGGAACTGTTGCCAACACAGAATCTATGGTCCTTCTCTGATTGGCCAGTACCCGGTTCTTGCAAACCATTTAGTGTATTCCGATTCCTGACCTAGTCGCTGGAGAGAAATGAAACTGAGCGGAGGCACTAGGTGGCGCCAGCCTGACTAGCAGATTATAGTCAAAGGAACAATTTTGCATGCCATCCTTTAGGCCAAGTAAGAGTCAAGTTTGTGGAGATGCAATCCTGCTCAGTATAAGAATACAAGTTTTTTCAATACAAGATTTTCATTGCAATAAACACAACCAAAATGGGGAAAAAAAATCTATTCTAGTCTATTTTTTGCTTTAAATGATCAAATTATGGTTATGATTTTATAATTTATTTCCACATCATCAAACTCTTCCTTCAATCTTTGCACTGGAAAGATTTGCTTAAAATTCTCCATTCTTGTGTTCACATTAACTGGCAAGAGGTGTCAAAATGCACAAGCTAATCAAGTAACACATATGCAGTCACATATCAGCACGTTTTGTGACTGTAAGCTGCACATTTCTCCACCATAACACATAAATCATATTTGACCTGGATCTGAGTGCTGCATGTGCCTCCTCTGCTCCCTGAGTTCTGAGTAAATGTGTTTGCATGAGTCACATGTCAAGAACATGCAGAGAGGAGCTCAGACACGTGTGGCTGTGTGAGGCTATAGGGGCCCACACCACAGATAATACACACAACACAAAACACAGGAAAAGTGCACAGGAGTCAGGGGGTGCAGCCTATAGGATGGAGGGGGTACTGCAAGACTTAAAGGGAAACTCAAAGCTCATTATGCAATAAAAGTAATCAAAAATAATGTGTAAAGGCAGATCTGTTTGTTATATTTAGTGTCAAACTTGTGAAATTAAGGATAACAAGCAGGGCTGCACAATATATATTACAAAAATATTAATATATTTCAATATCGATATAGCCTGATTCATCACCCAGTTTCACTTCGTGGAAACCGTCTGACCTCACAGTATTAGGCTTTGTTCACTCGATGGTAGTCGGGTACTTTTTCATTTAACCAATCATTGCTATTTGGTTGTGACATATGTAATGCACCGTTAACAGGGCTAACTGGTATATTAAGCTTTTCCCAAATCCCATAGGAAGAAGGACAATAACGTCTTTCCCCTTGATAAAATTCACCAAACATTCTCTTTGTTTCGGCTTTAAATCCTCAATCTTGGGAATCGTTACCAACACAGAGTGAATGGCTTTGTCTACATCCATCTCGACCGCGTTGTTTACTGTTGTACTGTATGACAAAACGGACCCAGACAGGCGCTTGAGTTTGATGTCATGGCTTCACAGCTCTTCGCTGACTGGCTGGAGCTCGGTCTACAACTCTTGGGGGTTCATGCAAACCGTCTAGTGTATTCCGATTTCTGACCTGGTCACTGGAGAGAAATGAAATTGAGCTAGGCACTAAGTGGTGCCAGCCTAGCTACAATATCGCAACAACACAAGGTTCTTCATTTTACAGACTTAGTTTTTTTTTATTTATTTGATCGTGATTTAGTCTGTTAAGTGTTGTTTTTGTTTGACTTTTCTTTTTTTTTTTAATTAAACTGATCTTATTGTGTCAAAAAGTATATTAAATACTGCATTAGTATCATTATAGCAACACAAAACATCAAATATCGCATCTTTTTCTCATATCATTCACATCTAATACACAGGATTGGAACTCCCATCACCAAAGCAGGTGAATTGTACTGCACATAACCACTGAGCCACACTGCATTGTAATGATGGTCTGCATAACACTAGTTTAGACATTGTGTTGCTCTGACAGTTTAATCTTTGTTTATAGGGTTTAGTCCTGTGTTAATTCATGTTTTAGACTTGTCCGGTCATAAAAAAGAATTATTTGCAAAAAGTGACAGAGTGGTGTCTACATGTCTAGTATCGCCTTAAAGAAAGTTTGATGGGTTTGATTCCCAGGAATCACAGGGCCGTTCTGTCTGGCGTTTGTATGTTCTCCTCATGTCTGGACGTGCACTCTGAGACTCGCACTGTAGTTTCCCACATCAACTTCAAACGTGCACAATGGGCGCCCCCTGCTCCTGAGAGACCTGTTGCCCGGGCAGCACTGAAGAATGGGTCAAATGCACAAGATGAATTTGCCTATACATGGACAATGAAGTTTATTTAAGTATCAAATATTATCTCATCATGGAATATATCTTTGTGAACTCGAATGTTATTGTTTATTATTTAAATAGGCTCATGAGAATAGCAGAAGCATCCTACAGTGCATGGATTTCCTTATAATAAATAAAAAGCAAGAATTTTTTTCATGCTCATAACATCAAAAGTTTGGGTTTACAACAACACTGTGTACATACCACCTAAAAAATACATTTCATTTTCAAATTAACTTTCACTTGCGCAGGTTTCTCTCTGCACCTTGACCATTGCCCTGTTCGTGCAAAAAGAAACTATAAAAAGTGAGTTGATCACTTGAGCACACAGAGCTATGTCAGAGGGATAAATCATTTACGAGCGAATAGAACTTGCGACATGATGACGCGGCCCGAACCCAGCGTCACTGTGGAGAAGTCTGTAACATGCTTTTGTCCATTGTTGTTAAAGACCTTTATGACGTGCACCAGGATTCGAGCTTTGTTCACGGTTAAAAAAGTGATAGGCAGATTAAGGCGGGTGATTATAACGACTAAAGAGGCAACTATATTTGAGTACTTGTTGTATTTTGTTATGCGTTTCACAAACTTTGCACATTCTGGGTAATCAAACCATTTCAAATTATCAAAAAAAAGCAATGCGTCTTCTTCTTGCATCAGCAGCGATTGTATTTGAGCTTCGATCACTCGCTTGCACTGGGAGGGAATCAGGCGTAAAACAAAAATGCAAATCCATACATTGGGAGTAGTGCAGAATATTTTAAAGTAAACAATATTAAAGGTGCACTAGGTAAATTTTGGCGGACGTGTCACAGCTTTACCTAGAAAGTTTTACATTATTTCCACTTTCAATTATTAAAATATATATTAATTGACAAAAAATACCTTGAAAAACACTCTCCACAGATCGGACAAGTTACTCGGCTTGGTAACATCACCAGCTCGTCTGCACGAAGATGGACAAATTACACTTGACTGACATTCCCAACAATGCCATAACATAAAGAAAAGCATAAATAATACCAATGTTGTGTAAGGAATAAGGATTGGCGAAATAATTAACCTATATACCAACATATCGTGCACAGCTTTCTTGCAGTCATTGCTATTGTGTTCAATTCTAGGACAAATTCATGTATGCTTTATTATAATCAAATACAAAACGGCATACAGTATTTGCGCATGCATCAAACACTACTTTCTGCACAGTAACAGTCTTATCTGAAGTCACCAGTCCCAAACTCAGCCATATCAACCTCAGCAATAACATGCCTTTACACTGGTATCTCATTTTCTATGCAGTAATCCCCATAATGTTGTTACTCACTCACTCCTCCTCTGCACTACGTCTTCAAATCCCCATTCACATTTCACTGGCGTCACCTCATTTGACCCAGCATGTACAGTGTCCTTAACTGCACCTCTGCTCCAAACATTTCATAAGAGCGCTGGATGGAGGAGTGGTTGAAGTGTGTAAAACAATAATAAAACCTTTATCAAACAATATAAGTTTAGCTGTCAGGCTACATGCATTGTACTCATGCTTATAGATGTCAATATGTTGAATAATTACGTTTGTTAGACAATAGTTGCATGCACGTTCTAATTCTACATATTGTAAAGTAACTACAATAATGAAATGTTTACTGGATGCTATATTGTTATAATTTATGAAACGTGGATTGTTATTTTACATTTGTTTGTTTTAAATTGGATCTAATAGCCCACTACTTAATCCACTGACTACAAGTTTAAAATCACAGAGCTAATTTTGGCAGACCTTTTTAACGGTACATTGCTATAAATGTCAACACAACAAAGTGCTGCTCTGTTGGATCAAACTGACAGCCTGTCTATGTATAGTTACAGTTTACAGTAGTGAGAAATGTACAATGTGCACTGTGTAACTTTCTGGGTGGAGGGTCCGTCACCATGGAGATGTTGTTGCTTTGCCAGGAATTTTTCATAGTATGATGTTAAACACATCTCTTTCCATGAGACAAGCACCAAGTCGGTTTACAGGTCCGATTTGTGGAGAGCTGGACCTGCTTACAATAGAATTCATACTTTTTTGTGTTATTGTAAAAACAAAACACACACACTTATAATTAGATAATAAGCAAGTGTCATGCCATACTGTGGTAAATTCCAAGGAAAGCAAACTCATCTCCATGGACACAACCAGGTACTGGACTCTTACCAGAAAAGCTACATAGCGCACCTTTAAAAGAAAATGAAAATTTTATATTCTATTTTATTTTCCTATTTTATTTTGACTTGTACATATGCATTTACATCGTGTTGTCTTATTTGACAACTGTCTCTTGCTCTCTTTTTTGCTACTTATTTAGAATTTATTATTACTAGGGCTGGGTGTCATTCAGAAGTTGCCAATACGATGCATATCTCGATACATAGGCCACAATACGATGCATATCTTGATACATTGAGCTTGCGATTCGATACGATTCAGTACGATACATTTCATATCAATTCGATACGGTTCAATAAAAAATAAAGGCTAAGTCATGGCTGTGATACTAAAAGTCTTTGTTAAACCACATCTTGTGCAAAGTTCATATGAAACACAAACATTTTAATCATCAAAACAGTGAAAATGTCAAATGTGTCTCATAAACCAGTTTCCTTCCTCTAAACAAACAACAAAACTGTAGCTGTAACAAAATAATTGAGTAAAATATACTAAAAAACACTCTTGGCGATATATTGATACAGGAGCCCACGATATTGATACTGTATCATCACATTAAACGATACGATATATCAATATTTCAATATTTTTGCACACCCTCAATTATTACCATTTATATATTTTTTTCTTTGTTATTAAATTATGTTGTGATGTGTGAATTACTGGGTCCAAATAATTTCTCTTGTGGATCAAAAGTTTGTCTAAGTCTAAGAAAAAATAAAAGAGCCAAACAAGTTCAGAGCAGTATGACACCTGAAATGATGGATAATACAGACTACTCAAACATGCATAAATCACTCAAATACAACCAGAAGTGAGTTAAAGATGAAGACCTTTTAAAAGCCTTTTTGCATAATCCAAATCCAAATCTACTTTATTTCTATAGCACATTTATAAACAAAGCAGTTTCCCAAGTGCTGCACAGAGATCATAAAATAAAGAAAACAAAAAGGTAAATTGCTAAAATTTTGTCATACCAATCCTAAAACAATAAAAGCAATAAAAGCAAATAAAAGCAAAAAACATAAAAGTCATAAAATAGCAGTAAATAGTAAAATAAATAAAATAAACAAAAGACACAGAGGACCACACAACTCATGCAGTGCTAAAAGTCAGAGAATAAAAGTGGATTATAAGACGAGACTTAAAACACTCCATAGTAATTCATAAGTGCCAGTGTATGCTTCCTTAACAATATTTCTTTTGCAATTATACAAAACACCAATATCTCACCAATATCTACTCTGCATTGTATATCAGACTGGCAATGATCAAAGTCCAAAGTGCTTCATTGTGATTTGTGACGAAAGCAAATCGTACAGTTGCCAGTTGCGTGTTTTTACTGTATCCTGGTGTTGCATAAAAAAGGTTTATGCGGTGACGTTTTTGCACACAGACCAGATGCTTTGCAAACAGTGATAAGTGAGGCGCACACACACATACATACACACTCTCACACATGCACATGTATACACACACACACACACACACGCACACACACACACGCACACACACACACACACACACACTCACACTCACACACTCACACACTCACACATTCACACACAAACCTATACAAACATACACAAACAAACAAACACACACTCTACTCTGGTTCCTTTGGAAAACTTCACCATGACACGGCTGTTTCCATTTGCTGATTCATCTGTGTGATATCGAATCTGTTAGGATCGTCACCTTGGAGATGTTATTACTTTGCCTACAATGTTCCACAGTATGGCATTAAACTTGCATATCTCCACAGAAAAAAGAAAGTGACCCCACCAGGCCAAGTTACAGGTCAGACCGGTGGAGAGGCGACCCCGCTCGAGGTAAGCGTGTATGTTTTTCAGGGTATTTTTGAGCAATGCAAGATAGAAATGTTTAATGCAATACTGTGAAATATTTTACAGGTAAAGTAAAGCAATAACATTTCAGTGAAGCCTCCAACAGAAAATATAGTGCGCCTTTTAGCTAGAAACTGCTCTTAGCAGCTGAAAAAAAATCATAAATTTTAAGCTTTTTACTATAAACGTTCTACAGTTTGAATTTGATTTGTGACCTCAATGACCTGTAAATCTGCCACTTCCTCCTTTCAAAATAAATGTTTTTGTTTTTGCCTTTCAAAAATCCTCCCAGTTGCCTGAACTCATTTCACCTCGGACCGTTTAGACTGACTGAAGGTATTTTCCACATTAAAAGCTCTGCATAAAGACGCTTATTGTTCCAGCCCTTTCAAGTGCATATGAGCCACAATGAATAAGTCATCCTCCCCAAACCAAAACATTAGCTCACCTCACACTAGCCCGCATTATTTAGACTCAACCCGGGCCCGTCCATGTGCACAGAGTTGCCAAGTCTGCTTCTTTACAGCGACTTTGGGCGACTTTTTTTTTTTTTTTTTTGGAAAGTCGCTTGCTAATTTTGAAAGTGGCGGGTTATGCTTTTTTGGCTTGTTCCTGAGCATAGACTGTATAAATAACTAGACTAAGGGAGCGGGAGTGTGACATCACCTGTAGCTTTCTGTTGCAACCAAATGAAGTAAAGGCTAGAAGTTATAGTGCACAATCTGCAACCAGAGACCATATATGGAAACCCAGGTGCAGAAACAGAGAGCCTATCAGGAGCGAGGTTGTCGAAAGTGCATGCCTCTTCCCAACAAAGCACAATAGCTGTCAATCAAACCTGTTGCTACCAGGAGAAAGAAGACGCCTGATTTGTCAATGTGCATATCTTAATTTAAAGGCAAAATAGTGTCATAGAGCGGAGTTAATATGAACATCTAAGACCAAAATGACTAGCCTGACAGTGGCAGTTCCAGAGTGGTCACCATTTTCCAATAAAAGTCAATTGGAACCAGACCTTGAAGGAACCACTTTGCTCACCGCTTTGCGCCAATACTCTCTCCCCATTTGGTATGCAGCGGCTGGCGGGTTAGCTGTCCATTTTTATATACAGTCTAGTGGCACGTGCCATAAAAGAGATGATGAGAAATTACTGAAATACAAGATATTAACGTTTCAGAGCTGTTATTGATGTGCTAATAAAATGTGCACGTCATTAGAGCTCATGTTTAAAGTGCATTTGACAGGCTAGACTATTAATCCTTTTAATACACATATATTTTATACATATAATTATATACAGACACAAACCCTCAAAACATTATGACTGAATGAGTGTTGTCCATTCCAGTCTAGTGCAGTACAGTCTGGCTGTGGTCTCATTGTAGGGAGTATTATACCTCTGATGATGCAGGTCAAGACAATAGGGACTGAGTTGGCAGGGTGTGCCCTCAGTACAGCCCAGAAATTGAATTTCTCGAAGCAGACTAATAAAAATAATTAACAACACCTTTACGTTGTTAAATGGAAGTGAAGTCCCTGTTTACATTTAAGAATGCTTGCGGGTAAAACCAACAAAATATTTTAGCAGAAATGCCTTTTTTTTAGATGGTGACTACATTTTCCGTAGCGTTTCTGTCTACACTGCCCAAGACGCAAAACTCTGGTCAGATCTGCTCATGTCGCGTGCACGTTTACGTCACATACATCACCACCTGTCATGCATACCTAATCGAATACCACACACTTCTGCATCACCGCATGAACACCGATTTCTTCGCTTGTCTAAACACTTAATAAAAAGTGAAGACGCAACACCACTTTTGTTCAGACCATCATCATATAATCGCAGCCTTAAAGTGCAAGAAAAAAAAGTGCATTCTTTTGTCAATTGTCCCTGCATCCCCCCCCTTTTTTTTGCACGTTTCTTTTTAACTTTTTCCCTCAAACTGCCACTTAACTTAATGTAAAACTATGACAAATATTTACCGCAGTTACTATCCCACTAAACCAAGTAATAATTATAAAAACAACAAAACATCATATTCACTTTGCTAGTTGATTACTGCTTCTATTTGGGGCTCAGGTCGCTTGTTTTGGGCTTTTTTTTCAAAGGCTCGGCCGCTTGTTTCTCCCCAAAAACCTGGCAACCCCGCCTGTGCACCGGGTTCACATGAGCGTTGAGACTGCTGCTGTGTGGGGCTGTGTTCATTCTGCGCTCAGGAGAAGGACCTCACAGGGAAAGTATGCGCGCGTCGGCCACAGCGGTTCAGACCAGTGTAACTCCAATGGAACGCAGTCTGCAATTTCAACCAGCAGCATACCGAGCCGTGTCGCCCCGAACGTCTATCAGTCAGACAGGATTTTACTGCAGAGACCACCTACAGGGACAGAGACGAGGGTGGAGAGTCTAACTGTACTCAAGTAGTCATTAGTTTGTGTTAATACTGTGATATGCAGACAAAGCAGAGTACAAAAAACGCACACACTTTGCACATGTGCACAATTATGGTGCTGTATTGTCACGTTAAAATGATATTACTTACTAGCAGTGGAATAAATGTAAGTGTCAAGTAAAGTTTTATGTGTAATGTCTCTTATTACTACAACAATAAGAAGAAAAGGGAAATTAAATGCAAGTTGCAATATTTTATAGGGATGCACAGATATGATACTGGTATTGAATATTGGCAAGATACAAAAAATTTGTGTTTGATATCAGGTATCGATAAATTTCAAGACTCGATATCGGCTCTAAAGAAGCTGGATCAGTGCATCAGTAATATTTTCAATTAGAAAATGCTAGGGATGCAACAATAACCGAAATATCGTGATATTGTATCGTCAAAAGTCTCACAATAATATCCTGGGCTGTCACAATATATCAAATTACAAGTTCCTTTGCTTAAATGCATGGTTTTATAGTGGCAACAGCTTATAAACATAGGGAACTACATATCCCAAGATTCATTTCAGTGCAAACAACATGAAGAAATATGCTTTTTACTTGAATTCTTGGGATTATGACGGAAATAATTCACACGAAAATCTTATCAAGGTATTTTAAAAGCAAAAAAGTGTCCCATCTACAATTATATTATCCTCTTCATAATATCACAATAAATATTGTAACATAGAATGCATATCGTGATAATATTGTACCGTGAGATTTGGATATTGTGACATCCCTAGAAAACGCATATTTACAAATTCAAAACTTTAAATTTATAGTCCTGCAAAACCCTGCTCAAGATGCTCTATGTAAATTTTCTTTTGCATGCCACTTGCTTGTCTCCTTGGATGTTTTTCCTGGAAAGCCATTAAATGTATCCCTCCTCTCTGGAGTCAAGCAGGTGACACTACCAGGCCAAGTTACAGGTAATATCTGAAGAGAGGTGGCCCCACTAACAGGAAGAATGCATATTTCAAGGTAATAATGAGTGCTAAAAACTGAATAAATTCAAGATAGATATGTTTAATGGCATACTGTGGAACATTCCAGGTTAAAACAATAATATCTCCATGTGTCAAGACAGGGCTGCAAGCAAAGCACACCACCAGACTGAAACTGTGAGAAGAATAGATGGGAGGTAGGTTATGTTAGTCTGTTTTTTCCTCATGACTCAATTCGAAACTTAAGCAATGATTAGCGTGTCACTTTAGCCATTTATTTATTTTAAGTTGTATGTAAATAATCTGGTGGTTTTTGCAACATAGTAAAGAAGCAATCTCTTATGCAACTTGCACTATTTTATATTAAAATGTTTTTCATAACATCCCTACAAAAGTATATTTAGAACTTGCATATTGTTTCTAAATACTGATCCCTAGCACTTAAGCATATCCAGTGCCTATGTCTATTCTCTTACTCTTCTGAAACTGTACATTGCAACATGGGAATTTCTCCATTCTGAGAAATAAAAATGTTCTCTTATTTTATCCTATCGTATGTAGTCACATTTTCCCATCTGTCTTAAGTAGGGCTGGGTATCATTCAGAAGTTGCCGATACGCTACATATCTCGATACAGTGAGCTTATGATTCGATACGATTCAATACGATTTGATACAGTTTCATAAAAAATAAAGGCTATATCTGGGCTGTGATACTAAAAGTCTTTGTTAAACCACTTCTTGAGCCAAGTTAATATGAAACACGTCTATTTTAATCATCAAAAACAGTGAAAATGTCTCTTTCCATGGAGTCAAGCAGGTGACGCTACCAGGCCAAGTTACAGGTGATATCTGTGCAGAGGTGGCCCCACTAACAAGAAGAATGCATGTTTTTCAATGTATTAATAAGTGCTAAAAACTGAATAAATTCAAGATAGATATGTTTAATGGCATATTGTGGAACATTCAGGTTAAAGCAATAACATCTCCAGGGAAACAAACAGGTGGTACCTCCTCCACCAGAAACGCTACACAGTGCACTGCCGCCTTTAATTTCTAATATGCATGTAACAAGACCACAGATGATTTACTTTGAAATACTTTGAAATGATGATATAGTAATTTAAACCAATGACTAATTCTGCCTTCCCACTGCTAAAAGTATACCCCTCAACAGCCAATTAAAACCCACTTATTTCTGGGCTTGGATGGAAACTGCTCACGCTGCCTGCCACTGTCTGGAGCGGGGAAGACGGTTGGAAGCAAATCAAAGCAGGAAGGGGGCGGCTCGAGGCAGGAATCCCAGGCATGTGCAGCCGTGGCGGGGCGGTTTGGTTCGGAGGCAGGGGGACATCCACCACGAGGGGCTGCCATAGACTCGTGTTTGTGAAGCAGAGGTTGACATACCACTAAAGAGCAAACAACAAGGTGCAAGGAATGTGAGACTTGCACAAAACAAATAGGAAGAGACAGACCACGAGACAACAGCGCTCAGCAGACAGTAGCGTTCTAATGGGCCAACCCAAAAAGCACGTGTCCAGAGTAGAGCAATGTTCCACAATTAGGCTTTAAACAGACAATACTGCTTGGACAAGTTACATATCAGATGCACATTTTTCAAGGTGATTCAATAGTTGCAAGAGAGATGAGTTACATTACAAGCAAAGCAAGTAAAAACATCTCCAAGGAAAAGATGCATATTGCTGGTTTATGTTTCTCTTGCATATTTTACAAGAAATAATGATTAAAATTAATTAATTAAGACATGCATAAACTATTAACATGGTTTTAGGGATCTGGCAACAGCACGAGTCTAAAAATTTGCTTTAATAAATGCAACAGTGCCGGCTTAGCAAAGCAGTTTCACCATGCACTTAGTGAGCAAAAACACCCCTTGTGGCTGGAATAATTATAGTTTGTTCATCTGTTCAGGGGTGCCCAAACTTCTTTCCTTGGTGCGCCAATATTTAATTAGCATGCCAAAAAAAGAAAAAAGAAAATATGCATCACATTTAAAAAGCTTGTTTGCAAAGATATTTAGTTGTGTTTTTAGAACAACAACCTTTGCAAAAATGGACAGACCTTAGGCGCAAAGTTTAGGCCCTGTACCTGAGTTCTTGTGTTCAAGCAAAGTTTGTTTTGGCTTAAATCCAAATAGACACTCACTTTATTCACATGCAGGCCAAAATCTTATTATAATCTGATTTCTGGACTTTTGAGATTACTTAAATGAAATGTAAACTACAAAATCTCATGTGAATAACCAAAGGAAGCATGATCTAATTAGAAGATCTGGCTTTTTTTGTGTCATATAAGTAATCTTTTAACACCCATAATTTGATATTAATCACAGTTTGAATGTGCATGTAACCACAGCCAGTGTTCAGGAATCAGAGCATCAAATCAGACCCCCTGCAGGGCAAAGTTTAGTTAACCGAAAATATGTACAGACACAATGGACTCTTGCAATGTCTATGCAAAAAGCCACAATCCAATCCAGGAATCAAGCCCAGCAACTTCTTGTTTGTCAGGCAGAACACTAACCACTATGTCTCCAAGTAAAAAAAAGATAACTGCATGAAGAAGTCAAATGCAACGTACATCTTCTAAAATCAAGTCACTCTTATTACCTAAAAATTCTATGCAGAAAGGCCCTATCCAGTCTGGGAATCAAACCAAGAACCTTTTTGTTGTGAGGCAGAACAGTAACTTTACCAATGTGTAAATGAAAGAAAATTGCATAAAAAGTTAAAAGCAATGCACAAAACATAAAAACTGAAAAGCATGCAGAACATTGTTTATGCCACTAATAAACAACAATTATCCTCATGCTTATGCACAAAAAATCTGCAGGGATATTTTGAGTCATGTAGGTCAACTGTATATCCATTCTAATTGCATGTTTTGATTTTTATGCATGACCAGACTGCAGCCGGCGATGGCAAGATATTCTGTGATCAGACACAGGTAGTCTCACCCGTCTGTCTCTGCTGGTGTGAGAATCGCCGTGGAAACCGGATCTGCTCTGACCCAGTTGTGAGCGGCCGATAAAATGTCAAAGGGAGGCGACGGAGGGAGTGATAATTGCTCCTCATTCCCCGGTAATAAGTCACCCACTGATGCTTTGTGTCGAGACAGGGCTGCAAGCAAAGCACACCACCAGACTGAAACTGTGAGAAGAATAGATGGGAGTTAGATTATGTTAGTCTGTTTTTTCCTCATGACTCAATTCGAAACTTAAGCAATGATTAGCGTGTCACTTTAGTCATTTATTTATTTTAAGTTGTATGTAAATAATCTGGTGGTTTTTGCAACAAAGTAAAGAAGCAATCTCTTATGCAACTTGCACCATTTTATATTAAAATGTTTTTCATAACATCCCTACAAAAGTATATTTAGAAATTGCACATTCTTTCTAAACACTGAAGCCTAGAGCTAAGCATATTGAGTGCCTATGTCTTTTCTCTTGCTGTTCTTAAACTGTGCGTTTCTTCATTCTGAGACAAATAAGCATGTTCTTGTGTTTTATCCTCTTATGTAGTCACACTTTCCCATCTGTCTCAAATAGGGCTAGGTATCATTCAGAAGTTGGCGGTACAATACATAGACCACGATACAATACATATCTCGATACAGTGAGCTTTTTGAGATATTTCAATTTGATTTGAAAAAATAATGGCTAAATCATGGCTGTGATTTTGTTAAACCACTTCTTGTGCCAAGTGAATATAAAACACACCCATTTTAATCCTCAAAACAATGAAAATGTTAAAAGTTTCCTTCCTCTAAACAAGGAACAAAACTGTAGCGCTGTAACAAAATAATTTAGTAAAATATACCAAAAAATACTCTTGGTGATACATCGATACAGCAGCCCGTGATATTGGTACTGTATAAACACATTAAACGATACGATATATCAATATTTCAATGTTTTTGCACACCCCTAACCTCAAATACAATCAGCTGTAATCAGTTTCAGTCGTGAATATTTGCAACTACTTTTCGACGGAGCCCACTTGTATTACTCTTCCAGGATTAGTCCACAAAATGGCATAAACTTGTTGCATGGTGCCAGGTCCGGCTGCAAGACAGATCTATGGAGAGGTGTCCAATCTTATTGTAAAAATACAGAATTTAAATAAAGAAGACACCTGTGCAACAAGCGCAATCAGAGATAGCAACCTGGACCCCCATGAGGCATCGGTGGGAGCAGTTCATCACCACGGATGCCAGCTTACGAGGAGCCCAGCCCATATTACATGATCGTTATATCCACAATACAATATGTGTATCTGTACAGTGCCCATGAACATTTCTGTGATATTGGTCACACATGAGAATGTCTGTGTTTACTAGCATGTAACGAAAATGTGATTTTTCATGAGTTGTTAGTTCTGTAACTAACTGTGTGTTGTGTTGTGTTCTGTGTCTTGTGTATCACCAGAAAAAGAAGAAATGGAAATTATTTTCATTCCAATTATAATTTTAACAGCATACACTGAAAGAGAAAGGAGCTGTTATAATTAGTTTTCTGAGATTTTGAGACCACTCCCGTTGCTCTAGCTCGATCCTTTGTGGAGTTGTGCCCAAAAACGCATATTTGACCTTGGTGACATTAACCTTCAAGTGACCTTGACCGGTTTCAACCTGTAAAATCCAGTGTACCCCGGTTATGTGTGTGCCAACTTGTGTGATGTTTGGGTGAATATTTTAGCCCGTAGATGGGTCAAAAATTGCCGAAATTGCCTATCCTTTATAAAGGCATGACCTTTCAATTGACCTGTGTGACCTCAAATGACCTCGGATTGTCACCAAACTTTTTTGTGGCATCGGGCACGGGGGCTTTACCCACATACCAAATATCATGACATAAATGGCAGAATTATTGCAGGTGGACACACACACACACTTTAAGTAATACAGCATTTTCTTTGAGGTCCTGTTAACTGAAACTGATGTAATACTTTCTACGGAGGTGCAAGTGAACAAAACCACTGCCAATTTTAGTTAGGGCTGACAATTTGGGAAAACACCTGTTATTTATTTGACATTATAATTTGACATTTGACTTTTATTTTTATTTTTTTTTAAACAAAGGATATAACGTTACTCTTATAATTGCGGTCTTTGTGAATAGATAATTACTGCCATTCATACTGGACTTTCAATTTGAGCGCTACAAACTTTTCAACCTTATTATATAATTTTATATTATATAATCCTTAAACGGGCTTCAGAAACAGAACCGGGATCTCCCATTGTTCACGCCAATAATGAGGAAATGTGTATCTATATACCAACTCCTACATAGACAAACATCCACACGCCCTCACTGTCCAAATGAATAATGCCCAGTGACAGTAAATAACTGGAACTTGTTCAAGAATCAGCCTTAACAAGAAGAGGAGAGAGCAGGGTTGCAAAATTGGCAGGGCAGGTAGTATGATACTGAGATAAAAATGGAATATATACAGGACTGTAGGTGAAGTAAACTTTCAAAACAATAAAACAATGTTAAAAATTGTGTTATAATGGTAGTCCCTCACAAAAAAATGACTCCTTGATGCTTTGAGCTATATTAAAATGTTGTTAACTTATCGAAAACATACCTTGAGTTGCGTTTTGTTTCATTTGCACGTTTGAGTAACTCTTTATTATTAGTCTGGCTACATCTCCAAAGCTATTCATATTACAGTTTCGATTTGCTACAAACTTTTCAACCTGAATCATTTTAGCCCTGAGGAAACATGTGGGTGTGCAGCTGGTCTGTAAGCATTGGCTGTATAGCATTTAGACCCAACCCCTTATCCTCTGCTTCCTGTGAGGACCGTGCACAGAAATATGGAAATCCTTACATTTATTTAGACTCCAAACAGCCGGTAGAGGGTGACTTCAGAGGCAGGATGTTTCACACGAGAAATGAAGCCATGCACTTAACAAA
The DNA here is from genome assembly GCF_026225935.1 of Boleophthalmus pectinirostris. Classification (NCBI taxonomy): domain Eukaryota; kingdom Metazoa; phylum Chordata; class Actinopteri; order Gobiiformes; family Gobiidae; genus Boleophthalmus; species Boleophthalmus pectinirostris. The sequence goes on along the minus strand of NW_026571473.1, from coordinate 27,656,312 downwards.
GAAAACAACTATGGTATTTTTCTTGTGAGAAAGATACGCGTATAAAAAAGAAGTGTAGAAAAGCTGTAGGTGTCAAGACAACAATGTGAAGTGAACAAACACATGCTTTAGATCAGGGCTGCAGGAAATGCACATTGGACACTTATGGACAGATGTGGGCGCATTTAATAAGAATGAGACTTTCCCGGAAACTTTGACTGCCAAGAGAGTTCTTCTGAAGCAACACTGGTTTTCACTTGTTTACAATGCATCACTGATTAGCTTTAGGGAGTGTGCACAGTTACAAAAAGACATTTCATTACAGTATTTGATGATAATGCAATCTAATAAAAAGTATAAAGCTTTTTCGAACACTATGTCCTCAATCATCAATGATGGTAATGGAATGGTGAAGTGTTTCGCCAAATGACACAGCACAATGGCATCTAAAGCAGAGACAGCAGTGAACCCATATTAAGTTGTAATGTATAATTTGTCGGGGTATAATTTTGAAGTCTAGATATGTAATTGATTTTTTTGCATAATATTCAACATTCATTAACACTTATATAAAGGCACCAAAAAAAGAACTGTTCAAGTATCAGTAAACAGTAAACAGGCATCGTTACAGTACTGGTATCGAAATAAATTAAGCAGTGCCCCGCCTATACTTGACTCATCTTTCCATGCCACTGCACAAGCTGTTGGGTTAGTCTAAGGCAGGGAGGATGCTTATTGGAACATGCAAAGCAAAGATTATAGATTGACCAAGGCAGAACTGTATATTGTTTGACCACTACAACTTAAAGTACATAAAAAGACAAAACATTTGTTACTGAGGTTATGATGGTGGAGGTTCTCTTAAATTGAAAGGTGAAAAGTAGCCCGATTCATCACCGTCTGACCTCGCAGCATTAGGATTCGTTCGCTCAATGGTAGGCAGGTACTTTTTTTTAACCAATATTAAACCAATTGCTGCTATTTGGTCGTGACATATGTGATGCACCAAATCCCAGAAGGAAGGCAATGACGTCTTTCCCCTTGATAAAATTCACCAAACATTCTCTTTGTTCCGGCTTTAAGTCCTTGATCTCGGGATTCTTTGCCAACACAGAATGTATGTCTTCCTCTACATCCATCTCAATCACTTTGTTTACTGTTGTGTTGTACCACAAAAGGGACCCAGACAGGAGCTTGAGTTTGATGTCATGGCTTCACAGCTCTTCGCTGATTGGCCGGTGCACGGTCTACAACTTCCGGGATTCTTGAATTTAGTGTATTCTGATTCCTGACCAAGTTGCTGGAGAGAAATTAAATTGAGCGGGGGCACTAGGTGGTGCCAGCCTGGCTTGGTGAAAAGTACAGCTTGTTGTAATTTGGGCAAGTTCATCAGGAAATTTGAGGACATTTGCTCCCGGGGCCATAGTTTAGACATGTCTACATGTGCAGGTTTTGATTTCTGGTCCAATTTTTACACAGTGCATTTCCACCTTCAATGCACTTAAATAGCTTTATATCAAGGAATCACTCACCCATTCACACACACATTCACACACCAGTGTACACAGACACTGGGGAAGAGGTGGGTAAAGTGTCTTGCCCAAGGACACAACAACAGCATTCATTTGTGGGAGCTGGAATCGCACAGCCAGTCTGAGGATTAGTGGATGTGGCTGCTCAAGATTACTCATGATTATGTCAAGAGAGGGATTTGAACTGCAAGCCTTCGAGTCTTGGAAAAACACTGCACCAGGTGTGAATAAACTCATCCAGAAATTGGGAGAACATGCAAACTCAACACAAAAATCCCTACCTGCTCTGGGAAGATTCATGCCAGTGATGCTAGTGCAAGTCATCAAGGTTTTATTCCTGCAGTATTTGCCCTTTGAGTCTAAATGACTCACGTGAAGGTGCATGGACTTTACAAACACAGTGGAGCACTTCCTGTTGGTTGGTATTTCCTTATTTCATTAAAATTATAATATAATAAATAAATTATAAATATCTGTAGTTGTTTTAGGACACTCAAAAATGATTTAAAATAACACTAGGGGCAGTACCTCTCAGTGGTGCAGTTTTAAACAGGACCTATTTCTATTACTTTTTTTTATTTTTTTATCAGTATTGGTGGAAAAAAGAAGTATGCTAATCAATTTAAGAAAAATATCTGATTGCTTTTTTTCTGCGATGTGTGTTTTAATAAAAGGATGTTCAAAATTCACTTATTAAACACATCCAGATGTCATGCGCAGGATTTGAACCGCCAGCCTGCCACCAGTTTTCTATTATAAACTTTTTTTTTATCAATACTGGTGGGAAAAAAAGTGTGCTGAACGATTTGAGAAAAATATCTGATTGCTTTTTTTCTACAATGTATGTTTTAATAAAAGGATTCTGTTCAAAATTCACTTATTAGAACTGACAAAAAGACTGAGATATGAACTGACAAATGTTGACTTTTGTGCAAAATAAGACTAAGGACAAGGTATTTTATTGTTTGCAACTTTTGCAATATGCTAAAATACGGCCAATCAAATTACAATTTTGAATGTCTGCGATGTATGTTTTGATAAAGGGATTCTGTTTAAAATTCACTTCTCATTAAACACTTCCAGATGTCAAGAGCGGGATTCAAACCACCAGCCTTTGGTGTGAATAAACTTATCCAGACATTGGGAGAACATGCAAACTCCACACAAAAATCCCTGTCTGCTCTGGGGAGATTACTGCAATGTTAGCGATGCAAGGTTTTATTCCCCGCAGCATTTTCCCTCTGATTTTGACCAATCCTTCAAATTCATGAGAAAAACGTATTTGCTAATAGGAGTGACTCAAAACAGTGACAAAAAACCTGCATTTCTAAGACTACAGTATGAACACGGCCATCTGGACTGTGCTCCGTGAAATTTTAACACCATAATACCGCACTAAAATCTCATGACTATAAATAGACGTTATATGATGCTATGCTCACTGCTCCTATAAGGATGTGCAGTATATGCCCATAATTGGACCTCCCATTGTGGTCATATGGGAAGAGGTGATCAAATGGACCACATGACTTCCTGTTAACCGGCAGCAGTAGGAGTGTGCCTGCATGTGAAAGAGAGCGAGGGGGAGGGCGAGAGCAGGAAGTAGGGCTAGCCGGCATGAAGGAGGAAACCGCTTATCCTTATATGGGCTTCAGAAACAGGACCGGGATCTCCCTATGGGCACGCCAATAATGAAGAAATGTGTATCTATCCACCACCTCCTACACAGACAAACAGCCACACGCCCTCACTGTCCAAATGAATAATGCCCAGTGACAGTGCATACTGTACCTGGAACTTGTGTGAGAATCAGCCTTGACAATAAGAGAAGAGAATAAGGTTGCAAAATTGGCAGGGCATTAACGGTCAGCAGGTAGTATGATATGGAGATCGGTAACAACAGAAAGGCAGGTGAAGAAGAAACTGTAACATATAACAATGGGAGTTAGTTGTGCAATGATTTACCAAACCAGCTGATGTAACAGCCAGTTATAGTTGAATAATATGTCTGTGTAAAAATAGATTGTGAAGTTAAAAATGGAACATATATAGTAGGTTAAGTAAACTTTCAACACAATAAAACAATGTTAAAAATTTACTTGCATGTTATAATAGTATTCCCTCATTACAAGCTTTAAAGTTAAAATATTACCTTGATCAATTTGCCCTTCGTTCATTGGTTCTCCCTTATTTCACATACTATGTTGAAGTGTGGGGGACATTTACCAGAGGTGGGGACTTGGACTCAAATCAGACTTGAGTCACTATTTTGAGGACTTGAGACTTGACTTGATAAAATGGACTAAGACTTGGGAATCGACTTGGACTTGAAGGTCAGTGACTTGGGACTTGACTCAGACTAGAGGCCTGTGACTTATGAAACACTTTTAAATCTGAATTCATTCTGTTCTGACTGCAATGATTCACTCTAAAATCTTGTCAAGACATTGCAAAATAAAAATTACATTTCTACAACACTTACATACTCTATAAATACTCATATATAAATATACTATGACTTTATAAATACAGTTTATTTTAAATTTCATATAAATTTAAAAAATCTAAGATATTTTGGTTTAAAGACTTGAAATGACTTGAAGCTCAACGCAGATGACTTGGACTTGACTTGGATTTATAAGCCAGTGACTCGAGATTCGACATGGACTTGCCTGTCTTGCCTGACTTGACTCGGACTTGAGGTCAAAGACTTGAGATTTACTTGAGACTTGCAAAATGATGACTTGGTCCCACCTCTGACACTTACCAATGTACACTTAATCCACTGATTATATTACAGAAACGAGCTTTGCGAATTATCCATAAAGTTGGATTTTTAGATCACACCCATTATCTTTTTATTCAATCTAAGCTCCTAAAGATTCCTGACCTTGTAAAATATTATACACTGGTAATTTTATTCAGAGCATTCAACAATTTACTACAAAGTAATCTTCAAATCTTGCGCTATATGAGAGAGAGAACTTATAATTTTAGAGGGTATGGAAATTTCAAATCCCCAATGTTCGAACTACTTTTAAAAGTTTCTGTGTGTCTATATGTGGCGTAAAACTCTGGAACAGTCTGGATACATGTCTCAAGCAATGCCAAAATATCAATAAATTCAAGCTGTCACAGTATATAGAAAGTGGGTCATAATATTAGAATAATACTTCCTTGTGGAGTGCTGGTTTATGTTTGTTGTTTCCTTATAATTGCTGGTTTGTGACATCCATTACATTACTTATATTTGTTGTCTGCTACTATTGTCTGTATCCTTAACCTTACCATTGTTGTTATGCTTATGTTATACTACCAAGCTATACTCTTTGTTTGTCTTTAATTCATATAGTTTAATGCAAAATGTCTAAAAAATGCAAAAGAAAGCTCACTGTGTTAGATTCGAAGAGGGGGGTGAGATTAAATAAGTCCTCCTTTTTGGGCAATTTTTTGTTGTGGTTATTTTTATTTCTATTATGATTTCACTTATGTTACATGTTCCATTGGATAAGAATGTACTTAACTCTACTTAAATACATAAATACAAGGTAGTATATTACACAAAACTGACTCCCGTGAGATTTAAGCCATGTTAGAATGTTGTTGTCACATCAAAAAAAAAATACCCAGAGTTGTGTTTTGATTCATTTACATATGTCTGAGTAATCCTTCATTATTAGTCTGTCTAAATCTTCAAAGATCACAATGCTCAGTTCCACACCTCTTACCATTGTTTAATAGAGAGAGGCAATTCCAAGGCTGAAGTAATCAAAGTGACTCACGTGAAGGTGTTTAGACTTTACAAAAACAGTGGAGCACTTCCTCTTGCTTGGTATAATTGGTTGCTTATTTCATTAAAATGATAATATAGTAAATAAATTATAAATATTTGTAGTTGATTTTGAGTTTTTTTTTAATCAATATTGGTGGGAAACAAAATCTGCTGAATGATTTGAGAAAAATATCTGATTACTATTTTTCTGCGATGTATATTTTAATAAAAGGATTCTGTTCAAAATTCACACAGAAACTGAGATATAATGTGACAAATGCCGACTTTCATGCAGAATAAGACTAAGGACAAGGTATTTTATTGTTTGCAGCTTTTGCGATATGCTAAAATACGGCCATTCAAATTACAATTTCGAACTGACTGTAATTAATCATGAGCCCAAATAAAAATGGAGAGACTATACTGTAATAATAGTGATTTAAAATTTGTATTATAGTTGATTTATAAATCTACAGAGTAAGAATCAATGACTTTATATGAACATACTGTAAATTTCATTGTGTTAGTGGTGCTGAACCCACTGCTTCTGTCAGGTATATTTCAATCATCAAGATTCAAGGACTTACTGTCACAAGGAACAAAGAAATTACAATTAGAGCAATAAACAGTAAGCGTGGCTATAGTGCAAGTATTAACACAAAAGTCATGAAGTGCAAATAGTCGCGAGGTAAACATGTGCACTAGTGAGGTATGTACAGAATGCGACACAACAACATGACAAGATTAGGTGTCTTTGAGTTTGTTTGCTGCATCAGTATATGAAGATAATGTGACTTTTTGACTCTGCTGATAAAAAAAATGACTCAATACAAATAAAATATAGTTCTGTTATGTTTAAAGGTGCATGTGCTGTGTAACTTTTTGGTTGGAGGTCCATCACTTGCTTGTTTCTATGGATATGTCATTGCTCTACTGTTCCACAATTTGACATTAAACAGCTCTACTTTACATTTATTCAGTTACAGGTGGTTTTAAAGTTCAAAAATACCTAGAAAAACAGATGTTCTAACTGTGAGCAGGCTCGCCTCTCCATAGACCTGACCTGTAACATGGCCTGGTTTGGTTTCCATGAAGATATAAAGGTTTAATATCATACTGTGAAACATTCCAGACAAAGCAGTAACATCTCCCTAGAGAAAAGTATTATTTTTAGACTACAGGGACAAAAATGAGACTATGGGGAGGCGGGGGGAAGGTAGCTCATTTCAAAGCAGTCCCAGGAATCACAAACTATTATTTGACTTTAATTGTGAATAAAACGAACTCCACCTGAGGTTATCAAAGCATGGCCCAGAACATAGTGTGGCTATCATAACCAAGCAGCAGGTTGAGTGTCTGCCAAACATCACTCATCTTCACTCCAGTGTCCTATTAACACACTTACACCAGACAACAGAACAACTTTCAATTAATACACGCGACAAGATCAACTATTACTAATAAAGTCATGACAATGTAACGACCCATCCCCAAATCACGAGGGCGAGCGGCTAATTATAGAGAGGGGAAAATGACAGCTTGCATGTGATGTTATAACGCAAAATGAAGCCAGGAATATTCTGAGCCTGGTAATCAGTCAGTGATACGTGCCTAGCGTGACTCCCGATTCATTAATAAAAGGTGAGCGTCAAAGGTGGGAATATGATCTCCCCTTTATTGTATGGCAAAGACAGACAAAGCACCTGCAGCGGCCCGAGGGACACGATGAATAGGATGGAAGGAATACAACGGTGAAGGGCGACATCTGGTGGTGGAAATGAGAACAACTAGAGCTGCAAGGAGAGTGTTTAGATTCATAGCTTTTTCTTTTTTTTTTTTTTTAAGTCTCAAAAAAGTGAAAAATTTTGCTACTTCATTTTAAAAGGTTTGCAGTGGTCCAAAGTTATTCCTCATTTACCTTTCGCACCTTCGCTTAACTGGGCGCAAATTCTACTTATTCACCGTGATGAGTTTACAACTTTCAGAGGACAATTAGCATGCTAAAGTTGCACTTCCTGATCAAAGGACCAAACAACTAGATAACTAGATACAGATATTACGAAGACATCTTTCTTATCCTGACCTAAAGAGCTGCTTATACAATACTATCTGTATTGGGCAAGACTGGTCTATCTTCATGGAGACATGAAGATAGACCAGACACGCTGTCAGGCCAAGTTACAGGTCAGATCTGTGAAGAGTAGGGTGATAATATTTTTTAAATTCTAAACTGGGATTCACCTGGGTTGGTATAAATAAAATTATGAAAAGTGCATCTAAGATTGTGCATTCTTGTGCCAGTCATAATCTGAGGTAGCCAGACTGGCACCACCTAGTGCCTCCACTCAATTTCCTTTCTCTCCAGCGACTAGGTCAGGAATCAGAATACACCTGACAGTCTGCAAGAACCCTGGAAGTTGTAGACCGCACACTGGCCAATCAGTGAAGAGCTGTGAAGCCGGCAATTACTTGGGAACCACTGAACATTCTGGCGCATTACATACGTTTCGACCAAATAGCAGCAATTGGTTCAATAAAAAAGTACCTGCCTACCATTGAACGAATGAATCCTAATGCTGCGACATCAGGCTAAATCTGAGGGGTTTCTGATGCTGCTTTTTTGTTTGTTTGTTTGTTTTTTTTATGGTCATTTGCCAACACGATTTTCTTTATTTTGGCAAAACAAATGGCAATTTATGCTTTTCTTTACTATTAGCAGGGATCAGATTAGTCAAAAATTGTGACAGTCCTGTTTTAGTCCTGGTTTAGACTCAATGTGGTCCTGGTTTAAGCTAAGTTTAGTCCTGGTTTAGATTAGATTGGTCAAAAATAGGGACATCTGGGACATTTCTTGTTTAAAACTGGGACAAATCAATGTGTTTGGATAAATCTGATGGAACAGGGGACACATAAAACCATCTGTAATTGAATACATGTCAGGTAGAGCTGTTTGTTGTCATACTGTAGAACAAAGGAAACAAACACTTTTAAAATTAAATTATAAACTTCATCTGCTCCACCACCTCTGTTTTATAACACACATCGATGAAGAATTGCTAAAGAAAATGACAATAAAAAATGTAAATAATGATCAAAAATGTAAATAATGATCAAAAATGTAAACAATGAAGAGAACACACTTGACTTCTAAAACTGTGATCTAAAAACAGCCATTTGTTAAACCTGTGTGGTCTCGTAACATGTCTCTGTCCTCACAGCGCAGTCAAAGAGGAGCCTGTCCAAAGTTCATCTGAGGGAATACAGCAGCCTTCAATGAAAGGAGCTATTCAAGATTAAGGCTCTCCACCACTAAAACAGAGCCAAAAAGTTACAACCAAATTCACCCCACTTCTGAATACTACTACTGTTTATACAACTAATAGAAAGACCAGAAGGTTGGGTGTTCAATTCCATCTCCACTGCTGCTGTGTCCTTGACTTTAAAACTTAAATCAGGTTATTCATCTTTTTTTCAGATTTATTATTGATTTACTAGTCCGAAATTGGATTAATTCTAGTCTAGAGGTGGTTTATTTTAAGATAACTTGTCAAGTAAAATTGTCTTGCTGCATGGACGGATCATTTCACTACTTTTAAGTCATTTTCTGATAGATGTAAGTGTTTTTATCTTAAATTTTGGCCAAGATTTTAAGCAGTTCCCCACTCACGTACACAAAAATTTTCACAAGTAGAGTGGGTAAAATGTCGTGCTCAATGACACAACCGCAGAATTCAACGGCAATATAGGTAGGAACCATACCTGCTTCTTGACAACTGCAACAAACAATTAGGGCTGCACAATTTCTAAAAACAAAATCAAACTGAATTTTTTTCTGTGTTCTATATCTTGTCAATAATCCTATCATTGTTATTTTTCTATATATAAATATATATTTTTTATTTGACCATATACATTTATATAATTCTGTCTTATTTGACACTTGTCTCTTTCTATCTTTTTTGCTACTTATTTAGAATTTATTGTTAACATTTATATTTTTTATTATATTATATTGTGATGTGTGAGCTTCTGTGTCCAAATAATTTCCCTTGTGGATCAGTAAAGTTTGTCTAAGTCCAAGTGTTGCGCTTTAGACTCAGAGAAGACTGAAATGTGAACTGACTTTTCCAAATATGTTTGTGCTGCTACTGGACAGGAGATTTTTCTGTTTTCAGAGGACAGTTCTTTACCACAATAATTATTGTCACAAATTCACAAATTGTGATTTTGACTCGATATTATGTCACCTGTTGATCTAACCTTTTTGGCCCATTAGTACCAATTACATTTACTCTACATGACCAGCAGATGGCAGCACTCCACACACAGACAGCCTGAGTGGGTATTATGAGTTTTAATGTTGTCCCAGTGCTGAATAATGAATGCGCCGGGGAAGCTGTGAGTGGAACCTGAGCCGTGTCTCAGTTATGGTGACAGCTGTTCTCACACACACTATGACAACACAAGTAGAGCAGCCAGAGCACAGCAGAACAAGCAACACAAGCTGTTTAAAACCACTAATGCACTGCCTATTTCTCTTGACACTGTGACGCACAACTGCACACATTTTCAAAGGTCACAATGCCATAAATGTAGGGATGCAAATTATGATGATGATAATGAGAATTTAGTTACAATTTTAAATACTTTTAAACCAAATAAAGATTCAAATATGGTGATTAGGGATGTAACAATGTCCAAATATCACAGTATGATATTATCACAATATGCATCTCACGGTACGATATTTATTGTGATATTTTAAAGAGGCTAATATAATTCTAGATAGGATATGTTTGTGTTTTTAAAAGACCTTGACAAGATTTTGGTGTGAGTTATTACCATCATAATCCCAGTAATTCAAGTAAAAAACATATTTCTTCATGTTGTGTGCACTGAAATGAATCATGGGATATGTAGTTTCCTGTGTTTATAAGCTGTTGCAACAATAAAACCATGCATTTAAGCAAAGGAACTTGTGATTCGATATTTTGTGACAGCCCACGATATTATTGTGAGACTTTTGACGATACGATAACACAATATTTCGGTTATTGTTACATCCCTAATGGTGACTGAAGGCTTCAAGATGGAGAATGTTTATGAATAAAAGTGCGCGAAAGATCAGAAATGATTTTTTACTGCTATGACATTTTGGTTTAATAATGTCACTGTCTTTGTTATTTTAAAAAAGAGTAGTTTGGAATGCCTTTAACAATTTGCATAGTACAATTATAATGATCAAAACTGTATTATTTTATTAGCCAATTTGTCACAACTATTTTAATTAATGAAGTCTATATTGAAATGTAGAAGAAAATGACCAAACCTATTGACCCAGAGAGAAAATAATTTGTACTGAATCAAAATTTGCTGTGAACTAAATTAATTTACATGGTTTATTGAATTTAGAGTACAAACTATTAACTTTTATCTCCAAGTTGTAGCTTCTGGCAGAGCTTTAGATAGCTGCAGTCAAAGTTGGATGACGACCAGCTTATTTGCAGGAGCTATTTGCTTGTTTATATTTGCACCATGCAGTGGCTTTAAAACTTGGGATGTGGGTATGCAGTGGAGCAGTGACCAAAACATGTTTTACATCAACATGCACATTACACCACACAAACACTGAGGCATACAGTGTACTAGAAAGCAGGGAGGCTTCAGATAGGCCAGTTGCACCATTTTAGATATGATTTTAGTCCAGTACATCATGGAATGTATTGGATCAAAAGCACTTTTTCAGTATCCCGTCTTAACAATATTGATAAAAATGAAAAAGTCAATATTTTGGGGGGTATTCCAATAACGAAATTCAGATCCAATCCAGCAAAAATGAGTTATAAAATATCTAAGCTGAGGTATATTTAAATCTGAGAGACTTTGTAGATCTCACAAACTCTTTGCAACAAGGTTAATATCAGATTCATTCTTTTTAGACTTAGACAAAATTTATTGATTCACAAGGGAAATTATTTGGACATTTTCAGGCATGTGCATCGCAAAAAAAACAAAAAAAAAACTTCAAATGCACACAGTGAGCAACAAGTCCCTCACAACACCTACTATATGTATTTATCATTCAGTAAATGACAGATTAAACAATATATTTTGGGGTTCAGTATTTATCATGTGTACATTTTCTTTGTAAAAGTGAGATTTGGGGTGTTATTTGTTGTAATATAAGATTTGAGCTGTAAAGGGTTAAATAAGTGACTTCTACTTTTATTTGGTTCATTCTGTTGTTTATTTGTGGCAGCTCAAGCCTCTTAATTATACAGTAAAATTAAAAAAGTGTTAACTAGGATTATCCTGCTTTGTGTTAGTGGCATAAAGTAGTTTCAGTATCATCGTAATATATCTTTGTAGCGATATATCATCCTTCTTACAATATTCTCTTTTGGGAAAAACACTAAATTTAAGTCAGGTTTTACTATTTAAAGGTGCATTGTGTAACTTTTCAGGTGGAGGGATGATATTGCGCTGTCTGGAATGTTTCACAGTAAGGCATTAAACTTTTCTATCTTCATGGAGACCAAACCAGACCAAGTGACAGGTCAGATCTGTGGAGAGGCGACCCCATTCACAGTCAGAATGCCTGTTTTTCTAGGTATTTTTGAGCTATAAAACCACCTGCAATTGAATAAATGAAAAGTAGAGCTGTTTAATGCCATACTGTGGAACATTCCAGGCAGAGCAATGACATAGAAACAATCAGGTGACGGACTCCCCACAAAAAGTTACACAGTACACCTTTAAATGTAGACTAGTTAGTTGAGGTTCAGGTTGAGACAACTGTGAAAATACATTAAATATATCACTTTAAGCCCTAATTTAAAACTTTACAACATAAGTTTTCATTTTAAATCACCTATTTTTCCAGCTTTTAAAAAAATTATAACAATATATTCACATTTTGCATATCTTCAAAGCCACACAATAGCAGTATTTCTAGTCTGTTGACCAGTTGCAAATGGACTCACTGGGTGAACAGAGGTTCAGTCCAGTCAGTGAGATTGTTGTTGTATTTTCTTTGGCCCTTTTGTGGTCTGGACAGTGACGTGTTCAGCTCTCTTGAGGACAAGTGTGGAATTTGAGTCGAGGGAGACATAGAAAGGGGTAGAGGGGAGCGAGAGGGAGACTGGGCGAAAGAGGAGAGAGGGAGAGGAGAGGAGAAGAGAAGAGAGGAGAGGAGAGGAGAGGAGGGGAGGGGGCGCCACTCATAAGATTAAATAGTTGAGGTCTGGGACAGTCTCCAGGCAACAGGTCCAGACCACATGATCCAAGGCCCACTGAGACAATAACACCAGTGAGAGCATCTGGGTTTGCACTGGGCAGCTTTACACAGGTGAACAGCATGTCATCAACTATTAATAATAATAAACCCACCAAACTGCACTATCAAGTTCTATCTGTAATTACTGTTACTGGCTCAGGTTTTATCAGCTTAACTACATTAAAGATGATGGATTTCAGCATTCATTAGACCTTCTACATTTAAAGATGTGAGAGGTGCAAGAAATGGGCAAAACAGATGGACATTTCGGAAAGAATACAAGGTTTTCTCAATCACGAGGAACTGACGATGCAACTACAGCATCATTCACATTAAATAGAGGTCTTCAAAACAACAATCAAAAAGTTACTTGGCTGTATCCATAGACCAGGGGTGGGCAATTATTTTTCTCATGGGGCCACATGAGAAACAGAAAATACTGTGGGGCCAGGCCAAAATGCTAAACTCAATTCTGCATAATATTTGTAGGAGCTATTTGCTTATTTTGTTTATTCTAATGTTTTTTTTTTGGTTTTTTTTTAACTAATTTTGTTTTGTTAATTTGCATAATCGGTCTTTGCTTGCCAATTTGTTTAGTCTAATTTGGTATTATTTACGTTAGCACCTTTTCTGTTTTGTTTTAATCTGGGTCACTTAGGGGATAAAAGAGGGTGCTACCCGCAGACCAAGGTGCACCTGTGTGGGCCTATGGTTTTGTGCCAATTGATGTTGATGTTGTTGTTTGCCTAAAAACTGGAAAAAAAATCTTGGAAATACAGCTCTGGTCATGGATATTGATTTGTTTTTTTCTGTCACTGCGTAAACCACAAACTTTTGTTCTGAGTTTGCTCACTGCGTTTGTTACTTTTCTTGACAAATAGTCACTGCAACATTAATTGTATTTCTTTATAAAAAGCAGTAAATAGCATTGTTTTGAGGAGCTGATAAGACTGGTGAGAGTTTATGTCATGACTAAGCAATGGAAAAGTGAGGTGCCTTACAAAAAATGTCATTAAACAAACTCCTCTAAAATAAAAGCAATACAGCTTTAGTCCATGTATGAGGTAAAATTTTAAAATATGTTTATTTTGTAATTCCAAATGAAGTTAAACGGGCCAGTCAGAGTCAACTAAAGGACCGGGAGCTGCCATAGACAGTGGACTTCTATACAGTCTACACACACCAACAATACATTATTCATAATACAAATTTTGAGTAGCTGTATACAGGTACAGTTACAGTAGTTTATTTGGATGTAGAAAAAATTACTTTCCTAAAATCAATATATGGCATACTTGATCACACAATTTTGTCTTAAGATTGTGCACAATTAGTGAGAAAAACACAAAAAACCACTCCTGTTGTGAATGTGATTTTTCCTTCTCCAGTCAGTCAGAGGAAAAGCAAAACCAACAGTGAAACAAACCTAAAGCTGTTTTTATTTTCTATGTTGCCTTTTTACACTACAAGTTAAATGCAACTCAATGTAAAAAATATTCCAAGAATCGAGAAAACAGTACTCTGATTGGATTGGGTATCGGAATACTTAAAAAAAAACAACAAAAAAACAGGAAAAGCACTCAGAGAGCGCAGACCTCCGCCAAGGACTACAGTCCCCCTCATATTAATTGTGTTTTCCATAAATATTTGTCTCATATCTTTCAATTTGGAATATGAAAGAGGATCCGATTGTCCATCCCTGAGTCAAATTTCATGGGGTTTGGTCAATAATTAACCGAGATATTGAGAAACTAAATTTTTGGCCCCATTTACCACAATGTTAACTAAAATTTCAAAGTGATCCAGAATCCAGGATTTCTTCCGGATCACCCCCAAAATGAAATCAGTTCACATTTCCAACAAATCCTGAAAATTTCATCAAAATCGGTCCATAACTTTTTGAGTTATGTTGCTAACAGACAAACAAACAAACAAACACCGGCAAAAACATAACCTCCTTGGTGGAGGTAATAAATACAAATTTATGGAGGTATTCTGTATTCTGTAACTATACATTAAAAATTTTCAAAGTATTCTTCCCATTTCTGCCCATACCACAAATAGAAGCAGACAAAGACATAAGTACAAGAGGCAACATCATAAAAAAAAAAAAAATAGTAATTGAAAGCTGCACCATCTAACTTTTCTGATGGAGGGTTTGCCACCTCCATGGAACAACTAGGCCAAGTTACATTTCAGATCTGTGAAGAAGTGAGCCATGGTATCGGAAAGAATGCATGTTTTTGCTAATTGAATAATGCAAGATAGACAACCACATAATTTCAGGTAAAACAATAGCCTAAAAATCAAGAGCTCTCCACCGAAAAAGTTCCTCAGAGCACCTTTACCAGTCAGTTCATTCCTATTTCATTAGGGCGACCAGAATTTCTAAATAAAAATAATAAAAAATTGGTGGCTGATAATAATAAGTTTGTCAAATGAGTGCGTAATTAAGAAAAATTGTTATGTAGAGACCATTCATGACTAACATGTGGACCAATATACTCGCATTTTCTTTGTGTTTTGGTCGTTTTTAAGAAGACTTTTTTGTATTTTTCTTAAACAAATTACAATATATGCCTCTCTTTACTGTTGGCAGGGATCAAACTGGTTAAAAATAGGGACACCTGGGACATTTCTTGTATAAAACTGGGATAAATCTGTGGTTTTATATAAATCTGCAGGGACAGGGGGCACAGGTCTCAAAACTGGGACTGTCCCGGGTCAATAGGGACGTCTGGTCACCCTATACTTCATACAGTCGTTGCAACACCTGTGACCCGCACCATCTGGAGCCCGGATGTAAACATATGTCTATTACCCAAAAATAGGACCTAATACATTTGGGTTTAAATTTAACCCCATCGTCATTTTGCGTTTAATCCACAAGATCATGGCCAGTTTTACAGTTTTCACGGCGCTTAAAAGTTGTGTGCTTGTTGCGCGTAAATGAGGCGTTACTCACCTGTCTTCTTTGGTGCAGTCGGGGTAGAAGTCTGTGTAGTCTTTCATGCGGAGAGACAAGTCCCCGGAGCAAATCTGCAGTGTTTTATCGCTCGGGCAGTTTTCCAGTGAAGATCTTCCACACCGAGGCTCATGGAGAAGCAGGAGGCACCGACATGAGCCTCACGGAGAGATTTCTACCGCTGGTGTGGCGCTCGAGCGCAGCCTGTTCAACTTCACAGGAGGGTAGTTAGTTACTGGTATGAAACAGCGCCCTCTGGTGTATGTGTTAAAATCTACAGTGAACTTCAAACTGAACAATTTAAGAGGAATCTAACTTTGAAAATTTAAGACACAGTATTTAACATTTGAGCTAAAAATAGACCATAGACTACCTTATGAGTTAATCATATTTCAATCTCTCATTATTAGAATATCATATAAAAGTTCAATATTTTTCTCACTCATTTCATAAAGTCAAACCTATATATTATAGAGAATCATAGTGAAGCTTTCAAGCATTTATTTCTTGAATTTTTTTAAATGAATATGGCTTACAGATATCAAAAACCCAAAGTTTAGTTTGTCAGAAAATGTGAATATTGTGAATTGTACAATATTGGTCATGGTGCTGGATAGTAATCAGCTAATTTGCTCAAAATACCGGCTAATGGTTCCTGAGACTTTAAATGGTCTCTCAGTCTGGGTCAGTGGGCTACAGAATCATGGGGCTGCTGACTGGACAGATGTCTAGAAGACAGTCACTGACACCCTTCACGAGGATGGTATGCCACAAAAGGTCATCGCTAAAGAAGCTGATTGTTCACAGAGTGCTGTGTCTGAGCATTTTCAGAGAAACTTGAGTGAAACAAAAAAGTGTGGTAGGAAAAGGTGCACAAGCAAAAGGGATGACCACAGCCTTTAGAGGATTGTCAAGCAAATTCATTCAAGAATTTCGGGGAGATTCACAAGGAGTGGGCTGAGGCTGGAGTCAGCACAGCGAGAGCCAGAACACACAGACACACATTATCTGTAAGCCAAAATTTCAAGAAATAATGGTTTAACAGCTTCACTCTATGTGTAATTTATATAACTTTCTGAAAAGAGTGACAAAAAATATTAAACTTTTTCATATTCTAATAACTGGAAATAGACTGTATTAACAGACGGCATGCTATGATTATGGTCAAAATAATTGATGATTAACAATAATTAAAGACAGATAAGTAAAAGATAAGAGAAAGATAAGCTATAAACACTGACTGTTAAAGAAATATACTCAAATTAATATGTGTCATGAACTTGAGTTAAAAAGACATATTAAGAAATGATAACCTAAGTTCAGTATTTAAATAAGTATTATAGAATTTTACTTGTTAGAGAAGAGAGAACATCACAGATAAGTAGATTTTTGTCTGCACATACTGCCGTTTATGCCTCTTATGGTGATTACCATTTTGGCATTATATTTGCTTATTGGCCCATCCTTAATTACTATCACAATTTAACCCATAAACACACCAAACACTTACTTATAAAACACGGTTCCTTTATTGCTTAAAGAATACATTTCTGTTGCCGAGTGAAGGTTTTTCACAACTAGAGTTACTCATCTTTACACTGAGGACTGACCAGTCACAATGCAAATATCTGATACTGCACCCAAGAAGAGGAAAATAACAAATTCAACCAGGATATCAAAAGAATTTTACAAAGTTAACTTACCCTCATCACGGTTAACACTGTCCTGAAGTCTGAGCCGCTCCTCTAAATGGGAGCTTTTAACCAGTCCCATCTTTGGTACTATCTGACAAAAATGATCCTGAACCGTGAAGTCGAATACTGTGGGTGGTTCTAAGCCAAGAAAAAAGCACAACATAGGAAATATTTGAAAGAGCTAAAGATTTAACAAAAGATTCATTTGTTTCACTACTTAACAAAAACTACTCTGGTATTCACAATCCCTCAAAGTGTTCTCCAAAGAAACAAACCGAAAAGCGCAAAGCAAATTGTAAAAATGACCACTAAAGTACAAACGGTATCTGCTCGGATGTTTTTCTAAAGAGCGTTGTCCTACACCCAATACAATGGAGTACAGCAACTCCTTACTTAGTCACTCACCACACCTGTGCCATCAGTGCATCCCATTCACAACTACAAATCACTTATACCAAAATCAACAAGTAAAGACGATGTGTTCCGATGTCAAAAATCTTTCTCAAGGGTCTATTCAAAGTCCCCAAGTGATATTTCTCTCAAGTTCACCCCATTTGTGATTTGTTTTGATGTCCAAATCACGATCGCATATCAACAAATTACAAAATCGACAGGACGTTTACGAGGAGGGTTGCCACGCTCTTTCCGAAGGGTCTTGTAAATGCCTCTCAAGATATTTTTTCATCCAAGCTTGTCCCGCGTGCGAAGTTCAGCAGCTCGTGTATAAGTCTCTGCGCAGCGCTGGGAGAATGAAGGTGTCTGGACAGTGAGCAGACGTAAGGAAGTGCAATTCTGGGGAATTCTGGGAATCACATGTCGTCGTCATCCTCTTCGTCCTGGGAGGAGCCGGCCTGCTGAGCGGCGCTGGCGGAGGCTGCAGCCATCTGCGCCTGTGTGATGGACAAAACATTATTCTAGCAGGTGTAAGGGAATATTGTCAGAGTGTAGCGATATTTTAACCCTAGCGACATTCAAATTATAGATGACTGCAAATGGACTCCAAATTTTTGATAGTTGATTACTCATGGCATTTCTATTATAAGAATTTATAAAAGGGCAACAACAAAAAGAAGAAGTTAGTGAGCTAGTTGAAGACTTGCTATGTTTTGGTATTTATTTCTAAATACAGCAGATTAAACTCATGAATAATCTTCTTTTAAAGACTTTTAAAGTAACATAGAGATACAAAGTAGTTTTGAGAGCTTTTGTCACATCCACTTTTTAGTCAACTAATCAATTGGCAGGCCATGTCTTCCAAGAATGTCTTTAGTTGAATACAGCCCTAGAGGTAACATTAGTAGAAAACTGAAAGCGATCCTCCATAGAGGGAAAATATTAAACTTTAACTTGTGCTTTCAATTCATTTCTTTAAAGTGCACTATGTAACTTTTCTGGGAAAGGATCAGTGACCTACTTGTGTTTTGGAATTATAATTGTTACTATGTCTAGAATATTCTACTGCATAATATAAACTTATTTGTCTTAAATTTATCCAATTACAGATGTTTTTTTGCTTGAAAACAAAAACTCTCCAGTGTCCCAAGCTCTAATGACGTTTAGGGCAACATCATCTCCCACTGGGCACCGCCGTTTTCCAACATGGAGAGCAGCAGAATTGTTTCTTTTATCAAGTAGCTTTAGGTGAATATTGTGATTTAAAATGTCTAAATTATAAAATAATGATCAGCTGGTGTCATTAATTATATCTATATAACATAAGCATAATAGGTCTTGTTCTTGGCTTGACTTGAATTTTTAAATTAAACAAAATTTGGTCGCTACCTGTTGCGCTGCCTGCTGCATCTGAAGCCACTCCTGCTGAGCCAGCTCTGCCTGCTGCTGTCGGGCCTGGGGACAAGAAGAAAGGAAAGGTTAGGGGACGTGTTTCTACATAGCTATGTGCAAATATTTATCATACACATAGTGTGAAACACTTCAATGCTTAATTTAAGCAAAGGTACTGCCAACACAAACAGTTCATAGACATACATAAAAAAATGTGACAGTTGTGTGTTGAACCATTCATTCACTGTCATTTTAATTATGTATGATGGTCCACAGACACAGGCAGAGTTAGGAAGAGGAACATGAAAAAAACTCTCTGCAAAACAAACAAATTAGGCAGGTATTTATTACAATGCAAAACAACCGACTTAAGAGTGTTTTGTTTGCAGCAGGTTTTTCTGGCTTAATTTACAGATGTCAGTGAAGGTTATCTATTCAAGTGACTCACTTCCAAAATAATTTGGTGTCTTTAGTCTTACCTTCGCAAACAGCTCCTGCTGCTGTCTGAGCAGCTCCTCCTCTGGGATGCCCAGGTTCTCCAAACGAGAGCTGGCCTTCCTCCGCTTCAAAGCCACGGTCTTACACTCCTGCAGCACGTCCTTTACCTCTGTGATGTAGGAACCGAAACCCAAGCTTTCCAGGGCTGTGGTTTCAGAGAAAACAAGCAAGCGTCAGTGATGCTTATCAGTTTCCTCTTTATTACAACAGAAATTGGCCTGAAAACTCAACTAACTTCAAACAACTATAACACATGTGTTGGTATTAATAATGTGGGACATGCATCTAATTGAGGTGATATATTCAAACAGGATTTCCTGTAAAGACTTTTGAATGTTGTCCTTTAACTAACTTGTTTCATTGTTTAATTCTGTGGTAGCTTATTTCCCTAATTAGAAACATCTCATGCAACATAAAACAGACTTATAAGTGGCGGCTGTCTCTCACCATTGATGACATGCTCTGGAGAGATGGTCTTCTTGTCGGACTTGTTGCAGATCTCGTTGGCTTCTGAGGAGATGAGGTGGATGAACTCCGTGCAGCAGTTCACCACCAGCTCGCGGGCATCGTTGGCCACTCGCACATTGGGAAGTGTTTCTTTGATCATTTTGTTGATAGCTGCTCTGGGGATGGTCAGATCGTCGTCGTTGCCCGAGGAAGAGGCCATTGCAGCAGAAATAAAGTCCACAAGATAAAACAAAACAAAAAGTTGCAAACGTCGAGGGCCTGTTTTCACAAGTTGGACACGGTGCAAAGAAATAAACAAATCAGCCAAGACACTCCTTCCTTCCTTCTCTTTACTCAGGCTGGCGTGTTAGCTTAGCAACGTAGGCGGATAAAATTACTTCCAATTTTAGCAGAGCCTCCTTTTTATAAATTTGGAATGTAATAAATGCACACAAAATAAAAGAATGGGGAAAGCTGGGACAATCAAACAAAGCAGAACAAGAAGCGATGGTCCCAAGTCGAAAGACAAGTGAAAGCGGAGCGCGAGAGCATGAACTAAAGTCCGCCTAACAATGAAGCGCTTCTGCTATTTTCCACCTAAATACGACCGAGCCGATGAGACACAAAGGATCATCACACTCCGCCGGACAGTTACGGCTCCCCGGACCAGCTAAAGAGGCAAATCATGGTGAATTACATTGAACAGATTTGTGCTCATTTATAAATGTGTTGCAGAACAGGCAGCGGTAGCATTAGCCGCTAGCCCAGGGCAGGCCGGATGTTGCGTCGCCAAAACGGATGATTTGGAAAGAACCTCTACCGCCATCTAGTGTTTATTAATTAATACTTTAGGTTTCTCTTTGAAGGTATTTTATAAATTCACTTTAATAATAATAATAATAATAATAATAATAATAATAATAATAATAATAATAATAATAATAATAATAATAATAATAATAATAATACATGTGTTTTTCAATTATAATAACACAACTTAACAAAATTAAATACACACATTTTATTACATTACCGATAAATAACAACATAAAATTGATAGCTAAAACTAAACAGCCACAAAAAGGATGATTTTGCAGGGACAGAACCACTGCCACCAGGATTCTTTTTGAAGATAATTTTTTATAAATTCACTTTACTACTACTACTACTACTACTACTACTACTGCTGCTGCTGCTGCTGCTGCTGCTGCTACTACTACTACTACTACTAATAATAATAATATTTTTTGTGTGAGTGTTTTTCTATTATAACAACATAACTTAACAAAATGTTATACACACATTCTACTACATTAACTATAAATAACAAAAAACCTAAACAGGCATATGAAATCATAATTTCGGCTATAAAAATAAAAATAAACTACCTAACTACAGTGAATTTAATGAACGTGATTACAAAGCTAATATGAAATGTTTTGATTCATAGTTAAGCTCTAAGTGTAAGGATTAAACATTGTGTAATAATCTAAGAGGCTTATTAGAGTATAACTTGGCATTAAAGCAGTTGTTGCTACCACAGAGAGTAGTCTACATATTTCAACATCTTATTTCACTCATTTTGTTTCAGTGCCTTATTTTCCATTAACGTCACATATGCTTTAAAAATGCCTTTCCTTGGACTAACATTTCTCATACTTAAAGTTACTGTAGATCTTTAATCAAAGATTATATTCTAAACACTATACTTCTGTGGTTCAGTTTATGATGAGGCATTGTCCTTGTCCTTGTCTAGAGTGAAGCTCTTGCGGCTCCTCCAGCGCAGCAGCTTGAGGAAGTTGAGGCTGGCGCTGAACAGTTTGTCATGTTCAAAGACCATCTTGTAGAAGGTTTCTATGGGCAGATCTCCGCTGGGGTCAGCGTACTTCAGAGTGGTCATGGGAGTGTACAGTGTGTTTGTCTGGTGACGGAACGGAGGATTCTCCATCGTGATGATCTTCAGAGTGTGCTGAAACACAGAGGGGACAACTTATAATAACATGCATTAAACACATTAAACACACTAAACAATGCAAGATATAGTCATCATTATAAATATTTAATCTTACTCCAATAATAATAATTGTTAATGAATTTTTTTATTAATAGAAAATCAAGAAAAAAAAATCAAAGCTACAACCATGATGTCATTATTTGTGAAGAAGAAGAAATAAAAGGAAAAAGTATTACATGCTGAATGTAATACTTTTTCCTTTTATTTCTTTTTTTTTTCTTATGTGAAAAATTGTACTACTTATTAAATTCATCTATCTCCAAGGAAACAAGCATGTAAAGCCACTAAGCCAAAGTTACGGGTCATATGTTTTTGAAGGTATTTTTTAGTGCTAAAACACCAATAATGGAATAAATGCAAGAAAGATAGGTCCACACTGTGGAATATTTCAGGCAAATATGTCTATTGCTAGGCTCTTAAGTGTGTTAAGAGGGAAAAATAATGGTAGCAGAGCCCCACCAGAAAAGTTACAAAGTGCCTTTAAGTAGAAAAAGGTTGTGAGATCTCAACTTGAATACATTTTCGCCAACCACATCTTAACCACCTCCCACAAACATCACGTTACCTCTGCGATGTCCTCTGGTGTCTGTCCCATCGTCTCAAAGATCTGGCCATAGTTTTTCAGATAGACGTTTGTGAACATGTCTGCAGTCACTTTATCAGCTTTACTCAGGTCCACCTTCATTCCCTCCTCAAAGACTTTACGCTCGAACTCTGTGATGACCGGACCAGGCTCAATCAGACTGATACTACCACAAGGATTATAAGAAACACAGTTATTATCTCAAACAAGATGTGGGGGAAGTAATAGATATCCGTAATTAAGTATAATTACTACTGCAGCAAAATAAAATGCAACTGAAATTTAATGTTGACCCTGTCTGCTCCCTTCACCTGAGCACTTTCATGAATTAATTGACATTTTATATCAGATGGCCTTTCTGAAAAACATGTACATTCATTTAAAGAGACGTTAACAGAGATTACATCATATCACATCAAGTTTTATTAACCAAAGTGGAACCGCTATACAGTTTGCAAATTGGCAGCACTGCAATACAAAAGCTACTATTAATGCTAAGTATTATTACTGCGTGTTCCAAGTACGTACATGCATAGAGTTTAACTGTTATTCTTCTATTCTACTATTATTTCTACTATTATTTTTCTACTATTATTATTAAAACAAAACAAAAAAAACCTCTACATATTAAAGAATGCCATTTTTGAAAATAGTCTCTTGCTATTTTCGCTGCTTATTTAGAATTTATTACTACCATTTATATATATTTTTTTACTTTTTGTTATTATAATATAATAATGTTTGTCTAATACAGTAATACAATAAAGTTCTTCTAAGTCTAAGTCTAAGAGATTATATAATTGTGCATAAATTTACAAGATCTTCTATTTAAATCCTATGAAAAATTTTATAATTTCCTTTTATTAAGTGCTTGTAATTTTTAGTTCTGGTTTGAACCCATTTTAATTTAGATATAGACTTGGCATGGCCCTGTTATAGTCCTGGTTAAGCCCTGATTTACTTCTGGTTTAGTTCAGGTTAAGTTCCAGGCTTAGTCCCATTTCACTGACAGTTTTAAATTAGTGTTTGTGAAAGTTTGAATGCACCCTAGGTAGAAAAAGTTTGAGAGGTCATCTTGACACTGGCTACAGTTACAGGCGCACCCTAAATCTGATAATTATCTGATTTATTTGAGTCATAGAACTATTAAAATAATGTGTAAAGTTAGACTTAGACTTAGACAAACTTCATTTATCCACAAGGGAATTATTATTATTATTTGGACACAGTAGCTCACTTTTATCATGGTCCTTCTGATTACTCAGCTATGGATTTTGTGGTTTATCTGTTATTTAAATAATCTTAAATGTCCAGAAATCAGATAATAATGACATTTTAGCATGCACATGAGCAAAGCCACTGTTTTTTTGAGAATTTAGATTTTAAAAACATTGTCCAGATGACTTTCTCTTGAACCACTCGTAGATGAAAGAGGGATTACACAAACCTATTAAAATCTATCTTTAAATAAATGAAACAAAAATAGCTATGTCAAGTGAACCTGTTGATCTTTTGCATTTGGACGGCAGTTGCTGCGTGGTGTCTGTTGTGTTAAGACTTGTTTTGGATCTGGGCGTGATGCTGCTGACACATATTTAATCTGTGGCGAGACAATACCATTGTTATGTAACACTATATGTACTTTAGGACTCTCCCCATGTGAACTGTCTCTCTGCTCTCAAACTCTCTGCTCTTGGACTCAGTATTCAGTGTGTATCTGATGACTTACTTCAGATTGAACCTCAGGGCTTGAACAGCTAAACTTTCACAAAAGCCCTCCACGGCAAACTTGGAAGCAGCGTATATGTCGTTGAAAATAATTCCTGAAAGTGCACACAAATGGTTAAGAAGACTTTTTTATGATATAAAGGTGTAACTTTTCTGGTGAAGGGTCTGTCATTGAATGTTCCACAGTATGACATTAAACAGCTCTACCTTACATTTATTCAATTACAAGTGCTTCTATAGCTCAAAAATAACTAGAAAAACAGGCATTCTGACTGTGAGTGGGGTTGCCTCTCCACAGATCTGACCTGTAACTTTGTCTGGTTTGGTCTCCATGAAGATAAACAGGTTTAATGTGGCAGTAGCTCAGTTAGTAGAGAGTTGGCAGTTCAAATCCCACTCTCTACTTAATAAAACATCATTGGTTGAGCGGTCAAATCCACTGACCCACAGGTTGGCGGTGTGATTCTAGCTCCAACAGATGAATGCTGTTGTTGTGTCCTTGGGCAAAGACACTTAACCCACCTCGCCCCTAGTGTTTGTGTACACTGGTTAATGAGTGTGTGTGTGTAAATGGGTGAGTGGTTCCTTGTTTAAAGCGCTTTGAGTCCCTTGAAGGTGGAAAAGCGCTCTATAAATATATGACCATTTACCAGTGACTACCATACTGTGAAATATTCCAGAAAAAGTAATAACATTTCCATGAAGAAAAGCATTTGACGGACCCTCCACCAGAAAAGTTACACAATGCACCTTTAAATCTATATTATAAAAGAATAATAGGGTCACATATCAACTTTAGTCTTGCTTCTAGATTGTAAGATAAAAATCACATAGTTTGAATGCACAATTTTGTCCACACAAACACCGAACTATTGAACTCTTCACATTTTATGGCTTAAAATAATGTAGCTTTTGTAAAGGAAACAATTTATTATTATTATTACCACCGTTAATATCTATCACACAAGTAAACTGGACTCAACACAACGCAACACAAGCATACAGGAAAACAAAGTCTTAGTTCAATAACAGAAAGTGTCCTATAACAGATAATGTTTAATATGGCAAATCAGACTGAAAAACAGCAAAGAGATATATGATTTATTTAATGTAAACTGAGAGTATTTCCCAGGTTTGGAAGATTTTTAAGTAGAAAATGGGCTGGGAATAAACTCAAACAGGTACTACAAACAGGGGAAAAAGCAGAATTGCACAAAATGCAAACAACAGAATTCAGGTTCAGAGTTTCAGATAAAGAGCTTGAGTGTCTTGACAAGTCAACAATCTAACAAAGACTGACTGAACAGAGGGAGTATATATAGGTTAACCTGGGATGTTTAGGGAATGAGAGGCAGCTGTAGGATAAAAAAAAAGGAGGTAGCAAAAGGAGGACCGGAACAGACTGGGAAATGATGCTGGACTGGGGAAAACATGTAAACAAAAGGCAGAACTGTGACAGCATCATGCTCTGAGGATTGAAGCAGTTTGATTACGACCAAATGTGATAACTACTACATCTACCGTATCATTATAACATGGTTGTAAATCAAAAGTCAATAACGAAAGTTCAACTGATTATAGATAGATAATATAATTGTGTCGTTATGTGATTATTGTTGTTGATGTGTTATGAGTAGGAAAATTGTACGGAATGATAAAAATGTGGGGCGAATCAAATTACTGGGCTTGTTTCACATGCTTCTCCACCTCTTGAAGCTACCGTCTGTAATTAGATTGGCCTACGCACTCCTGTATTCTCACATAACATATAACCACAAGATGCTATTTCTGTTCAATAGTGCGTCAGCTTTGGCCCGACAAAAGAAGATCAGAGAGCACAGGTGAGGATAAACAAAGGTTAGGTTAGGGGAGAGGCCATTGATGTAGTGGGCATTTTTGTAAGTGGGGGTATTGGACTCAACTTACTCAACTTGACATGCCGAAATACACACAGGTGGATGCACATGGTAGATTGTTTGTGTAATAAACAAATAAAAAAAAACTCCCTTTGAGTACAAACATAAAAAGTCATAAAAAGTCCCAGTAAAAGTCAATAATATTTGATGTGATTTTTTTTACACAAAATGATGGAGAATCAACATTAATGCTTTTCATAATCACCTACAGAACATAAAGCATAGGCTACAACACATGCCCAGGACTGAACCACGACTAAAACAGGACTAAAGCAGGACTAAACCAGGACTAATCTTGGACTTGAGAGCTCGAGAGAGAGAACCCTGAGCACGTGGAGCAGGGTGTCCACAAAGCTCAAGCGGGCGACGGCTCTGTGCTGGTCCTTTCGCCAGTGGTCACCCAACGGTCTACGCGGGAGCACCTCTGGGCCAGTCCCTGCACACAGTCCTGGTTCATTTCTCATTTAGTCCTGGTTTAGTCCTGGTTCAGTCCTGGGCCCTCATGTCTCAGGTCACTATATGACAGTACTGCAGATATCATGAGCCTATGCAGTTTGTTTTCACCATTGCCAATAGCTCCGGTTTGACTTTTACATTTTAGCCATTTTGTATTTGTTATTTTTTTATATCTCATGTCGGGAAAAGTGGGTGAGCGGCGTATCCCTTACCCATAACCTTACCATGCCCACTACACCCCTGGGAGAAGCCATCTACTGGTGAAAAAAATCTAATAAAACTGCACAAAAACAAAACAATAAGAAAAATAACTATTACATAGCGTTACAGCTCAGATGTTCCTGCTCACCTTGGATACCCATGACACTGCTGATGACCACGATGTGCCCCTTCTTCCTCCTCTTCATGTCGGGGAGCAGCTCCTGCAGCAGACGCACCAGGCCGAAGAAGTTTGTGTCCATCACCGTCTTCATCTCCTCTATGGTCTGGCACTCGATTGGCCCAATCAGACCCATGCCGGCATTACTTACTGAAATAATACAGTATATCATATCATCTTGGAGCCTTTTAATACACTTTTAAAAAGTGCTGTACATAATTTTCATCATTTTAGGAGATATTTGGTGCTTTGTCCAGAATGGTCTGCATTTTTGAGCCATGTAATACTATGAAACAATTGGCAAAGAAATAAGAACTCAATGTACAAGCAGGTGATACAAGCAGAGTGTGACCATCTAAGCAGAAATACTATGTGTAAAGTGGAAATTTTCTTGTACATTTGACTATATATTTTAGGATATTTGAAATACAAGCTGTACACTGACATGAGATGGAGGATTTGTTCTAACCCACTGCAAATATGCCATCCTGACACATATATTTTTTGAAGGTAAGGGAAACATTAACAAAGAACCTTCATAGAAATACTCAGTTTGGGAAAGAGAATGAAACCCAAGTGGCAAGACCCAACCCCTTTGCTTCCTGCGTAGTGCCTTGTAAAGACTCACTGAGGATGTCCACCTTCCTGTCGGGCAAGCTGTCCACACAGGCTTTAATAGATTTCTCATCACACACGTCCAATTGTTTGATCTCTAGAGTCCGGCCCAGAGCCTTCCCCGCTGCCTCCACCAGAGCCTCTCCTTTGGACAGGTTCCTCATGGTCGCATACACTGGAAAAGATTGGAAAATTTTAATTAATTTTAATGTACTATCAAGTAAGATTATTATTCTTGTACACAACATTTGTACACAACATTAGAGTATCAGTCTATACGGCTCTCATCTATAGGATATATGGACTCCTATTTTTAATCTTGAGCAAGAATCTTAGTTAGGAGTATTTAGCTGGAGCAGGGACAACAAATTGAGTCGATATAAGAGGGCAAGCCTTAGATGTACAGTTAGATGCCTATAAAACCATTATCCATTTATTAGTGCATAAAGTTCAAAATAACACATTTACAGTGGTAATTAATCAAATTTGTGCTATTCAGTACAATACGTACAATTCAAAAATCTTTTGGCGAGCTACTTATAAGGTTGTGGAGATTCTGGTAGCACCTGAGCTACACGTTGGAGACCCCTGAGCTGGAGGATCTCTGCAGATTCTCAAGAAATGTTTTTGTTGCATTAATACAATAAATAGATCTATAATAGTTAATGTTTTGGCTGTTGACACAAACCTTATTTAAAGGTGGATTATATAATCTAGGAGAAGCGTTCATCACTTTCTCTGAGATGTTATATTCTACAGTCTGGCATCAAACTCATCTATCTCCATGGGTCATCTATCTCTGAGGTCAGATCTGTGGAGAGGCGCATCAGCTCACATGGAACGTCCCAGGTAAAAAGAAATAACACTAGCATGGAGCCAAGTAGGTGGCAATCCTGCACCAGAAATGTTACATAATGCACCTTTAATCTAATTACCAATCCATTAATTGGGATAAAATAATCTAATATTGATTATGTAATCTTGTTATATGAAATCTAAATCTCCCATTGCATTTGCAGCACGAATACTATAACCAAATGTTTATGATTGTAAAATGAAAAGCACCACAGCACATTCATCATTTAGTACCATTCCAGAAATACCATATATCCAGTGATTTAGAAACATTTCTT
Source organism: Boleophthalmus pectinirostris (assembly GCF_026225935.1). Lineage (NCBI taxonomy): Eukaryota > Metazoa > Chordata > Actinopteri > Gobiiformes > Gobiidae > Boleophthalmus > Boleophthalmus pectinirostris. Next base: position 27,627,540 of record NW_026571473.1, on the reverse strand, counting down.
TGGACTAGGTTTGCTTAATGGTGACAACACAATGAAAACAAAGCCCTTCTTTACATTACACTCACCATTTTATATAAATTATGTCTGTCAATACTCTATATAAACCATAATGACATTTAAATTGCAGATTTACCCATAAACCTCTTCTTCTCATCTTTGGCAATGCGTACGGCCAGAGCCAGACCGATTCCCGAGGAGCAGCCGGTGATCAGGACCACCTTCTGACTCATGACTTCTGGGCTGAATAGAAAGTAAACCTTGGTGGTAGTAGTAGTAGTAATGAGTGCCCTTTAGCTTCAGTGTCGTTAATACAGCAATCTTCATGTGGACAACTAACCAGCCTCTAATCCTTAACCCATCCACTCAGCAGTAACAGCACATGTCAGATTAACAGAGTGTGAAGGAGGCTCTGGCTAGATCCTAAGTAGTCCAATTGTTTACAAATGTTTCTGTAGTATTATCTTCAATCATGACTATTACATTGCATATTGAAATTGGATATTATTGCTTTGTCTGGAATGGTGCATAGCAGGGTCCAAATCTTTTTCATTAAGGTCTGTATACCAAAACAAAGATGAAAAGGAGGGCCAATCAAGAGCCATACATAGACTGATGGTTTGGACATGCCTGGTCCACAGTATTGTATCAAAAAGTTACACCACCAGGCACACAATTGACAAGGCATTTTTGACTTGTAAAAGCACACAAAAGTAAAAGAGATCTTATAGTATTGAACATCCTAGGCAAAGAAAGCAATAACATCACCATGAAGACAATAAGTGACAGCTCCTCCACCAGAAAGCGCACCTTTTAACTCAGTGTTAACTCAGTTTTGTTCAAAAGTATTTAAAAACAACACAGATTTTGAGTTTAAAGTTTATTGGAGTGCAGAACCAGTTAAGTGGCTATTACAGAGTTGATTTGGCAAAGCATTTCAGGTCATCTTTTCAATGTTTAAAACTATTTTTCCCACAAATGTATGGTTGTCTTACAATATAATCAAAACTACAGGCTGTAAATTTAAATAGACAGTGGTATTACATGTAGGATATGTTTAAGAAAATATATTTGCTACCAGAATTAGTTTAGATCTTGTTATACTTTTGTAATATCTTACTTTTTAACTGGCACCACTGTCTATTTTCATACTGATACTTTGCAGTGACATCAGGCTTCTAGTTCCAGATAAGTCAGTATGGTCAGAAGGTTTTATAATGAAGCTCGGATTAAAGTCTAAGAGTAACAGACAGAGCAGAGCCTCTAGCTAGCGTCACCCCTCCCCCCAGGAAATGTAGATGATATCTGATGCAGAGTATCAACACAGTCTGCAGAAAAGTCTCTCTAATGGGGGTATCATGATGGATTTAAACATTTAAACTAACAGCACTACACAAGTGAAAAAGGCATTGCAGGTTTGGCTTCTTCTGGTTTAGTGGCACTTCTTCTGGCTCATCAGGCTGATCAGATCCATAGGGTCTTTCTGCCACATGTCGTCATCCCAGCCATGGAACCATCCGGTGAAACAGGGTGGCTCCTCTCCCTGCTTAAAGGTGACTATGGGGGTCCCGCGCCGGCCTGCTGGGTCACTGTTAATGTAGTCTTGAGCTAAAGGGTTAAAAAAAACAATATATAAATATAAAAGGACAATCTTGCTGTATTGCATGTATCCAAATGCATTTAAAGAGCGTAAAAATCAGACTTTTTGCCCATTTGTCTTCATGTATTTAAAAAAAAATAAAATAAAATTGATTTTAAAATTAAAATTACCATATTATCCAGGCTATAGGGCGCACTCATAAGCCTTCAACCCCATCAAAAAACAACTGCGTGCCCGTATAATCCAGAGCGCCCTATACACGAATCCCTTGGGTGTCCCAGCAAGACTTCAGTAAACTACAAAGCCGCACCACCCGTAGTGCACGCAAACATGCACAGAGCAGACAGCGACCACGCATCGAAACACACCCGCAGACACACTCATCACTCCACGCGGACGAGGAACGGAACGGAGGAAAGAACCGAAAAAGCAACTGCAATGTGCCACTTCTAGCCACAACGGAGTCACTGCGAACACGCCAACAATCCGGCGGTCCCAGACAGCACCCTCCCTACACGCCACAATTGAACAAAGCTGAGAGTCACCGTGAATGCGCCAAACAAACTCCGACTGACCCATCTAGCTGTTCGTTTAAAGTCCGGGGCAGTTTATTTGTGAAAAAGTTCGAAAATAGACCATTCAATGATGCACCTTATAATCCAAAGTGCCCAATAGTGAATCTGAATCTGATCATACATTTTGGTAAAAAAACAAACAAAAAACAATAGCCATGTTTCACTTACCAATCTTCCCCACACCCTCCTTCTCTTCATCGCTTGCATCCTTTCCAATCCACACATAAAGCTGGGGAGGACAAAATATATAATCAATAGTCTGCAAACCTTGAAATAAATGTGTCTATGGTGCATATAAAAAAATAAAAATAAAAATAAATTCTTTACCTGGTCCCATGCATCCAGGATCATGATATCATCAGTAGCCAAGTCTATCTGTGAAAAGTCCCTGGGCACTTCCTCAGCCTAAATAAATGACACACGCATTAAATCAGGGCTTCCATTTTGTCTTTTTGTCTGTGAATCTTCTGTATCTATATTGATTTACTGAATATATTAAATGTATATGTTATATAATCCAGAAAACACTCACAATTAGTCTTCCAGTCTTGTTAGAGCATGCGAACAGGCGTGGCGGCTTCATGGCGTTCTGCAGAGTCTTTGATGTCTGGTACTCTTTCTTTCCTCCCAGTGCAGCCCAGAAAGAGTCTGAAATCAGAAGCACAAGTGAAGAGCGCTTGTATTATTTATATGTACATAAGTTTAAGTACGTATAGTGGTTTACAACATCACATAAGAGCATAGTAAAAAAAAAAAAAAGAAAGAAAATTACACATCTAGATAACATCACTTAATAAAACAGGAAAAAGTAGCAAACGATAAGATTTAAACTATAAAGGTCCAATATTACGCAAATTGTACTCTTGTGAGCTTTAAGCCATGTTATAATGTTACCTCATCAAAAACATAGGTGCTGAAAATGTATATTTTTTCTATCTGGTTTGTTTTGCAGTTGCTATGTCTGTATCACAAAAATATAAAGTATGTTTTTCTCATTTAAATCAAAATAAAGATTGCAAAATGCATTTTCGGCCTGAATTTGAATGCTTGTGCTTTTTTCAATCTTTATTCTAGCAGAAAATGGAGAGATAATTTCAAATTCTTTAGCTTAAGATGAGGAGGGTGTTTTTATTTTGTGAAGTTAGTGATGCTTTGTAAATAAATTTGCTCCTTCTCCATCATGGCATCGTCTATTTCATGTCACTTCTGATAGAGCACATGCTTTTCTCATTGTCTAGTTAGTAACTTCTCCAAATGAAACATGCTTTATTCAGTCACCTGGCTCTCTCTTCTCCTCGACCTCTGTGACCGACCCTCCGAGCAGAGAGGCCACGTACTGTGCTGCCCCCATCTCCTCCTCAGCTGCACCCACGCCTTTCCACAGGTAAACCCCGTCACAGGTTTTCAACACAAACACATCGTTGGTGTTCAAGGAGGAGGCAGTGGGCTCAACCTATAACAAAACATAGAGTAAAATAATCAAGTTTAGTCCTGGTTTTAGGCTTGGTTTAATCCATGTTTAGCCCTAATGAAGTGAAGATCTAGTGCTTCTTTAGTGCAGATTGAGTCCTGGCTTGGATCAGGTTTAATGCTGGATTTGTTCACTTCAGCTCAAGTTATTTTTATTCTCAATAGGGCTGTAAAATTAATCGCAATTGAATCAAACTATAATCTATAATAAACTACAATCATGTCCTCCTCAAACAACAAAAAATCCTGGTTTATTCTGCATAGAAAGTGTTAAGACTGTAGTTTAAATCTGTACAATTTCATTTTTTGTCCAATCTCCCACACACACTTAAAATGTGAACTTAGAACAGAATCTATATTTTAAAACATAAATTGCAAATCTAATCATAAAAAAGCATTGTTCAACCCCAAATCTTAATCCCATTAGTTATTATCACTATTTTAGTATTAATCCTAGTTTAATGCTCATGTAGACAAGTTAAATTGTGGTTTATCTTTAGGCAACAAATCCATAGTACACGGTTCATTAAAACTACAAACAAGATGGCGAACCTCGACAGCTCTAGTGGCCTTGGTGGAGCTCAGGCGGATGTGGAAGAGGCGGGTTTCTCCTGGTGAACTTTGTCCTCCGTCGCGGGACGTTCCACCCAGGTACACCACCATGGGATTCCCTTTGAACAGGCTGACCAGGTGAGCAGGCTCCTTCCCCTGGGTCACACGCACCTGTCGACAAAGAAGAATAACCTTTACAATTAATTCTCATGCCAAATGTGCAAGTTAACAGAAACATCTCTATCCATGCCAAATAACAAAACACATTATGGTTTGTATTCAAAGTCTATTTTACCTGGGTTGCTACGCCTCCCATAGAGTCGTCCAGTTGAACAGTGAGGATGGCAGAACCTCCCAGCTCATCCTTGGAGCACTTCTTTCCCTGCCTAGATAAAAATCACACATAAAGTTATAGACCACAGACAGGGGTCACTAACAATGGCTGCTCTGTCTAGGGCAAATTCTGTGTGCTGCATTGTAATGATTAATGCTGTCAAATCATTTAAAAATAACCAGATTTGTGAAATATGATTAATGACAATTTATCACCAAATATAAATATAAAAAACTTTGTAATTTGAAGCATTAAAGACAAATATTTAAAAATTACTTAATAATTTCATAAATCTAAATAATTTATATGATCAAACAGTAGCTTTGGTGAGGTTAAAGGCTCTTCATTGTCACTTGAGGGTGTAACTGGCTCTTATGGTGACAGGTGTAAGCTGCAAGGGTTGGCCTGGTGTCTTCTTCTGTCATCTAATAGTGAAGTAGTTAGGTGGAATATTTGGCCTGGTTGACATTTTTTAGAACTGGTCATGAAGCTGTTCAGCCTGAGATCATAGCACCTTCAGTTTCTTGTGCATTTGCCCAAGTGTGGACTGATGGATTTTCTGTGTCATACATGATTAATGCAACAATTTGTTTTAATTAAACGCATGTGTTAACACGTTCACTTTGACAGTTATATTTGTACCATGTATCATCATGTATCATCATATTACAGGCAGCAACAGGTACATCCATATTAAAAGTGTGTAGTCACCAGGTGTAGATGATGTGCTTGGTTCGGCCTCCACACTTGTAGGAGTACAGCACCAGGTAACAGTCTCCTCCATAAAACTGACCATAAGTCGAAGCATCAACGGCAACTTTATCACCACCCTCCACACGCCAGATCTGTGCACGTCACAAAAACGATACAAAACAGATGTTGGCTCAGAGTGGTTCTATAATTTTCCATATGAAAAAGTCTTATAATCATTGTAAGAATTTCAAGTGCACAATAACTTTCTTTGTTGAGAAATGATAATAGTTTTACAGATGAAGATTAAGGTTATGATTACCTGAAATAAGTAAGTTTTATCATGATTTGAGTAAATTTCACTTGACAAGTAATATTATCTGCCAGTGGAACAAGACTTTTTGTTAAAATATGAAAATACATCTTGCTACACTTAGAATAAGAAAAACAACAACTTTTTGCACTTAAAATAAGAAATTCATTTTAATGTTGCCTGAATTAAGAAAAACACACTTATTCCACTGGCAGATATTTTTACTTGTCAAGTTGAATCTACTCAAATAAAGTCAGATGTTCTTAATTTAAGTAATTTTAACTTCTCTAGATATTGTTTTTTCGCAGTGCAGTCCAGAGGCAGCTTGAAAAGAAAATATGGAAATTACAGGAAGTAGCTGAGCTCTAAAAAGCAGTTCCTTTCTCTGTGTCATCATCCACAAAATTCCATCCAAAATTTAGGAGAACACATACTTTTCTTTGGCAGATAATAACTAGTGTGTACAGCTTTGGCCTTTGTTGACTACATGACTGCAAAGTAACACTTATTGAATTTCCTCTACTCATGCTGCCCTTGTGTAGCCAGGAAGTGAAAAAGGGGTCAAGTGATGATCAAATGCCAAGATGTGTAGTAAAATCATTAAATGTAATTATGTTAGCTCTGTTTTGGTATACCTGGACTTCGCCTGAGCCGTCGTCCACCATTCCGTGCTGGGCGGCCATGGCGGCGTTGTTATGGAGACCGGAGGCGTCGAATGGGACTTTCTTCACCTTGGCGATTTTCCCAATGGTGTAACCCTGACTGGGGCCCGTGGTCTCGTCTTTGTCCAGCCAGTTGAAGAAGTACTCCTTGAAAAGAGTGGTCTCTGCTCCAGCTGGAATGATCTGGATCTACACCGGACAACAGAAATGAAAATAGGTAAGACAGACTGTATTTCCCATAAGACAATTTGTATTTTGTTATTAAAGAGGGAGTATTTTACTTCTATATTGTATTAACTACTAACACATAACATATTTAGTTCACCATGTTAGCTTTTATTGTTTTGAAAATGCTCTAAATGCTGAAAATAATGCAGTACAGTGTTTTATAAATTTCACTTTAGTTTTTGGTGCTCTGAGTCTACCATTTCTTTGCTCCCCGGGCCAACTCACTCCCCCTTCACAGCGCTATCACAACTCAAGCAGCCTGCATCCTGTTAATGCAACTACTTCAGGCAATATCAGGTTGGTGAAGTTATTGTGTACAGTTTTGTATCACGCTTTTGTATATTTATGCAGAATTGTCGTGTGGGAGCATGGATTGGACAGAATCTTACAGCTAACCCTAAGAAGGGTTTAAACAGGGCCCACGAGAGATCACTAGATTACTGAAACATGCAGGGACGACATCTAAAACCACGGGCATGTTTTTGATGAGGAAATGTTATAACATATAACTTTGCTGATGAATGGGCAGAATCAAGCAAGTATTCTGATTGTCAGTTTATTCATAATTCAAATTGTTAAGTACCCATTTTGCTTCTAACATGTACAAATACACCAATACATTATATTTTGGTATTTGAAAGGACTTTTTACCTTAGTGTTTTTTGGGTAGTTGTGGTCTTTAATAAACTGCTGGGCGGCTAACAGAGCTGCTTTTCGCTCGGCAGGATTAGCTTTTGATCCTGTGAAGAAGTTATACATACATTTTATTGAAGAGTCATGGCATTCAGTGCCTGTGATATATCAAAAACATAACATGATCTATTTGTGACATAAACATAAGAGTAGGTGTACCTTTCCAGACAAAGAGCGTGTGGGTGCCTTTATTGTCCAAGATGTAACAGTCGTTCTGATTGAGCATGTCCTGTTTGAATGGGTTCTTCTCAGCCACTCGAGTTGCCTTCATGGACCCAGCAGCATCTGAAATCTAAAAACAAACATAAAATGGTATTCTCTACTTCTTTCAATGAACAAGTACTACAAAATGTACCCTTAATCATTTTACCATGTAGAGAGAAGCTTCACACTTGGCCTGCTTTGACACAGGGGTGTCCGTGGTTCCAGGTGGGAGATCTGGCTTGGGCCCCAGAGCCTTTCAACGAACAGCAACCACATTTTATTTAAAGATACAGTATGTAACTTTCTGTAGATGGCATGTCACCTGCACTATTCCATGGAAATAGAAAGTTAAGGGATATTCTTCATGGAGAAAGTTACATTTTATGCCATAGCGTGGAATATTATAGCCTAAGAACAACATTTCCTACAACAAACAAGCAAAGGTCCTCCTCTTGGAAATAAGAGTCAGGTTTGTAGAGATGCAAGCCTCCTCAGAGTAAGGATGCACATTTTCCAGTGCCATAAACACAACCAAACTGAAAAAAACATGCTTTCATTTTAGTCTATATTTGTGTAAAAAGTTAATTATTTGAATTTATTTCAAAACAAATTGTTTTAGGCATAAGAATGCCATAATTTTTCAATACAAAAGTACAAAATAGTTGTACCTTTTGACAGTATATAAAAAGTAATTTCAATGATTAATCTGGATTTGAATAGTTTTGATCTGGTTTCATTGCTTACATGACAGAATATTAAAGCTAATTTTGCTTGAAATAGTAAAACAAATACAAAAATATAGTTAGTAGAATTATTTTAGGATCTTTGTAAAATCCAGTTATTATTCCTACATTCTGCTCATTACATCTTTTTTCGATCTCCAATCAGAAGCCTTATAATAGCAATATTGTATCTCTGAGTGTACAGTGTTAGTGGCTACAGGCTAGAGCTTACACTGATGATTTCTTCTGTTTCTTCACCCTCTTTGATCATGTGCACCTCTGCTCGGCCTTTGCGCTCGTTGTCGCGGATGTCTATGGCCACAGCTGTACTCTTCAGACGTTCAAAGTGGTTACTCTCACTTCCAGACCAGTGGTAGATGTTCTAGTTTGGGAAAATACATGATAATATTATGACCTGCAGAATCACAGTGTTAATTATCTTACAGACCTAATTCTAAATACAAAACTACTGTATTTATATATGGGCAATGTTGATGACAGTGAATCAAGGTTGAAACAAGTTATTCGATTAATTGCAACTTATCAATTAATGAAACAACGGTCTAATTTAGTAATCAAATAATCAATAAATGGTCTATTAACAGACTTTAAAAGGCATGAGCTGACTCAGAACAATAATTACATGAAAGTAACATGAGAAAATGGTATTTTGTGTTTTTGATTAAACTGTCTGCAAGTCAGTCAGTATGCTAGAAAAGATGCCAAAGGCAGTCATTTGAACTGTGTTTTTGAAATGGACATATTTGCCATCTGGAAGTCATTTCTCAGTATGTTTGTAAATATATATTCTCTCAGGATGTCCTCAAACAACCTCACTTCAGCTTTGTCTGGGTAAATGTAGGAAAAATTTGATATTCAGTGTCCCTATAATATATCGAATACTCTTTCTTTTTTTCCATTATCCCAATAACAATTTGTTTGAATGAATCCAAAACAGATCAAGTTATATGCTTGACCCAAAAATATGCTAATGTGAAAATATTCAGAAGATTCCAAATAGTAATTAAATCTTAGAGCAAACAAAAACTTTTCTATTTACTCTCTTGTATAGATTTTTTGTTTATTTGTTGCAACTGAAAATAACAAAAAAGGAAACAGGGCAGGCCCTTTTTATATTCCTACAAGAACATTACAGTATTATTACTGGAGCAGTACCGAGCCCAGGTCGATGATGAAGCAGTCCCCAGTGTTAAAAGACTCCCAGGAAAAGAGGACCTCAGTGGCTCTGACGATGCGCTTCCCCTTTACGTGTAAAAGGCGCTCCACTTTGATATCATTAGTAACAACGTGGTTGAAGCCTGAAGCCACTCCTCCTTTCTGGGGACAGAAAAGTAAAAAAATACATATATTTCTGCGCGTATAGTATTGAAATAGCAAAACTGTAGCATATCTACTACAGGCTAAAAATGTCCATTTGTTTAGAATATTTTGCAGGGTACACACATATTGAATAATGTATTCACATAATAAATAACTGTTGATTATCGTTTAAAGATACGGTACACAACTTTTTTCTTGTAAATTAATCTGTGCTACAGCAGGTGCCACCACACTCAGAAGGGCTGGGGCACAATATTGGGGATAAATAACCATTTTTGTGTGGCTTTACTCATAATATATTTTCAAATGATAACAAAAGAGTAAATCCTTATTATTTAAAATTGTGTATTCACTGTAAAGCTGATATATTTTTGGTGATTTGTGTACACATAAATATATTTAAATGTTAAATATATTTTATATGATCTATTTTTAAATATGGTGTGATATTATGAGTAAAATTACATAAAATACACTGCCTCGGTCCCTTTGGGTGAACTAGCTAGTCAGATTCCAGGGGTGGTCTGTGCCCCTCAGCCACTGAAATCTTGAAAAACTACAAAATTATGACTTCTTATTTTAGCAGTGAATTGTAAATATGCCAAATGCAACAGGGCAGAGCTGACCTTGTACTTGATGCCTGATTTGAAGTAGCCGGTGAAGGTGATGGACTCCTCGTTCTGAAACTCAGTGAACTGACGAGGTTTGCCCCCCAGATGTTCGTCCAGCTGCATCATCAAGATGGCCGCCGCCCCGCTCTCGTCCTGGGACGAATCGATACCTGTGAGAAAGAATCAAAAATAATAATCTGACTTTTCAGCAAACTTGGAGATTGACAACTTTATTTCCTAAAGTGAGGGTATGTGTGGAACCTCTTGCACATACTGATATTAGCTTTAAAAAGCCGTAATATAACACTGATATAAAATAATTTGTTACATGTTTTTGTAAACCTAAATCCTTAAAACATCGCTTCCTTTTAGACTTAGTCTGTTCAAAAGGGGCACACAGAGAATGGGGCAGTGCCAAAATATTGGTATTGAATATTGGTATTGAATATCGGGCAATACCAATACTGGAACGGATAAATTAATACTTTGCAGTGACATTACGCTGGGGTCTACATGTATCTTTATGGTGGAATGTCAAAAAACTCAACAAAAAATACAAAATACATTTAAGCAATAAGTGTTCATGATCCTGTTTAGGGTTTTGATTTGACTACCTAATAACTAATGCTTGCCAACTTGTTTAACATCACAAATTATTTCACCTGTTGTAGTTCCAGCTAAATCAGCTCTTTCTGTCTTAAAGTAAATCGCAGACAAAGTAGTGCCTTTAGTTAGCATCACACCTTCGGGGAGTGTTGGTGACATCGACTGCAAAGTATAAATTGTCCATCTATAGTAAGCTCTGTTCTAGTTCAAATAAACAAATGAAATGACGCCCTTGTACCCCAGTTTAGAGACATTGGTGCGTGCTACTGTAGCTGTCCCATACCTGCCCAGGAGTGGACATTGTAGGACGGGGCAGATGTGGTGTAGAGCACTATGTAGGCATCTCCGCTGAAGAAGTTCCCGTAGAGCTCCTTGGGGACCGGGTTCAGACTCATCTTCTCCACCCTCCACACCTGCAGGCCGGGCTTCTCCCCAGCGCCTTTGAATATTTGGGCTGCCATGACGCTTTGGGCCTGAGGGGGGCACCAGAGCAATTAACACAAGCACCACAGGGACGCCGTAACAACATGCGACCTCAGGTAACACCACAGAGGCGAGCACAGGGCTATAGCTGCACTGTTTGTGTGAGTGGGAATTAACACAAGAAAATACATATGCAAAATCTGATTATGCCAAAAATGATTATCTGAAGTGTCACTTCCTAAACTCCAAAACCTGCAGCTCATGAATCAGTGCCAGTGCAACCTCTGCAGCTCAGTGAGGGAATTCTGAAGGTTTTGAGCTTTCAGGTGAGGCATGGCCAGCTTCTTTATTGCAAATGTGCCCACTGCATCCTTTACCTGAATTATTACAGTATTTAAATTTAAAGGCCTTGTATCTTTTTTGGTAAAAAATCTGTCTTGCCCTTGTACAGATAAATTGTATAAGCAGTTCTTAAGGTCCAAATATGTACGCTGTGATCTGTTTGCATCTAATTATAAAGTGTTTCATTGTCTGATAATCAGGAAGTACATGGTTAGCTCAACAGTTCTGTTTTTCACATTTCACAGTAAAAATCAGGTACAAAGCAAAAAATATATAGCCCTAATGTCAAATGCACAATTAGGTCTGCTCCATATATGTTAGCAGTAAACCATATTGAATGTCAAAAAACATATAAATAAAATAAAACAATAATACAAGTCCTTGAGAGAATTTTGTTTACTCCCAAATCAAAAACACTACAAAAGCTTAACTATGTGCTGTCACTCTGTACCAGAGCCATGTATTGCCAGTGATGATAGACTGGATTAAGATTTGCCCTAATTCTTTTAAATGGTCTTTCCTATACCTAGAACAGCTCTGTGTGTGTGTTTATGCTGCAGAACCTGAAGTACAGGGGTGTAGTTTTACAGGTTACATCACAGACTCTCTGGGAGTGTCCTGAAAGTGTAAGGTCTGAAAGGGGGTGTGTCATTTATGAAGTTTAAAAGGGCTGACAGATAGACAAACAAATACAAGCAACACCTGTAAGATGTGCTTTTAAAATATATATATACTCGTTTACATCAGATATCAAATGATCCAAAAAGCAGTAGTGATTTTGCAAGTGTCGTACGATGCAATGATACACCAGTTATTATATTAAGGAAGTATTGCTTTAAGTGGAAGGACACACAATTATGTTTGAATTGCTTCTATAATGCAAAAAGTGAAGTGGCTGAGGAAGTTAGTTTAGACATTGCATGCAATATGAGTCCAGTAATGTCAGGTTTTGGTTTACAGATTTGGACTGCAGTTACAAAAGTTTCAATAATCAAAAACGCCCTAAGAAAAACGTGAAACTTATATGAAAAGTATTGGTACATGTCCAAGAAAATAACTCCCAGCCACACCCAAAATAATGAAATTTTAAGAAGCAATCAAACCACCCATCCATCCACCTATCATACGATTTCTTGGGTGCAGGTGCACTTAGGGAATTTTCCATAGACTTCAAGATGAGATTGTAGTTTGGACTGGATTTTAAACTAATAAATGAACAAAAGCAATCGAGATGGAAGGTTACGATGAGAGAATACAGAAAATACTTTGCAAATTACTTTTTAATCAGTAAAATTGACTTTTTTTCGTTCATTTTTTGCACAAGAAGTTATACCAATTGCATACAAATGTAATATTCTTTTGCATCATGTTATTCATTGACATTCTAACTTTATCATCACAAAGTAGATTTTTGTAGGAAAAAAAAAAAAAACAATTTCAGAACTTATCTGTTCAAAAAGCCACAGCTTAGACCAACAGACTTAAATCAATCTGGTCTCTGATTGCCATAAAACAGTAGCAATAAGGACATAACTAGAGATGCAGAGTTTTGCAAAGTTCAGACAGTCATTATTATAAAGATTTAAAATTAAAGTACATACATTTCAGACAGACTAGAACTAAAATTGTCCCTGGTTGGCTTTCTTACCTGTAGAAGACTCTTACAGATGCTGAGAGAGAGAGGAGACTGCCTGCTGTTGCTCTTCCACTGTCCGCACAAAATGCCCCTTACACCCTCCACTTTATACCCTGCAACAACATCCGCATGCATGAAAGAGGCGTGTCCAGTCCTATCCCCGAACACGCCCCCCCAGAATCCTCCACTGTTACTCACCCAAGAAGCACACACACACAAATGCACACTTCCTGGATCAAATCATCCCTCTGAGAAAAGGATCATGGGCAGCGCTAGGGCGTTATCTGCAAAGCTGTCATTTGAAAAAATATGGCATGAAATCAGAATTGGTCCACCTGATTTCTTAAGGGCTTGTGTGTTTCATGGTTGAGAGGATAGATTTTAAAATGCATTTGGTTTTCTGTTTTCAAAGTATTGGAAAAGACACAGCAAAAGAGAAAATACAGAAACAGGTGCAATGCTTACTAAGCTAATATCATTGAAGAAGTGGTAGTAGTAAAAGTAGAAGTTGCAGTAGCAGTAGTAGTAGCAGTAGTAGTTGCAGTAGCAGTAGTAGTAGTAGCAGCAGTAGCAGTAGTAGTAGTAGCAGCAGTAGTAGTAGAAGTATAGAAGAAGCAAAAGAGGTAATAAAAGTAGTAGTAAAAATAGTAGAAGTAGTCGTAGAAGTAGTAGTAGGCTAATAGAAGAAAAAGTAGTAGTAAAAGTAATAAAAGTCATAAAAATAGTAGTAGAAGTAGTAGTAGTAGTAGTAGTAGTAGCAGAAGAAGCAAAAGAGGTAGTAAAAGTAGTAGTACAAATAGTAGAAGTAGTAGTAGAAGAAGAAGCAAAAGAGGTAGTAAAAGTAATAGTACAAATAGTAGAAGTAGTAGTCGTAGAAGTAGTAGTAGGCTAATACAAGAAAAAAAATAGTAAAAGAAATAAAAGTAGTAAAATAGTAGTAGTAGTAGTAGTAGTAGAAGAAGCAGCAAAAGAGGTAGAAAAGTAGTAGATAAAATATTAGAAGTAGTAGTCGTAGAAGTAACAGGCTAATAGCAGAAATAGTGGTAGTAAAAGTAATAAAAGTAGTAAAATAGTAGTAGTACAAGTAGTACAGGAAGAAGAAGAGGTAGTAAAAGTAGTTGTAAAAATAGTAGACGTAGTAGTCATAGAAGTAGTAGTAGGCTAATACAAGAAGTAGTAGTTAGTAGTAGTAGTAGAAGAAGCAGTAAAAGTAATAGTAAAAATGGTAGAAGTAGTAGTACTGGCAGTATCAGTAGTAGTTTTCTGACGTGTAGGATAGAATTTACACTGGTTGATTTTGAGCTATGAAGGACATTACACCGATTCTCTTGTAAAATAGGTTGTTTTGTTTTGACAGAGCTAGCTTCATGCTAATAAAAGTGAAGTGCAAATATAAAATGGTTCCTCAACAGTTCTGCAACATCACTAGCTGGTTAGTGTTGGTTTCTCAATTACTTTGGTGTCCATTTTCTAACTGAAAGCATATTCTTCAGTTAGGTTTCTTGGTTATACTTTCTTATACCGTTTCAAAAACATTAACTGTACCAAAGCTTCCCTCTAAATGACATGTACAGTGGTTGTTTTATGACCAAACTATAAATACACATACTTTTCTCTGATGTTGAAAGTGCACTGGAGTTGCTCACGTCACAACCACCTGGGCATTTGAACAGCAGGAGTACGGTGGCTCTGCAGGGACACAGCAGTGATTCATGACTAGAAACAGGAAAAGCAGAACAAATTACAAAAGTCATAAACTGTATTAACATAACTGTACATAATAGGTCGTCAACGGGAAGTAAAAAGCCTGAACAACACAAAACAAATAATATGTTTAAATATAATTTTTGATAGGTAGATATGAAGTTCCAGATTAAGCCTGGTCCGATTTATGAAAGCAGACAAGCAGATAAAGCAGCTATTTAGAAAGAATAATATCTAAATATCTAAAAAGTAAATATAAATACATTGTTTCTTCCGAGAGTTTAATATGTCTTCAAATATTCCTTTCAACCAAGGCAAGGCAAGTTTATTTGTATAGCACAATTTGTACACAAAGTAATTCAAAGTGCTTTACAGAATAAGAAATACATTAAAATCACAATAAAAACAAATCAAAAGATAAATAATCATCATAAAATTAAAAAGAGAGAGAGAGATTAATTACATAAACCAGAGAGAAGAGTGTGGAATAAAAACCTTTCAGTCATTTGCAGCTAAACAGAACTGTTTTGAGCCTGGATTTAAAGAGTCAAAGTAGAGGCCTGTCTAACATGTTCAGGAAGACTGTTCCAGGTTTTAGCTGCATGAATCTGAAACGACTCCCCGTGTTTAATCCTGACTCTGGGCACCAGCAGGAGGCCGGTTCCTGAGGTCCTCAAAGTGCAAGATGGTTCATATGGCACTACTAACAAATATTAAGAAGTCCTTGTCAAATTCAAGAGTCATGATTTCTGTCCACTATTCTTACTATTATCCTACACTGTACATTTTAAATACACTTACTCCACAGAGTTAACTCATACGAAACTATAGGAATGGTATAGATAGATATATAGATAAATGATATTGTATACATTTCTCATTTCAAAGACAGCATTTTCTGATCTATGTTATAATGTTGTTTCCTCATCACAAACAGACCTGGAGTTGCGTTTTGTTTCATTCACACATGTTTAACACACAAACTCTGTGAATTTAGTGCTCCAATATGTTTTTAAACTTCATACACCTTCATGAGAACCGTTTGGATAATTTCAGCGCTGGACTTGCCGATGTTTACAGAACAAAAGGTAAAAGGAGTTACTAACTTGAAAACTACAGCTTCATGAGATCAGAAGCTTTTTGGTTTGAGGATGCAGACAGACTAATAAAAGAAACACAACAAAACACAATTCCAGGTATGTTTTTGTAGAGATAACATTTGAACCTGCCTTCTTCAGTCAATTTTGCGTAATATAAGATCTTTAAGGTTCAAGTCTCATGCAAAAAGTCAATGGGTTGTAAAATGAAACACCATATAAATTACACTGCAAGTTAATTGTATGTAGCTTTTTGATAGATACCTTATTATAATTTATTCTACTTTTGCACCAAAAAGCACACATTTGACTATGTTGCAGATGCTGTAATACCCACTTCTAGTAGCAACATGCCAGTAACTTATATGAATCATACACAGCACTTAATGTACTGTACCTTAAGCAATGTACATGATATGTCACCATTTAATGTACATTTTAATACATTTGCCAATAGACGTGTGACAAAGCTGAGTCGTCTCATTGCACCATTCTAGAGTAAATCTTCTCACTATAGTGGCCTGTCATAGCCTGTGTGGTTCAGGGCCCATTCCTGTGCTAACATTGGCACCAAAAGTGGGCACCGAGTTCTGCCTGCCACCTCCAGTCATGTCTGCTCCGTCACTCCCATGACTCAGCTGCATCAGCACATTCTGTCCCATTGTGTTGTGGATAACTTCAGGCTGCCAACATAACACACGCTAAACATAAATTAAAAATGTAGAAAGAGCAAGAGATACTTAAAAAAAAAATATGACCAACTTGTAGTTTCGTCCACTGGTTTGGGTCCTCTTACAAACACTGAGTAACAGTTTGGTTTTGGTTTACTTGCATAATTACATAATTTTTCTCATGTAATCTCATGTAACCACACTAGAAATTCTTATTAGCTGGTGCACTATGTAACTTTTTGGTGGAGGGTTTGCCACCTACTTGTTTCCATTGAGATGTTACTGCTTTGCCTGGATTCTTCCACAGTATGGCATTGTTCTGTTATTATCTAGCTAATCTCAGGAATGTTTTGTTTATTTGGTGAAAAATCCTCAAGTGACACACACAAAACATACAAAAAACACAAAAAATATGATCAGCTTGTCATAGGAATAAAACTAGCGAACAAAACTACAAGTATGTTATTAGGTTTATTTTTCAGACTAAGAGTTTGGTTTTCATTTCTGACAGTTTTGACTTCTCACTGGTCTTCTCCAGAGTGGTCACATGATGTTGCTGTGACGTTTCCGGTCAGCTGATTTATACAAGTTTTGGTGCTGTCTTCCTTCCGGTGGAGGCAGGATGACAGCGCCACCTGCAGTCCAACTTCTTCAGGATAGTTTCCCAAGTGTGTGAGAGTAAAAAAGCCCCCTCTTCCCGGTTTACAGTCCTGTGGGCATGTTTCCGTATTTCGATTGCCTCTTTTATCCGGCCACGATGTTTGTTTTCCTCTGCCCCAATGATGTTTGCTCCAGTCCTGTTCATAATGTGGTTCTCTCATTTACAGTGGTCAGAAATGGTCGATTTATGTTCCTTTTTTCAAGTACTGAACGCCCTCCGTGTTTCCCCGATATGTGTTTTATTGCAGGACATGCAGAGTATTTGACATTACATTTATGCTCCAATTCTATTTTGTCTTTTGGGTGGACAAGTAATTACTTGAGTTTTCTGTACGGTTTCACTGTGTGTGTTGATATTGTACTGTATGATATGATATTGTATTGTGTTTCTGTTATGCGCCTGATGTGCAATAATGTTACCATGCCTGTGTTTTTTTTTTCAGTTTTACTTTTGTTTTTCTTACTACAAGTACTTAATAACTGTTTTGGGTCAATTAACTTACATAATTGAATCATTTTAGTATTTTCATGTAATGACATTTGAAATTCTTATTAAAAGTGCTCTATGTAACTTTTCTGTTTGAGGGTCCATCACCTACGTGTCTCCATGGAGATGTTTCTGCTTTTCCTGGAATATTCCACATAAATTGTAAGTATTGTTATCATCTGACAAATCTCATCCCAGGAATGTTTTGTTTTTACAGCGAAAAATTCTGAAATAGAATTAAGCGGGCTCGCCTCTCCACAGATCTGATGTAACTTGCACATACTTGGAAGCTCACACCACTTGCAGAATGTTGAAATGCTGACATTGCAAAACAGATTAAAGAACAATGACATGCATTGTATTCAGGTAAGAGCGCTGCTAAGCGGAAATAACTCTACTAAAATAAAATATAGCTCATAATGTGATAAAACTACTATTTAAACTACACAATTCCTTGAAAATTGTGCTAAATACATGATATAAATGAAATAACTTTTCCATAACTGTGAGCCTTGCCTGCCCTGACTTGAGTGGAGCCTCCGTTCTTCTTTCCGCATATTGCATAACGTGATTGTTGTTTTAAATTTGTGGGTGTGAGGCTCTTTTTATTTAGGACAAACCTCCGGTGCCTGTTGGATCTTGTCAAAAAGGCCTGGCTCAACTGGGCTCACTGTATGTCTTCAGTGTCATATAAGTAAAGACACATGTAAGAGGTCTATACTGTGTATGTACTGTATGTATGCTGGACAAATAACCATAAGTGAACCAGATCAGGGCGAATTTCCTGTCACAGCACCTGGCCATAAAGCTACAGTTTGTGTTAGGATTGACTAGTAATAAAGTTCTTGTTAAAAAAAATGTCATAAGTGAAGCTAGATTAAGCTCTCAAAGTTAACCTACACTAGGATTGCAAGATTAACCACGACTAAAACTAAATTTCAGTTTGAATGGATGCAAACAGCAAACTGCAGAGGTTGTGATTTTTGAAGTACCATCATTTCCTCCACAAACAATTAAATATCCTGTCTTCTTATGCATAAAAGCTGCTAACAATTTAGATCCGCACAAACATGTTCTGAAATGTGATTTGTGTATTAATTTGTCAGTTCATATCTCCATCTTTTGGTAAAAATGATAAATGGTCACATTTATACCTTCAAACCACTTTACATCAACAAACCACTCACCCATTCACACACACATTCACACACTAGGGCACTGGGGTCGAGGCCGCACCACCAACCTGTGGGTCAGTGGATCTGACTGCTCTACCCATGATGTTTAGGTCGAGAACAGGACTTGAACCTCCATCTTTCAGATCAGTGGACAAATACTCTACCAACAGAGCTACTTGTCACTCTGTCAATTCTTCTGGACATGTTTAAAATGTTTAAAAACAAATAAATATAAATTGGAACTATAATTTTTGCATTGCTTGTCATAAGAATAGCAATTACATATTTTTTCTATATCATTCGGCCCTACCCCACTACTGCAACCAGTGCTTTGATCAAAACTAAAAAGTAAAATGAATGAAGAAGAAATGTATTTATTTGTTAATAAAATCTCTAGAATGTAATCTTTTGTCTTGTCTAGTCTTGTGGCAATTGTGTCTCAGAGTCATCCCAGTAGCCGTTATGTTTAAACTATACTAAAAAGTAATTAAGAAAGAAAAGTGAAATGTGCGGAACTGGAACTACCACCACACAGAGGAGCTAAAGAGGCTGATTTTTTTCATCCACAACTAACAGACTGGAGTCTGATTTCCTAAATGAAATTACATAGATTCTTTAAGGTGGTAACAAGCCTTAAACAAGAGTAGAAATTGAAGTGCTAATCTCCGGGTTCATGGGTACATTGACTTTATAAGCAGCAAGCACAAATCATAGTAATTTAAATGTACTAGAACATATCCTGTGGACAATCTATTGTGTGTGGCTTATAGATCTCAATTGAAGAACAACAAATAGTGTCGTAACAGAGATTCCTGTGGTCCTTGTGTAGAAGCTGGTGTATTTATAAAGATATTTCTAAATACCAGGGAACCTTTGTTTAGATACATTTCATTTTTGCAACAAATTTTAAAATGAGACAATTGATTTCTACCAATAATACAATGCATCAATTAATTCATGACTATACAGACTACTAGTGCATGCAGAGCCACTTTGTTCTATCATTCTGAATGTGGAGCATAGAATCTGGAACATAATTTTGCTTACAGTGAGCTACACAACACAGGCTGGCACAGAGCGTAAAGCAGCGGTGTCCAAACTATGGCCCATGAGCAAAATCTGGCCCTCGGACCATGTTTTACTGGCCCTCAACTCTGGTCTG
Organism: Boleophthalmus pectinirostris; assembly: GCF_026225935.1. Taxonomy (NCBI): domain Eukaryota; kingdom Metazoa; phylum Chordata; class Actinopteri; order Gobiiformes; family Gobiidae; genus Boleophthalmus; species Boleophthalmus pectinirostris. The sequence continues at coordinate 27,607,585 of NW_026571473.1, read as the reverse complement.
CTTAACTGGCCCAAATGATCACAAGTCATATTTTTTGTAGCAAATTTAAGTACTTCTACCACTATAACTTTTCACATTCATCACATTCCCTTATGATACAGACTGAAAATAATGGTAGCTCTGTCAAAACTTGCAATATGCCGCTCTGTGTCCCTCTGCTTAGAGTATGTTAAAGATGGTGGCCCTCGGTGAAGAAAGTTTGGACAGCTCTGATGTAAAACACTCAGGAAAGAATCTTGTCTGTTGTTGTGTCCCTCTACAAGACACATCCATAACACCTTTTCCAGTCACAATATGCTGTATGCCTGGTTGCAATAGAAATCACTGAAATGAGATGAAATTGAAAAGGCTGGAAGAGTAAAAAGTCTTTAAAGAATAACCAATATTAAGACTCCTCTCTCATTTTCACAATTTAATATGAATATAATGCCCTGGCTTTTTGACACTTTTTGAGTCTTTTATATTCCATCACGCATCCTATATTTGGTGGAAAATTACTGTAGTAATTACAGGTGTAACTACTGCTACTTCTACTGCTGACTGCTACATTCACACATATGCAAGGTGCTTGAAGTGTCTTTCTTTGTCTTGCCTAATGGCACAACAGAACCTTTAAACCTTTAGATATGGGACAACCACAACTACCTTTCACCAGTCATTATTATAAATTCATTTCTATGCTGTCCTAGCCCCAAACTGCCAGCTAATACGCCCTACAACAGAAGCACAGCCAGAATGTACTGGATTAAACTGGAATGGACAACACTGAACACGTGCCTCATGCTGTTGGTAAATTAACTTCTATAGTGCATTTTTGTGTTAGATCTCCAGCCTCATGTCTGTTCTAACAACTCTAAGGCTACTTCAGTTAATTTTACAACAATTACAACAACAACATTATTCATTCTTTGCACTAACATCACAGTAAAAGACTATGGTGTAATGAAATGCAGTTACTGTGGTGACATTATACACGTCAGCAAACACTGCCTGATTTTTTAGATTCTGAAAACTCAAGAAAAAAAAAAAAAAGATTTAAACAACACCTTTTCAGGAGCCTGTGAATAATATGAATATTCATGATCCTGTTTAGCTGTTTGATTTTCAACAAAAAAGGTGAGAGTGACGGCTAATGCTATCTAGCTTGTGACTGTGATTTTTATTTTTATTTTTAAGTCTAACTTGAGTAACAGAGTTTCAGATAGAGCAGTGTTTCTAGTTCTCATCTCATCAACATCACCCCCCAGTGAATGTTGATGAGATGAACTACAAAGTGTTAATGTTAATGCCATTATTTAAACTCCTTTGCTATAGATTTGAGAGTCATGGAGCACACACTGAAATGGACTGGGCAGAGTGTCAATGAACTCAACAATGACTTCCATTCAAATCACTAAATGTCATGGCATTATTGTTGGGATGCAGCCTCCAGGAAAAATGTGAGCAACTTCATTTCCTCTGTGCCACTCTGAACATGAATTTAAACATGAAATCTGCAGCAGGATAAACCCCCACCTCTCTGTGGCCTCTGCTGGGCCTGAGAAGAGCTCTGGGCTACAGAGACCTTGGATCAGGGTCAAAGGAACTGAGGAGCAGGTTAGCTGATCATTGGACCTATACAAGAAAACACACAAAACAAAGAAACTATAGATGGAGTAAAACATGCGCCGTTAAAAGAGCACTATGTAACTTTTCAGGAAAGGTGTCTGATGATATATTATGGTATTAATCTTATTAAAACATGCATGCATGCAGACACAAGTCGTATAATACCTTTAATAACAAAAAGCAAATGTAATCTGATTATTGACTACTGATTAGTCCTTCTAAAAGTAATCTATTACTCTGATTACTGTAAGTTACTTTAAAAAAATGGAAACATACAGCTCAGGAACCAAATAATAAAAAGCATGACTCATTTCAAACAGAAGTGACTCCTCCATAAACCAATATTTGTGTTGTTTTGGTTCACAGCTGATCTGTGTCTAACACCAGAAGAGGACATCACATGCTTGCTGTTTGTTTATCTGTTTATCTGTTTTATTGTTTTACAACACAGTTCTATGGATTGAACACATTTCTGGTAGAGAATAAGTAATCACATTTTTCAGTTGAAACTAGTTACATTACTGTGTTACTAAAAAAAAAAAAGTTATCTAAATACAATGATCCCTTACTTTGTAACTGGATAGTGCCCAACACTGATTCTTTGAGTGAGCAGAGTCACATCTTCACAGATCTGACCAGTAATTTGGCATTTCCTGCTTGTGTGGGAGGAGGGATCCAGCTTTTTCAGTTATGATACCAATTTCAGTTCTATGGATTTAAGTATCTGCCGATACCCGATATCAACTGAAACCCTTACAGAGACTGACAATGGCTTTTATTTCTTTAAAACAAAAGTAAAATAAGACAAAACTGTTTAAATGTGTATCTACCTGTTATTTAGCTTTGTATAGATTCAAATTCAAATATTATGAAACTTTCTGGGTCAGTTATGACCAGTGAATAATCTCATCACATCAGTTTACAGACTCAAACAGGATATTGGCTGAACCAATATTTGGAAGCAGATACCCAATCCAGCAACTTTTTTCTGGATAGGTGCTGAAATCCATATTGGATCAGCGCATCCCTATCTGGGAGATAAGTTTAATGCCATAACATTCCAGACAAAGCAATAATCTCCATGGGGAGGAGGTGGCAGGATGTCTACAAGAAATGTTAAACATTGAAGTTGCTGATTTAAAAAAAAGAGAGCGACAGACAATTACACAATTATTGTAAGATTGAAATTGAATTAATTAAATTAAATGTCTTTTCTGTTTACTGGCCTTTGAAATGTCATACCTGTTCATATAATAGTAATTTAAAAAGCCAACCAAAAAATCTCATGGCTGAAAATTCTCTTTCTCAGTTTATGACAATAAGCAAGTTACTAATCACAAAATAAATAATCTCCTAGGAACATGCTGAATATATTTCAGAACTAATCTACTTGGTTATGAGCTGCTCTCACAGCTGCTGAAGGGTTAAGTTAGACTAATAGAGAGGGTTGGGTCATGCAAAGGGCTCCATGGGGCCAGTGAAGGTGGGGGAAGATGGGTTACGTCATATTGAAAAAGTTTCACGTTCACTTTTTACTATACATTAGAGATGGGATTTTCTGTGCCTCAGGTGTTGCGGCTGAAAAAGTCCCCGGGCAGCCAGAGCACCTTAAGAAGGTTCCAGGACAAGCAATCATTTTGTTAGGAGGAGGGGTGCACAGATATTTTAAATCTTTTCTATTTAGTATTTTTAAATTAATGATAAAACACTGCTACATTAATAAAGATATATACTTTTCTATTTTGAAGTAATTGAAGATTTGAGCACTGTTTTAGATAGCGAACTTTTAAACATTGAACTGGAATGATCAGTACTCACCTGCAGTTTGAGATGAGCTCACCCAATTAAAGGAGGTGGCATATAAAAGGAGCCAGTCTCACCTTTGTCAAGAGAAGGTGTGAATGGATGCAGGTTATTGCCATGCCTGTTTTAACTTTGTCTCTTTTTGTAAATATTTTTTTAATATTTTAATATTATTTTGAATATTTTTTCTTGGTTGTGGAATAAATGCACTTTGGGTATGCACTAAAAATTGGCTCAACTTGACTCCTCTCAGACCGCTAAAGTTGCTATCCAAGCTATTATACTGCTCTAAATTATTTCAACTTTTTGGGCATGTCATTTATAGGCATGAAATATTTGACCCTTAAATATAACATTTATAAAAGTAGTAACAGGTGATGTCACATGACCTTGTTTGGTGACATGTTTGAGAAGTTCAGCTATACTTTTCTGGTCTGAATCACTAAAATTCATAGTTTTAAAGAATGCACATCACATTTTAAGCAATTAGGCAAGCTTGGGATGTTCAAATTATTCATACTGTCTCATTTTTACATCATGACCTTATGGTTCCACTGTACATGTGCAGCTCCTGTGTTGTTTACACTTATGCAGAATCTTCTGTACAGTCAAAACATGGCCGTCGGGCTGGAAGTCAGTTATGTTAAAATACACTTTAGAGTCTCAGTATGTTGTTTGCATGTCCAACCAAAGACGTGATCATACCTTATACCGCTTTACTCATTTGGCCGGTCGTGTGAGCAGCTCGGTGGCAGAGGTAGTCGCCTGGAAACCTCGCTGCATTTGGTGAATCTGGAGGAAATGCCACAGTAGTTTTATTTATTACAGATGGTTTTGATGCGGCGAATAAAGCTGTAATAAAGTCCGGAGGAATACAGAGAGCTTTCATCAAATGGTAGAATGAAACACAGAGAAGGAATCGCAGCCAAGGTAAAGAGAAATAGATTTAGACCAGATGAAACTGAAGCTAACGTTATCCCACAATCTACAAATTTGCACACTATCTCCAGAGTGTTGTGTTTATATACTGTGAGTGAACCCAATTTTACAGTAGTTTAGGCTTGTTGTTGGGCTTTTGGATATGATGATGAGAAGAAACCATTTTTTATTGACACCACCATTGTTATATATATGAAATCTTGAATTCACTGTCAACTAAATAACCATCTCACCTACACATTGTACTCAGTGCGATAATCTATTTATTTATTTATTTAATGTTTTTACTGGTTTGGATGTGAGATTGTGTCTATATTTATTCACTTTTATTGCTACAGATTTCCTCTGTTGAAGTTTTGTTGTATTTTGTACAATGAAAACAAATCTAAATCTATCTGAAGTGTGAATATATGTACGAAATCATTGTCTCAAATTTAGGAAAGTTTCTGCTTTGTTATTTGATGTAAGAGGAGGTTTTGTTATTGCTTTGTATTGGAATTTATGAAAAATATGTATACAATGCCAAATTTTTGTGTTGTTTCTTTCAGACATTTTTGAGCAACCCTTTAATATTAGTTTGTTTACATCTTTAAACCTCAAAATGCTCTGAAGTTAACATCTACGTTTTACTTTTAGTTCAAGAGAGACTGGCAATTCCAGGGCTGTTTTCACTTAGAGAGAAAAACTCAGCCTAAATATGCAGGGTTTGTGAGTTAAACATGTGTGAATGAAACAAAACACAGCTCCAGGTGCGTTTGTTTGATAAAGAATCACCATAACATAGATCAGAAAATAGCGTAATATAGGATCTTTAAATAAATAGAATATATTTTCTAACACAAAATATTGGCAGTTTCTTTGTTTCTTACCATGATAAAGATAAAACAATTTTAAACTAATACTAAGAAGAAGAAAATACTAAGACTAGTTCTAATAAAAGAGTAAACAAATATTATTTCTGTGGCTAATCCCAATTTCTCCATTGAAATCACATTATGTTTCACTTCACTCTGGTCTTTAGTTGCCTCCATTCCAACAGAAGTATGTGGGAATAATTTTGAATAACCCTATCACAGTTAAAGCAAATATTATTGAGTCAAAAAAATACTATAATTAATCTAATACAATTCTCAAAATGATATAGTGCGGCACCAACGGCATCTGAAGTCATTAATACTCTCTGGGGGTGTAAAGCTGCGCTACCTGAAGCTCTGTTACTCAAGTTAGACTTTAATCTGATTTTTATTTTAACACCATCTGTCCAGAAAGAGTTGACTCGGTTGGAACCATAAAAGTGAAATGATTTGTGCTCTTCAACAAATGTCTCACACAGTTTTTCGGTTTTTTGGTTGCTCTCACCTTTTTTAAACAGGACCTTTTGATTAGGTTCCTGAAAATGTGTTGTTTAAATCCATTTTATATCAATTCTTGAGTTTTCAGATTATATTAAAACATTTTCACTAATCTGTGCATTGTGTCACCATGGTAACTATTGAGCATTCCACCGATAAAGTTTCATATAGAAAATCTAGAGAGCGATGTCACTGCAAAGGATCAAAAATAAAGTCCTTAATCCATCTATCCTGATCACGTAGGCTATTTTAAAAGGCCTAGGTTAACAGGGGACTTCTTACTATGAGTAGAAGCATGAGCCCAAAGCTGTGAGATTGGCAGTAGATCCCTCAGATCTCAGCGGCGCAGCACCAAACCCCAGACTCAAGACCTCTCAATCTCTGGAAGGACAAAGGAGCACAGTACGATGAATCTCAAATGGACGGTGGTTCATTTTGATTAACCTGTTACTAATATATGGCACCGTTTTATTTTTCAACCTACAGTGTTATGACTAGGGGTGTGCAAAAATACTGAAATATCAATATATCATATAGTTTAATGTGATGATACAGTATTGATATCATGGACTGTTGTATGGATATACAAAAAAATACTCTTGATGATATATTTTACTAAATTATTTTGTTACAGCGCTACAGTTTTGTTGCTTGTTTATGCGACACATTTGACATTTTCACTGTTTTGATGATTAAAATGTTTGTGTTTCATATTCACTTTGCGCAAGAAGTGGTTTAACAAAAACTTTTAGTGTCACAGCCATGATTTAGTTATTTTTATTGCACCGTATATATATAAATATATATCGTATCGAATCGAAAGCTCACTGTAACGAGATATATATTGTATCGTGACCAACGTATCAACAGTGTTGTGCAAGTTCACAATTTTCATGAACTAGTTCAAAGTTCAGTTCAAACTTGTTCAAAGTGAATAGTTCACATTCATAGTTCACAATTTTAATTTTGAACTAGTTCAAAGTTCAGTTCATTTTATATTTAGATGAGATCTGTAAATGAAAGGCTGCATTTATTTTTCAAACTGACTTCTAGTTTACAACAGCTTTACAAGATCCACTGTTGGACAAGTGACTTTAAAACTGTGATGTGTTATTTATGACTTGTTACTGTCATTTCAAAGTCATTTGTTACATTACAATATTACTGTATTTAAAAAGTAAAACATTACACGACTATTGCAGCACTTTTAATTTACTCTCACCAAAAGAACTGTTAAGATGCTGAACCTTTGCGCCGTATATGGACTGAACCAGGACTGAACCAGACTAAACCAGGACTGAACCAGGTCTAAACCCAGGTCTAAAACCAGGACTAAACCAGAACTGAACCAGGTCTAAACCAAACTGAACCAGGTCCAAACCAGGAATAAACCAGAACTGAACCAGGACTGAACCAGGTCTAAACCAGGAATAAACCAAGACTAAACCAGGACTGAACCAGAACTGAACCAGGTCTAAACCAGAACTGAACCAGGTCTAAACCAGAACTGAACCAGGACTAAACCAGGACTAAACCAAGACTAAACCAGGACCAAACCAGGACTAATCCTGGACTAGAACTTGGAATCTAGCACCGCCCCTGAGTGAACCCCGAGTGCATCGGGCGTCAGCTGCGTTTATCTCGGTGGAGCGCGGACTTCTGCGTCGGTCCTTTCGCTCAGGATCACGGTCTACGCGGGCGCACCTCCGGCGTTTCACCGCTGCTGATATCGTGGTGATTTTAGCAAATTTGTATGAAGAAAAACGAAAAACCCACCATTTCAATCCAGGTTAAAAAAGCATTGTGACGCGCGTTACTGACATATGTACCAAGTAAAATAATGCGCGCGCGGAGCAGCACGTCCTGTGCGTGTAGATTTCAGAAAATAGGATCCATCCTATTTGTTGACGCTCTACACGAGCGTAGGTGCGTGTCTCCGTCAAAATCCACAGAGAGCATGTATCTATTGTTGTATTTGTGCATTTACCATCAGCACATTGTGCTCCCTGGGCAGTTGTGGATCATGTGAAAGAGCCCAGATCCACACAGACTGTTAATTAGTGCTTTGAAAGTCAGCCTGTACAGAAGGTAAATACAAGCAGCTAAACGCGCCCAGTCAAGTTTGATTGACTTCCCATTGAGAGACACAAGAGCCCGTATGTTCCGCTAAAGCTGCCGGTGGAGTCGCCTTCGCGTTGACACGCGGCTGTGGTTTCGCGAGGTGAAGCGCGAGCAGAACCTCACTCGTCAGGTGAAAACAAATTCCGACGTTTAACTGAAGCCCAACAGTGACGTACGTCGTTCATCACACATAATTTGAACAAATTCACGTTCAAGTTCTTGATTTACAAAAGTGTTGCGTTCAGTTCAAAGTTCACTGAAAAATGAACGTGTTCAATGAACGCGTTCTTTTGAACTCGTTCATGCACAACACTGCGTATCAAGGTATGTATCGTATCGCCAACTTCTTAATGATACCCAGTCCTAATTATGACATACAAGCTTGTCCACAACAATGAAGGGTGCAACCAGGACTACATCAGGACTAAACCAGGTCTAAACCAGGACTACACCAGCTCTAAACCGGGTCTAAACCAGGACTAAACCATGTCTAAACCAGGACTCAACCAGGACTACTCCAGGACTAAACCAAGTCTAAACCAGGACTAAACCAGGACTAGACCAGGACTCAACCAGGACTACACCAGGACTAAACCAAGTCTAAACCAGGACTAAACCAGGACTAGACCAGGACTACACCAGGACTAAACCAGGTCTAAACCAGGACTAAACCAGGACTCAACCAGGACTACACCAGGACTAAACCAAGTCTAAACCAGGACTAAACCAAGTCTAAACCAGAAGTAAAGCAGGTCTAAACCAGGACTTAACCTGGACTACACCAGGACTAAACAAAGCCTAAACCAGGACTAAACCAGGACTAAACCAAATCTAAACCAGAAGTAAAGCAGGTCTAAACTAGGACTCAACCAGGACTACACCAGGACTAAACCAGGTCTAAACCAGAACTAAACCAGGACTAAACCAGAACTAAACCAGGACTTTTTTATATATGTTATTTTTTAATGTTTCATGTCAGGAGACGGCGTACCCACCACTACAATCAATTATGTGCAAAGTAGTGTTTTAACATTTTAAGATTTTTAAATATTATTATTAATGTATACTGCCACCTGCTGTCCTTTGACGAGTTTTGTTTTAGTTCTTTAGTTCGTCTAATCTAGTTCAGGTCAGTTTTTTTCGTTAATGGATTACATAATGAAAGAAACCAGTTAGGGTTAGTCGGAGTTGTGTTCTTTTTCATTTACACATTTGCGTAACCTTTACACCTTTACCCTCTACATCTCCAAATCTCAAAATGATCTGTTGCACCGTGTGATGATCACTCAGTACAAACAAGGACATCTGATTTCCTCCAAATCTGTGAGAAGAAAATACACATTATCACACCGCGAGAGCAGACGCATCTTTTCTAATGTTATTGATATCGTAGGTTCGTGTGTGTGAATGTATGGCCTGTTCTCGGTGTAGCATGTGAGGAGCTAAATTAGACTAGATCACAGCCACAGGCCCGGTTCAAATAAAGATTTCTTCAAATGACTCACCGCAAACAGCACATTATTGATCCCTGAGGGGCAGAGGCACAAGACAAGGCTGCTCCTCTGAGTGTAGCACAGACCTGCAGGTTTAATTAGTGACTCAGGAACTCATTCAATACTGCCATTGACAACAAGGGGAATCACAGCAGCTGTAGCCAAGATGCAAAAATCAGATGTTGAATAATATTAAACTTTGATATGCAGCAGTAGAAAAAAAAAATACTGAAAAGAATGCATTGATTACACAGTGTACTTTTTCTGTGTGAAGAAGTTTATCTAACCAGGAGACTCCGCAAAACACAAAAGTCTGATTGTTTTTTTTTTTAAGGTTTATTTAAGGGATTCACAGTTCAACAAATAATTAAAAACAGTTTACACAAAATTTATAATAATGTTGAAATAGATTTACACTTATTTAGATTTGATGTATTGGCTGAGTTAACTTAATGTAGTTTTGTAGTTTCAAGTCACAAAATAATGAATATTCACCGTTAAAGCTGCTGTATCTGATTTTTACTGGATTAAAAATGTGAAAAAACAAACTAGAGCATTTTAATTAAACAGTGATTCAAAGTTATTCCTTATTTACTTAAATCAGGGGTCTCCAACCTGTAGCTCTTCACCCCTTCCAAGTAGCTCTCTAAGGGATTTCTGAATTATACATATTGCACTGAATAAGTCAAATTTGATTGATTAAATGCCTATTTCCTTTGTAAATGTATAATTTTGATGCCAAAGTTTGTGCACTGATAACTGGAGAATGAATATGTTTTATAGACATCTAACTGCGCCTCATACTTGACTTACCATGGCTCTTATATTTACAAAATTTCTGGCTAAAATTTGTCACTGTCTGGCATTTTTGTTTTACAAAAAATAGCTCAGAGGAGGAAAAATGTTGGAGACCCCTGCCTTAAAGGGACAGTCTGGAATTTTGGACATAAGGCATTATTTCCTAGTGAGCAAGAGTGTTGGAGACGTGTGGAGACACTTTCTTAAATATTCCATCCAGTCTTTGTATTTGCAGAGGTCACTGGTGCTCGGCTAGTGCATGTCAATGGCCATAGTCTTACCCACTCCACAAAACACCCGAAGAAAATCTATTATTACGCCAGACTGTTGATGTGAATGTCTGTGTCGATAGAATAATGTTTGAAATAAAACTAACCTTGCATGGCATGAGTCGTCGCATGTTGAGGGACTATTTTCTCATATATCAGTCCACCGCTGCCAAACTTTCCACCAGGAAGTACAACTTGCTGTTGCTGCTTAGACATAAATCCTTCAAATGCAACGTTGGTTTTACTTCTAAAATTATTCTATCAACACAGACATTCACATCGACAGTCTGGTGTAATAACAGATTTGCTTTGGGTGTTTTGTGAAGTGGGTAAGACTGTTTTTAGTGGCAGGATAACTATGGCCATTCACATGCACTAGTCTAGCACCAGCGACCTTTGCAAATACAGGGACTGGATGGAATATTTTAAAAAGTGTCTTCGCACGTCTCCAACACTCTGGCTCACTAGGAAGCTTGAATCACACAGCGGAAAAGTTAGAGTAACATAGAAGCATGTGCCCCATAGACTTTGAATATAAACCCATGAATCTAACAACAGCTAGCATGCTAACAAATACATGGGGAGAAAATCAGGTACAGGACCTTTAATGATCAGCTGTTAATCAAGAATAACGTTTCTATTACTCTTATGTTTTGTCTTTTTTTCTTTGTTGTCATACCACACTTCCAGACCAGTCCAAATAACATGTGAGCAAAGTTCCTCTGTTTTACTCTCATGGAAGTAGACGACACATTCAGTAGTACAGAGTAGAAGGCACATTCTGGTGGTGAGTTTTTCTACAGGATGCAATACAGTCACCTGAGCCCGGCCGCCAGTCTCTCCATGGCAGCCTTCCTCTCCTCGGCCTTCTGCTGCGAGCGCCTCAGCACGCTCCTCAGCTCCTGCAGGTGGTCCAGAGTGCCCACCAGCTCTCCCTTCACCATCTTCATCTGACTCTCCAGCATCTGCGTGTGGTGAAGAGAGCTCCTCCTGTGTCTGCGGCTGGAGCGCACCTTCTCCTCCAGGTCCTCTGCAGGGAGAAGGGTGCACATCAAACTGAGGGTGGATACTTGAACAGAAATTGCAAACTATAGTCCTGTCAACATAGATCATGTTGAAGAACGATATACAGTGGTGAAAGAAATAGTCAGTTTTGTTACATAAGTAAAGGTACATGTACAGGAGCAAAAGGATGTAAACAAACACCCACAACAACATTTCAAACAGAGCTGCCAACTAATTTAAGGAACAGTGTGATAGGTCTAAGAGGTATTCACACTTCATACTCCAGACTTAATCAGAAACATCACGCTTTAAACAGAGCTGTGGGATGTCAAAAAGAGTCTTAATACTACTTAATACTTAATACAGTCCAGAAGGCTCCAGATCAGGGGTGTCAACTTCAAATTCACAGAGGGACAAAATTAAAAACTGGGACTAAGTCGTGGGCCAAATTAAATATTTATTGAAAAATTTCAACAACGTCTGCATGCTTTCTCTGCTTTCGAGATATATAATGTCAAAGCTTTTCTTATTAAGATTAATGTTTAATAATAGTTTTGCTTAAACATTGAAACTAGAACAAGCATAATATAAAATAACAACAAAATTTTAAATAAATAATGTTTCTATAGCCGATCTGTAGCGAGTAGGCCAGCTCTAATACAGATTTTATATGATCTCACAGGCCAAATAAAATTATACATGTTTGACATGTCTTTTCTAGATGAAGAATTGTGCTGATGTTTGTTCCATGGAAACAAGTCAAATTTATTTGATAAACTGATTTAATTATTTTCTTGTAATATTTATTTGAATATTTTTGTTCAGTTAAGGCAGAGAGTTCACTTCACCATGAACATGCTGAAAAAAGCCCCTCAGCGACCTCAAAGAATAAAAAAATACTTTTAATTTTCAGTCCAGTTGAGGAGAAACTACAAAGTTAAAAGTATCTAATCTAAAATGTACTTAAGTATAGATATCTTTTGCAATGCAGTACTTTTTTGCAATGCAGTACTTTTTTTCTTTTTACCTTCCACCATTGATGAAATATTGCTGAAGAAAATAGACAATAAACAATCATATTGAATTGGCCATTATGCCACTGACACGATCACCCAGTCTGTAGTACTGACCCATATTTTCCTCAATATCTTTGCTCTCCGCTCCACTGTCACTCTTTTTCTCCAAAAGGCTCTTGGTTTGCTGTAGCATCTTTTCCATCTTGGCCAGCTCTGCAGCTTTGGTGTCACTGTCTCGTCGTATCTTCAATAACTCCTGCTCCCTCTGGGTCAGGTCGCTGCTGTATTTGCTCATGATGGATCCAGTTTAAAAACAGAACGCTCTGACTGAAACACAAAGTGCAGCTCAGGAACTGTCTGACAAACCTCAAAAAGTATGAAGCCTCAGTACCCTTCTGTAAATCAAATATGTTTAAATATCATTTATAGGCAGTGATCCTGATAGTTCTCTCTCTGTTATCCAAATGACCCTGGATGCTTCTGGCATTTCCCTTTTATAATCCTGTGTCTATGAGCGCTCTGAAAACAACACTTCTTCAGAACTCACCATCACAAATGTGCAGTCATAAGACTCTCCACAAAGCCACAAGCCAAAAGAACATGTTCAACTTACACACTATGTCCAAAGACCATACATCCTGAAAAACACGCCTGAGAATTACTGTGCAAATAATCTACTGAGAAAAATACAAATGGTCACATATTGTCTCGAGTTATTTGCTTAACAAAACATTGATCAGTGTTCAATTTTCAAAACAAATGCTAGTTCAGTCCCAGTTTTGAGCCCTGTGTCCCGTCTCAGCAGATTTATCCAAAACCATACATTTTTTGGTGTTTTATATAAGATTCCAGTTGTCCCTGTTTTTAACCAACCTGATACCCACCAACAGAAATGAGGGGAATATACTGTATGTTATATTAGCCATACAGTTTTACTATGCAATCATTACTTTCGAGACCTATTTTTGCATAAACTAGGCTCACATGCATTGTATGTAAGAATGAAATGTATGAATCGTTGTGTGCAGGGCATTGGCTTTAGGTATTTGCTCTGTGCATTAACAAACTTTATACCCATCATACGTGGTTTATTTTCCTTTAATAACTTACTCGAGGTGGCTTTCTGGAGATGGCACATCACCTGCATGATTCCACGGTAATACGAAGTTAAAACCACACTTAGGAAATATTCTCCCTGCAGACAGACATGTTTGTATGCCATATTGAAATCAACTAATTTTGGAGGGAGACTGGTCCTTGAAGTAGAAGTAATGTTCCGTATTCTAGGGTTGCAAGATAGTTGATTACAGACCTATAAACAGACTCAAAACATGCCATGAGCTGACAAGAGTTTTTATGACACAGACAGAGCAGTAAATGCATGAAAATGACATAAGATTTTTTTGTTTTAGATTAAATTGTCTAGTTTCAAAGGTAGGCATCATTCAGCTGCTATCAGTAGGTCATTTTCAGTCAGTCTGTAAATATAGACCACCAGAATGACATCAAGTGGTTCTGCTTCAGCTTTATCTGGGTAAAATGTAAAAATCTCATGTTCAGGGGGCCTTCATGTTCTGAACAACTAAATGATTAATCCAATATCAAAGTAACTGTTAGCAGCCTTAGCAGATTCCCAATAGTCATATACTGTTAAATAGTTATAATCAATATTACAAATATACTATTAATATTCTAGACGATAAGGATATATTTAGATGATCTTATCCTAATTTATTTCAGAGTCAAGAGATTTTATTGTCATTGTCATAGAAAACAACAAAGTTACATTTAGAGCATCAAACACTGCATAGTGTTGATGCAAAGTGCAATACTACAGGTGGAAGACCCCACCCAATAACCCCTTAAATACTAACTCCAGTGTAAACATTAGCACAATAAGGACATTCAGGGCAGCACATATGTAATAATGCAACAATGCAAAGTCCAGTTTAGTGTTATTTTATTGGTGGATGTGGTTATTGTATACAGTGACAGAAAGGACGAGATACAAGTGCTCGAAATGAGTTTCCTCCGCAGGGTGGCTGGGCGCTCCCTTAGAGATAGGGTGAGGAGCTCAGTCACACGGGAGGTTATTGTCCATGAGAGAAAGGCAGAGAGAGGAAGGGGGCAGCAGCCTCACAGCCGTTGGTCAATCTGGTTGTTCTGGGGTGTTTGGACCTGTACTTTCTCCCTGAGGGCAGCAGGTGGAAAAAGTGATGAGGAGGCTGGTACCGGTGACGCAGACCACGGGTGATATAGATGCTACTGATCTGCAGGAGAGTCGTCCCAATGATTTTCCCCGCTGTTTTTACCACCTGCTGGAGAGCGTATAGGTCGGTCTGCAGGAGGAGAACCACATTAAAAATCACGTGTCAGAACACTTCTGATGGCACAGTTGGAGTAGTTCACCATCAGTGGACTGGGGATGTTGGCACTCTTCAGTTTCCTCAAGTAGTAAAGACGTTGTTGGGCCTTCCTCACAGCTGAGGCAGTGTGAGTGCTTCAGGATAGGACCTTAGTCACGGTCACCTTCTCTACTACCTCAGTGCCGACACGGAGAGTTTGGTGGTTGTTTTGCCCATTTTTGTGGAAGTCCACCATAATCTCGTTGGTTGTCACCATGAGGCCAGATGTCCCACATCGTTCTTGTAGTCCGTCTCATCGTCACTGTCATTTTTCTCCAGGCGTACAGTCTTCTGATGAGCTTAATCACTTCTTTTTGAGTCCACCATTTGTTTCTTCCTCCATCAAATCCACAGGTCCAATGTGCCCCTCAGCACCTGTTTGATGTCCCATATCGTTCCTGTAGTCCGTCTCATCATCGTTGTCTTTTTTCTCCAGGCGTGCAATCTTTTGATGAGCTTCATTGCTTGTTTTTGAATCCTCCAAAGACCGTTTGTTTCTTTTTGTTTCTCCATTCAATCCGCAGGTCCAATGTGCCCCTTAGCACCTGAACAGTCACTATATAACACAGGGATCATAGAGTAAAAATCCTGTTGTAAAACTTGCAAAGATTTAGTATAGGCTCTTTTCTCTCACCGCTGTTGGATGTTGTTGTTCCTCTGGAGATCTTCATCAGTAGTGGTGCTTCAGTTTTGATTAGACTGAACTTCAGAGTACTACCTCAGTGCCGACAGAAAGAGTTTGGTGGTTGTTTTGTCCATTTTTGTGGATGGCCACAATAATCTCCTTGGTTGTCACCATGAGGCCAGATGTCCCACATCGTTCCTGTAGTCCGTCTCATTGTGTGTTTTTCTCCAGGCGTGCAGTCTTCTGATGAGCTTCATCACTTGTTTTTGAATCCTCCAAAGATTATTTGGTTTTATTTGTTCCTCCATTAAATCTGCACACTCCAGAGTCACTATATAACACAGGGATCGTAGAGTAAAAATCTTGTTGTAAAACTTGCAAACATTTAGTATAGGTTCTTTTCTCTCACCACTGTTGGCAGTTGTCGTTCCTCTGGAGATCTTCATCAGGAGTGGTGCTTCAGTTTTGATTAGACTGAATTTCAGCGTACCACCTCAGTGCCAACAGAGAGAGTTTGGTGGTTGTTTTGCCCATTTTTGTGGAAGTCCACAATAATCTCATTGGTTGTCACCATGAGGCCAGATGTCCCACATCGTTCTTGTAGACCGTCTCATCGTCACTGTCATTTTTCTCCAGGCGTACAGTCTTCTGATGAGCTTAATCACTTCTTTTTGAGTCCACCATTTGTTTCTTCCTCCATCAAATCCACAGGTCCAATGTGCCCCTCAGCACCTGCACAGTCACTATATAACACAGAGATCATAGAGTAAAAATCTTGTTGTAAAACTTGCAAAGATTTAGTATAGGTTCTTTTCTCTCACCACTGTTGGCAGTTGTCGCTCCTCTGCAGATCTTCATCGGGAGTGGTGCTTCAGTTTTGATTAGACTGAACTTCAGAGTAACAGCAGATTACACAGACTGAAGGCCTTCTCACTTGTGTTGGGCTGAGTCTCTTATTGGACCAGGCCTCGTTCACCTCTCCCTCTCATGTGGCCAAGAGCATCTGATTGGTCACACTCCAGGAATGTTTTTGGATCCTAAAACATAAGTTTAGTGTAATTTTAGATTCCACTTTACTACACAGATTTAAACTGTATTTTCAGATCACAACTTACAGAGGTCTGTGGATCATCTGACTGGAGCTACATAAGCCGTTGTAGCTGTAGACGTCTTAGCAAAGATGACGATGACTATGGATCCTAAAAGGGCAAAAACACATTACAAAACACAAAACACAAGTACAAAACATATTATTTATCATTATTATTTCTCTCATTTCTCAGAATACCTTGTGTTCTAACGTTAGGGTCAGGGCTTCCTCTGGTGGTGGCTCACTGCACTTCGTGGATGATTCCAGGGTAGCTCCATCAGAGACACACCTTTCTGTGAAAAGTGAAAAACAGTCTTTAGTAATTAGTAGAAATATTACTTTAGTATTGATCTTTACTCACCAGGACATGATGGATCCCACAGGAACACACACACCCACCCACACCCACACATATATATAAAAAGACATATCATATGAGAGATCAACTCCACAATTAAAGCCCTTTTTATGGAACTAGGAATAAAGCATTAAGTGTGCATCTATACTCCTTCTGTGGGATTAATCCACAAATAGTATAGAGATGCCCTCCTCTGAATGAACAGTCATCCTGAAAAGCAGAGACTTTTGCGCACCAATACGCTGTGCAAAGAATGCTGTGTAAAGAAGCGAGTACAATGATTGATCATGTAAACACACAGTTAAAATTCAACTTAAACAGGAGAAGTAGGGAGTGTCCCACCAACCGACAAGTTAGTGAACAAACCCAGGTCTCCGCATTTTACAAATTATTATAAAGTCAAAATAAAAGTACAATTTACAGAAAAACATAATAATACTGATACACATGCAGTGTAAATGGTTTAGTTCTAAATAAAATAAAAAATGGGGTCCCACCAGCTATTGAATGAGAAGACAAACACAAATCTCCTAATGAATACAGGGAAATATTTCCCCCAGTGAGGGATTTCATTATAGTTATACTTAAAATTAATTATATAAGTTTTATATTTTTTATACTTTTTTATTTTTTATATATATATATTTTTTTAAATAATATTCATGAGTAAGTTAACCCTTGTACAGCCAGAGTTTAACCAGCTCAAAGTAAATTCAAGGCAAGGCGTACTATGCAGGAAACTACACACAAGTATCAGATTGACTTTTTCCTCAATTAGAGAATTTGTTTATGCTGTGTCTGTTACGTTCCTACATAGTATTCCTTCTCTTTCAACACACAAACAAACACACAAAAAAACACAGCAAACAAACACAGCAAACGAGCGGGAATCGCACCAGCGACCCTACTACCTTCTCACCTCTAACCCACCTATGCCCACCGTAGAATGCAAGGCGTACTATGCAGGACATTTGTAACATTGCATCTTAAATTTGGTTTATCTATCACTATTTACTTACTGATCGTACTTAACTTTTTTTTTTTTTTTTTGCTTTTAAGACTTTTCAGGATTCAGATTTAAAAAATCCTACATACTATTCCTTGCTTTCTCTTTTTTTGAAACACACTAAAGATGAAAAATTATTCTGGCACACAAACTACTTCTACTACTACTTAACACACAGCACACAAGATAATAAATTGAAAAACTATGTACAATAGATGAAATCGGCGGTGTTAAAGGTGGTAAATGTGCCGAAATGATGGTACCAAGCCCAGAGTCTCAGAGACGGAATTCAATCATCGTCCGAGTCAGGGTATGGAGGCAGGCGGTGGAAGTAGAGTGGGAAACCTGCAGACGTCCCAGAAGATGTGGAGGGGACGGGCTCTGGGGAGCTGTCCCGGGAGGAGGAAGAGCGCGGCCTCTTGGAGCTGGGGTCTTCCTCTTCATCCTCACCTTCTTCCCTGAGGCGCTTGGATCCACCGAGAGGCAGGAAGTCCACAGCAAGGCCCACAGGGGCAGGGCAAGGAGCAGGATGGCAGGAGGGTGCAAGGAGGACAGCAGCGGGAGATGACGGGCGGTGCTCCTCTTCAAAGACGGGACTCCGCGGAGAGGGATAGGGGGTCGGGGGACGATCCCTCACACTCCTAGCTTGAGCAGAACGGGCCCCCTGGCGCCAGTCGGCCCAGAACTCCTCCGGAGGGAAAACCTGGTCGTCCTCTTCCCCCTCCACGTCAACATCTTCATCTTCATTGCTGTCTTCCTCTGAGAGACTTTCGTAGCCAGAGTCTGTGCCATCCTCCTCCTCCTCCTCTTCTTCGTTCCAGTCCTCTTCCTCATCATCGTCCTCTTCCTCATCATTGTCCTCTTCCTCTTCACTGTCTTCCTCCTCCTCTTCCTCTTCATCATCTTCCTCTTCTTCATCCTCCTCCTCTTCCTCTCGTCCAAACACGTCCTCTCGCTGAAGAGGAGAGAAACGAGCAAGAACAAAAGGCATACTTACCTGCACCTCACCTGCGTCGTCCTCGTCTGGCGAGAAGTCGGCAGCAGGAGGGTCCCCCGGAGCGTCCCGCGGATCCAGGGTCACTGCAACATTTTAAAACATTAACAACTTGTTCCAAACAAAAGTTTTCCTGCTGTTGTGTCCATGGTACAAGGAGCCAGACAAACTTTTACACACAAGTCATTCTACAGAATTATAAAAACAGAGAAAGACCAGAGCTGCTGGTCTTTCTTGGCTCAGGTCCTGAATTACAGACTTACTATACCAGCAAGGTTTTAGGTATAAATACAGGACTACAGTTTTTGTACTTGGCTTCTCTTGCAGAAGTCCACAGTGCATCTGCCAGTGTGCAGTGCACCTCAATAATTCCATTTATCCCCAAAAGTCAAGTAAAACTCAACCAACACCTCATAACATGATCTCTTTCAATATAAAATGTATTGACTATATTAACGTATATTCTACTGCAGAATCTTTGGCTGGGCGCCATGTCTTTGCGAAAAAAAAAAAATCTCTAACTGATGAATTTCAACGCCTACAAACTAAAATACAGCAGTTTTCCACAAAATGCTTTGATAACTTTTTACTTTGCACCCATACCAAGAAAAATAGGCCCCTTTTACTAGATATTATTCCAACTACAATAAGTAATCGTCAACCTAAAGTCATAACCTCTCAAATCAATCAGTTTCACAAACTTCGACCTATGATACCATTTAACCCTAACATTGGCAGAGTAAAAATAGCCGTGCGTGGACAAAACTGTTGATAACGTGTAGCATTCAGGTCACTTTATCTATATTCACGAAATTTAGGGGTTTATCTTACCTCCAGGGAAGAGGTCCATGTTGTCGGGAACAGGCAGAAAGGCCAGTCACAGTTGAGTTGAGTTGATTTGAGTAGCAAACCTTGAAAAGAGTTAACAAAGTAGGACTAGAAAGTGTGCCGATACTCAAATTGTATTTTTTGAAATGAATATTTGTGTTAAATTATCTAAAAAATGTAGTTTACCTGCAGCAGAGATATCGCTTTAAGTCTCTCACTCGAGCATTCAAGTGAAAACAGACCGATTTAAAAGATGCAGCGCTTTATATAGTTCCCGCGCCTGTACGTTGCTATGGCGCCGACGCACGAACGTGGGTTTACGAAGAAGAAACTTTAACTTTAACGTTAACTTTAACCAGAGCTGAGTTGAGTTTAAATTTATTGACTTAAAAAATAAAATATATCAGGGGTTTTCAAATTGGATTAATTTGAGCCTCCCCTTAGAGGAAGTAAAGACAGACGCATAATTTCCAAACTCATGCAGGTCTAATTGCGGCTACTTTTAACATCACTGAACACCAGTAGGACACAGAACTAAACCAGGACTAAGCCAGGTCTAAACCAGGACTAATCTTGGACTTGAGAGAGAGAAGGGCAACCCCGAGCTAGAGGTCCTTTCGCCTGCGGTCACTAGACGGTCTAAACGGGCGCACCAGAGTTCTGGTTCAGTCCTGGTTTAGTCCTGGTTCAGTCCTGGTTTAGTAATGGTTTAGTTCTGGTTTAGTCCTTGTTTGAGTCCTGGTTCTGTCTTGGGATCAGTCCTGGTTTTGTCCGCGTGTGTGGATCCTCCCCAATCGCTCTTTGGTCTCATCTATTGAAACCGCTGGTCTACATAGTAAAATAAACACTGAATCCCATTCTTCCTGTTAACGAATACATCTTTTTTTCTTGTTGTCGTGTCCTGATGTCTACTGCTGTGAGCCATGTCTGCTCCATTGACTGCATATTGGAGGGAAACGTCTAAAGCGATCTTAAAAAAAGTTTGTCTTGCAGTAGTTAACAGCGGCCACAAGATGGAGACAAACTTCCAGTGTAGTGAAGTGTGACTGGGCAGCAGGCCTACATCCCAAGGTCCCGAAGAAAGACAATTACAGTGCGTCTATGTTTGTGAATTATTGAATATATTCCTGAACTCTAAATATTTCTATATAGCTATAAGAGTGTTTAGGGCCACGTGAAGTTCAGGGCTGGGAAAAATATTGCCTAACGTTGATGCGTGTTACCACCACTACCACAAGAGGGCGACAAACAATTGATTATGCGATGGATTATTAGACTTAAGACTTGTAAACCACATATGTATTCTGATACTCTCAAACTACTTCATATCAAATTCATATCTTGATTTTTAGACAATATCGCGAATAAGGTCTTAAACAAAACAGTTTTATACGAATGCATGATTACAATTTTACCAGGTTTCTTTTACTGCACCAATTGTCATATATGTAATACTGAATTAATCAACCTTGCACACGGTGGGCTGTATGTCCTGGTGCTAAATGCATTATCTCAGGAACAAAATTGAGTTTTCTAATTGTAAACAGCAGGCTCATCAGTAGGTGAAGGGCTCGATGTTGTTTTGATTGATCCTGTAATCTGAAATGCAATTATACAGGTAATTGCAAAATTAAGTTTAAACAGTGGATTTATGGATCAGCACTCAGATAAATAAATGTTTTCATGCTCCAGCCATAAACAGTGTCAGACTTTTGTATAAAGACTGCTGTTTACTGTATTTATACAGAATTCGTCACAGTTTATATTAAATGCAGACAACAGGACTGTTGGTAGACTAGAGGATATTTAAAGGTGCACGATGTAACTTTTCTGCTGGAGGGTATAGCAGCTGCTTGTCCCCATGTATTGCTTAGCATGGAATGTTTCACAGTACAGCATTAAAAATCTATGTCTAGATCGAGACAAGCAGGTGATACCACAGAGCCAAGTCACGAGTCAGGTGTATGGAGAATATTTACAATTGTAATAAAAACACCAGTAATTTAAACAGTGCAATATAGAAAATGTTTGTGTAATCCTTCAGTTGTCCAGGTAGGATCCATAGCAAAGGAGAAATTCAGACTGTCAACTGGACAAAGCTGTTTCTTCAGTTCATGAAGTGGAGAGTGGATGAGCTTGGATGAGCTGTGAAACATCTTCAATCAAAAACCTCTGTCAATCTGACAGAATTAAATTACAATTTCTCCTTTGCTATGCATTGTAAAATTGTAGGCAAATCTGTCAGAAAAGTCACATAGTGTGTCTTTAATACACCTCTGTTATAAGACTTGGTACTTCTCACTGTTGTGTTGTTACTGTTCTAGTTTTGAATGTTTTGTGGCAAATATTAATGACAGTCCAAACCTAAATAATGAGAGTTCTGAACATAGTTTATTTTTCAATTCTATAGGGAAAGAGGCTAGTTTCCTGTTTTGAAATATCCAGACAGGAACATCCACAAATGCTGAATCTGTTATGAAGGTTTGTTATCATTGCATTTGTCCCTCCACAGCACAAAATCTACAAATAAACATTTACATTACATTCCTGCACCATTCCATTCCATTACATTCCTTAAATAAACCGTATGGAATATTGGGCGAATGTTAAATACATATAAATGCTGTAATGTCCTCTGTCTGTTTGTGACTCTTCAGTGGCATGTCCCCCTCTCCACATCTGAAGGCTGTTTGTTCTCATATGGAAATAGATGTTTTATCAGCCCACTCACAGCGCTTCAAGGTAATGTGGCTTACATAATCACAGGAAATGCCTTATCTGCAGCCAGGTTCTTGACAGATGATGCTCCAACACTTTTGACACTCATGGAAGCAGTTTGTTTATATATTACTCATTTTGTTGTTATTTGCATTTTTGAATTATGCTTTCTCAGACTGACCTTGTGCAATGCCACTCACTGAAGTAAAATGCCAAATAATATGAATAACAATGCATTACTCCATACTCACTGGTGGTAAAATACAGCTGGAAGTAACGCTACAAACTTAAGACTTAGACTTGGACTTGGACAAAATTTATTGATACACAAGGGAAATTATTTGGACACAGGAGCTCAGACATCATAATATAATATAATAACAAAGAGAAAAAATATAAATAGTCATAATAAATTCTTAATAAGTAGCAAAAAGATAGCAGGAGACAGGTGTCAAATAAGTCATAATTATGTAAATGTATGTGTACATATGTGTGTACAAGTCAAAATAAAATGGAAAAATAAGTAATAAAATACAAAATCTCAGCTATATACAAGAAATCATAGGAAGATAGTGCAAAAAAAAGTATAATCCAGAGGTGGAGACTTGCAGTTGTTGAGACTTGACTTGATAAAATGGACGAAGACTTTATGCTTCTCTTCAAGAAATATATTCAACTAGAAAAGCACTCAGAGAGCGCAGACCTCCGCCAAGGACTACAGTCCCCCTCATATTAATTGTGTTTTCCATAAATATTTGTCTCGTATCTTTCAATTTGGAATATGAAAGAGGATCCCATTGTCCATCCCTGAGTCAAATTTCATGGGGTTTGGTCAGTAATTAACCGAGATATTGAGAAACAAAATTTTTGGCCCCATTTACCACAATGTTAACTAAAATTTCAAAGTGATCCAGAATCCAGGATTTCATCCGGATCACCCCCAAAATGAAATCAGTTCTTCCTTTTCACATTTCCAACAAATTCTGAAAATTTCATCAAAATCGGTCCATAACTTTTTGAGTTATGTTGCTAACAGACAAACAAACAAACAAACAAACAAACAGACAAACGCCGGCAAAAACATAACCTCCTTGGCGGAGGTAATTATTTTTCTCTTTACAGCTGAAACATGTGGTGCTTTGTTTTACAGGACCAGACTGTAACATGTCCTTACCACTTCTCTGTTTACTACTATGGATGTAACAGTAGCTGAAGTACCGCGAGATAGTATCATAAAGTGTCTTACAGTAATACACAGTCCAATACAGTAAAAAATGACATGACAAATTAAGCACTATTAAATCTTAATTATTTCTACTCTGACTGTAATGATTTGCACAGGTCATATCAAAATATTTAAAAAAGAAAAGTAGCATTGCAGTATTGTTATTGTGTCAGTGATGTAAAGTAGTTTCAGTATTATCGTTTATCGTTATATTTGTCTTTAGAAATAAATCGTGCTTCAAAATGTGTTATGGTCACAGGTCTAAATACAATTGCCGTGAAATATCCACAATATGACATTAACTATCTGATTTTTGCAGTTCTTTTTTTGTTTTGTTTTGTTTTCTTATTTTTGTTGTTGTAAACACATGTAGCCTACTTACAAAAAAGTGTTCTTAATGTGAAGTGTTCGTAATGGGCTTGCCTCCAGCAGATCTGACCTGGATCTTGGCCTGGTGGCATCAACTAGTTTAGTCTACACAGAAATACTGTAGGTAAGTTTAATGCCATACTGTGGAATATTCTAGGGATAGTAATAACATTTCTTTGGAGACAAGCAGGTAATGGACACTCAGCTCGAAAACTTACACACAAAAAATGGCATCTTTAAAAAAAATGAAGATAAGAACTAAAAAAAGTGATTGTATTTCTGGTAGAGGGGTTAAGTTATGGAACAACCGGAGTTGATGATTTTAAAAAAGTCCAACACTGTAGAAGCCTTTAAAAAGAGTATAGAGTAGTGTTATGTTTTGAAAGATATAGAGGTCTCGATTTACGCATTAAATTTTGTTTGTTTTAATTTATATTTTGTCTCTTATATGTACAGTGAGTGAAGCTGTAAATGCAAACTTGCTGTTCATGCGTTCGGTACCTTTGCTTCAGCTTGGACCCTTTCTGTCATGATCCATGTAGTTGTGGTCTATGTTTTGTTTTGGTTTTGTAATTCTGCAAATGATCCAATAAAAAAAAAAGAAAAGAAATGAAAAGAAAACTTACACAGTGCCTTTATAATGCAGCATGAACATTATGAACTATATAGCCTACTAATGCTTTAATTGTATACAAAAAAGGGACTAGTGTTGTCAAGATACTAAAATTTCAAACTTGATTTCGATACTAAGGAATAAACTCGATACTCGATACTGATTTTGGACGTTTGCTAGTCTATGTGGTCTTGTACTTGTTGGATACAGCTCAAGATCATTCTAAAGCTGTTCAGGAAATGTTTAGTCTTTTAGTTTCCACAGTTTTTGTATCAAACAGATTTTAAATACTGTTGACAATCCTTAGGACACTTGTTGTTAGGTCTGTTTCAAAGAAGATTGGAAATAACCTAGCATGAGAAAGTAAAGAAGCCTATTTGCATATCATCATCTTTTTTTTTTTCGAGTCACAAGCATCGAATTCTGAAATTACCACCTGCCCCACAGCACCCATCCGCTTGTCCCAGAGCGCGCCACCATATGACTCAGTGCCGGTTCCTCCGCGGCTCCTCCTCGCCTCTCATTGGTCACACTCTCCAGAGGCGCTCACGGTGGATCACATCGTCTCCTCCTGCAGTCTCTCCAGCTCCAGTGTGCCTGCCTGCCTGCCTTCTCTCCTCACAGCAACGCGGCGACGCTGAGACATAATGCTCCGCTCTGGAACATTTCAGGCTTACTGCGTTGTAGTGACGGAGGAGGCGTAGGAGTCTGGAGAAGTAGCCCTTTTACGCGTGCACAGATGTAGATTTTGCCTCCCGATTCGAGCAGCCGGTGTGAGATGCGCTACGTTTCGCCATGGCAAGAGCTCCGGTTCCGTGGGGGGTGTTCAGGAAGCCGCTGTACGTGCAGGTAAGCGGCGGGAAACCCCTCTTCACACCGGGGTAAAAAGTCCAGCGTTGTGGTCAGACTACCAGTGCGCAACGCTGACTTCAGGCTATGGAGCTCAACTAGTCATTCAGTTTGACCAGTTATTGTTTTTACAGCTTGGATTTTGAGCACATCCCTTCATTTTTTTTTTTGACTAACCAATAATTTTGCAACTTCCACGCGCCTTCAACTCACATGTGGCGATCATAAAACCTAGAATATGTTGCCAGACAATGCGCAATATTCGTCCATTTACGCGTCGTCTCTTTTGCTCTTTCCTTAACCCCTGTGTGGACTGTCTTCTGTCATAAAGTCACTTGATGCTCGTCAGGATTAGACCCCCAACCCCCCCCCCCCTCGCCACCCCCCAGGCTCGTTTCCATAGCAACCTCATCCGTGATGCAGCAGCTGGCCAAATGAGCGTAGAGCAACATCATGACATTTTCTGAAACTTATCATAACTTATCGTGTCATTTGCGCTGCTCTGCACACAGAATGATTCAGGGATTGACCATATTTGTGCATGAGTAGCCAGGAAAGCAGTTTGTGTTTATTTATCTTATAACGGATAGCACTTTACAACAGCAAAAAAGAACCAAAAAGACCATTATAAGGATATGAATAAAAGATCACTATTTTCTGATCTATGATTTAATGTTGTTTCCTCATTATAAACATATGGAATTTTGTTATATTCATACATATTTAACACACAAACCCTGCATTTTTAGGTTGAGGTATTCTCTCAAACAGAAAACACTGTGTTCCACCTTGTGATGTCATGTGGTATGACAGGACGCTCTCCACTGTGTTTTTAAACTCCATATACTTTTCCTAGAATCATTGGGTTAATTTCAGCCGTGGAATTTCCTATCGCTGCAAATAAAAAGTAAAAGGTAGCTGTTTACTTGAGAACTATAGCTTCATGACATCACAAGGTGGAAAAGAACATTTTGAGCTTAGGAAATGTACACAGACTGATAATAAATGATTACTTAAACATGTGTGAATAAAACAAAACTCCGGGCATGTTTTTAAAATGTCTTAAAATTTACAAGAGACAATTTTGTGTAACATATGAAGTTTAATAGGGACTGCAGTTCTTAAGTCATTTAGTCAATGAATCGATATTGATACGGATATTAGTACATCCCTTTTGACTAGTAGGCTACCCCTCTGTGTACATTAGTTTGTTGCATAAGATCCTAATACTTTGAAAGCTTTTGCAGTGCCATGCAAAGCACCCTTTTAGTCAGCTAATCTATGCACAGGGAATGTCTTTAGTTGACCGAGAATATTGAACAGGCCAACAGCCTTAAACAAAAAAATCAAAACTGGAAATCGACTGATATTGGTTTTGAATACAGAGCAACCCATGGCCGCTATTTTTGGGTCGATATCTTGGGCCTATTTACATTATTTTTCCTCAAATTCTGTCATTTTAATTTACTACAAAGTCACTCACATCAACTTTTTTACTACAAACCTATAAGAGAGAGGTGTAGTAACATTTTGTGCAGTTATCTCTTTGTATTCAAGTGTTAATATAAAGCTTTGTGTGTTTTTTTAGGCTGCAGATTGCCCAAAACAAAATACTGGCCAATGCTGGAAATGTATATCTGATATCACATACACAAAAAGTCCAAATATCGCCCTGATATATTGGCCAAACAATAAATCTGTCTCTAAATCTCTAAATGTCTTAAAACCTAAAAGTATTTGTTTGGGCAGACTCTGAGTAAGTCCAGACTAAACAAGCAGGACTTAAAGAGGGACCGATCAGTCAGAGTCAACATATTTAGATGCAGAATCAGGGCTAGTCTACTCCATGTTTTCCTGTCAGCTGTTCCTGTTTCAAGGGTTGCCACAGTGAATCACCTGCCTCCGTCTGACCCTGCTCTTATCCTCGTCTCTTGTAGCAACTAATTCACAGCGGCTTAACTTTATTTATAGGCTAGCAGGGCTGAAGTATTTGGAAAAAAATATCAAACTGTGATTTTTCTGACAAGCATTTTGATTGTGATTTGGTTTGAGTATAGGATAGGACAGGATTCTTTTCAAAGTTCACATTTTAAACAAAAAAGCCTGAAATAAGAACTGACAAGCTAATACAAGAATCACATTTCAGAAGATATTTGTACAGATATAAACTACAAGGTTAGCAGTTTTTGTACAGAATATTTTGCTGTTTGTGGAGGAAATTATATTAAAAACTCCAGCCTTTGCCATCCATTCAAACTTTGATATGACTGTGATGATTGATCTGGCAGCCAGAGATGTTTATGCGTATTCACTAAAGTAGCGATTTACGTTGATGGACTGATGTGACTTTCTTTTGGAACAGTGGGTGAAAGCCATCGAAAAGAATTTTTGAGTTTAAGTCGAGCTGATTTGAAATGCAAATGACTGTGTTATCTGATCGAGGCAAATCTGATCATTTGATACGCTTTGTCACTGGGCTGGTCTGCAGACTGAAGACATGTCCCATCTAGTATCAACAACAGGTATGCATGGCAGAGATTGAGCAGTGTGTTTTTCATGGTCCATACGATTGTTTAGACTACACATCAGCCGATAACTGATAAAAACTCTATCGATATTTTTGGGCTGATAAATAGACTCGATTCTGAAATTAAAATGCACAACAAACTGACCCACAGCCCTTTAATCTATAAAATCTCTTAACTATAAATCTATAAGAGAGTTGTGTAGTTTTGTGCAGTTATCTTTTCTTACTTAAAGGTGCACTCTGTAACTTTTTGGTTGGGCGTCTGTCATCTTCTTATTTCTATGGATATGTCATGCTTCTATGTAGAACATTCCACTATATGACATTAAACAGATCTACTTGATGGTTTTATTGCTCAAAATTACCTAAAAAAACAGGCATTCTGATTGTGAGTGAAGTTGCCTCTTCACAGATCTGACTTGTAACTTGGTCTGGTCTCCATGAAGAAAAGCATTTGACGGATGCTCCTCTAGAAAAGTCACACAATGCAACTTTAAGTCTTATGTGTATGATTTAGAAAGCTGATTGGCCAAATCAAAATATCGGCCTGTAATGGAGATTTAAGTCTGATAGCTGATCTGCTAAAAAAAAGAAAAGCAAATGTCGGTCCAGTATATCGGCAATCTCTAATGCATTGCTCTTATAGGGTGCATTCCAGAAGGTTAAAAGTGTTTCATAATTTTGCCTATTACTCAATTACGCACAGATGCCATGGAGTAGATAGCAGCTGTCCCCTGTGCCATCAGCTCATGCCACACAGGAACCACATTTGCAATCAGTGTACTGTTATTATAAAGCAAAACTCTAGAAATGACTAGAACCTACCAAAACCTGTGTGGTGAACTTTTCAGGTCTAAATGAGTCAGAGCGCTCGAGTCTGATAATGAGTAACAGTTCTATAAAAAGCTCCAGAGGCTGAAAATGTGAAACTGCTGCAGCTTCTCTGCTGTGTTCACATATAATTATGGTACCTCTTTCACTGTGGAAAGAGTTCAGTTTTGTGTGAGGAAATGAAGGTAAACTCAGCTGTGACTGTAGCTTTTTGTGCAATGATGACTGAAACTAGAATATATCTGAAAAGACATTTAGGGTCTCTTCATGAAAAGTCAGTCAGAAAATAATCTCCAATGTTCAACATGTCTTCAAACTTAAAGGTGCATTGTGTAACTTCTGGTGGAGGGCTCGTCAAATGCTTTTTGTTCATGGAGATGTTATTGCCTTGACTGGAATGTTTCATAGTATCGCAGAGCAATGAAATCTGTGGAAACAAGCAGGTGACAGACCCTGAACCAGAGAGTTACACAGTGCACCTTTAACTCATTCTTAAAGGGACAGTTCAGAATTTTGGACATAGGCCCTCATTTCCTAGTGAGCCAGAGCATTGGAGACATGTGGAGACACTTTTTTAAATATTCCATTCAGTCCTTGTATTTGCAGAGGTCGATGGTGCTAGGCTAGTGCATGTCAATGGCCATAGTTAGCCTGCCATTAAAAACAGTCTTACCCACTCCACAAAGCACCTGAAACAAATCTATTATAACGCCAGACTGTCAATGTAAATGTTTTATGTTGATAGAATAATGTTTGAAAAAAAACTAACCTTGCATCACATGAATTGTCGTATGTTTAGGGACTATTTTCTCATATATCATTCCGCAGCTGCCAAGCTTTCTATCAGGAAGTACAACTTGCTGCTGCTGCTCAGGCATAAATCCTTCAAATGCAAGGTTGGTTTCAATTCTAAAATTATTTTATCGACACAGACATTCACATCGACAGTCTGGCGTTATAATTGTTGTGCTTCGGGTGTTTTGTGGAGTGGGTAAGTCTGTTTTTAATGGCAGGATAACTATGGCCATTGACATGCACTAGCCTAGCACTAGCAACCTCTGCAAATAAGAAGACTGGATGGAATATTTGAAAAAAATGTCTCCACACATCCCCAACAATCTTGTTCACTAGGAAATGAGGTCCTATGTTCAAAATTCTGAACTGTCCCTTTAAGAGGGGATATTACAGTACTATTGGGGTATTAATTGCTAACACATACAACATATTTATATCACCATGTTACCTTTTATTGTTTTGAAAATGCTATATATACTTAAAACAATGTATTGTTGGACAGAGTTGTACTGCTAACTGTAATTAGGGTTTGAATAGATCACTAGATTACTCAAACGTGCAAGGATGCATGAGAAAAAAACTCTTTGGGCATGTTTTGGATGAGAGAACAACATTATAACATGGTATAAAGCGCCAAAATACCCCCTCTTTAAACCTCACTATTTTCATGACCAGGCTTTCTCACAGGGACTGACCAAACTGACTGTCCTCTAGAACCAAAATAGCAACAAAGTAAACCAGACATAGCCAAATAAGGCAGGCTCATAGAGTTGGCTACTTGACTGGAACAGCCATCAGGTCAGCCATCAAAAAATCACTGCACAGATGACGCTGATAATTTACTCTGGCAACAAAAATGTAATTGTGATGATTGTGTAATATCATAATCTGGTTAGATAAACAAATATGGAGTTTCATTATAATCCTCACATCTGAGATAAATATAATAAAAGACCGGAGTGTGGCTTGTGGTAGAGCTGCAGTGCATATGCAGAGTGAGTGCAGAAGGATGCAGAGTATGGCTTTTGAAACCCACTTTCTGTTCCTTCTACTCTGTTCTGTTTTTCAATAAAGCTTATGAAAATGACAAAAATGCTTTAAATTATGGATTGATCTATCACTGGGCCATATGACAAAAACATTGACTGTGATTTAATTAGTTTGTTTGTTTTATTGAAAATTATTTTAAAAACAATAAACAATACAGACTTTCAATATTTGTTGCTGAAAGGCACAGTATGTATCTTTCTAGAGGTGGCATGTCACAGAGGTGGGACCAAGTCGTTGTTTTGCAAGTCTCAAGTAAGTCTCAAGTCTTTGACCTCAAGTCCAACTCAAGCCGGAAGTCAAATACAGGCAAGTCCAAATTGATTCTCGAGTCACTGTTCCAAAAGTCCAAGTCAAGTCCAAGTCATCTGCTTTGAGCTTCAAATCATTTCAAGTCTTTAAAACAAAGTACCAAATATGGCGTAGATTTTTGCAATTTAAATGACTTTTAAGATAAACTCTACTTAAAAAGGCATGGTATATTCATATATAAGTATTTATAGAGTATATAAGAGTTGTAGAAATTCATTTAGTTATTTTTTCTTTTTCAAATGTCTTGACAAGATCTCAGAGTGAACCATCATGGTCAGAATAGAAAGGATTCAGATTTAAAAGTGCTTCTCAAAGCAGACGCCTCAAGTCCAAGTCAAGTCCCCAGTCGTTGACCTTCAAGTCTAAGTCAAGGCCCAAGTCTTAGTCCATTTTATCAAGTCAAGTCTCAAGTCCTAAAAGTTGTGACTCAAGTCTGACTTGAGTCCAAGTCATGACTTACAAGTCCTCACCTCTGGCATGTTACCTCTATGATTACACAAAAATAGAAACCACCAACCATAAAACCACACTTTGGAAAATCCTCCATGAAGATAGATTTTTTTATTCCATATTACAAAATATTATAGCAAAAGAAACAAAATTTGTGGAGATGCAAGCCTGCTTACAGTAAGGGTGAACATTTGTACACATTTTTCATTGCAAAACTCACTGCAATACTCCATTTTTAGGCTTCAAATACTTTTTTCCTCCAAAGTCTGAACTCTGCTACAAACCAGATGCTTTTACTGACAGAGGAATGGCTGTAGACCACTCCATTAAAAACACTGATACCGATTCAAAAACCTTTCATTTTATTCTCACCTCCTCCTCCTCCTCTTCTCTGTAGCCTAAGTCGTCATAGGTGTATCTTGTGATTGTGGTTGGACAGTAGCAGGGCTTGGCGTTTCACACAGAGCTGTCAGATTCAGTGAAAACAGAAGAGACAGAGCGCTCTCCAGGGACGGCCACCAGCTCTGCGTTTTCTAGGCCACCTCCGCCTCCCACCGACATCCTCTCAAGTGTCACTCATCCACACTGTCAAGACCAAACACAGGCAAAGAATCGGACACATGAGGAATCAGAAACCTGTCATTTACAAGATATTTTAAGGCTTTGTCGTAGTTAGTGTTGGACATTGTGGTGATTATTAGCTTTGGGCTATTTCTCTCTATTTTATATACAATTTTCAAATAAATAACAAAGAGGTTGCGCTCACATTCTTCAATTGTATATTATAATGTCAGATGGAATGCAGGAGCCTGTATGGGAGATATTTTGTTTCCAGTTTATTTGTGCTGACCGAGAAGGCGTTAAACTTTGTACCAGTTTTTAGTTCCCGTGGATAGGCCCAGTGATTACAGTAATTAACTAACTGACAATTAAACAGCAAATTGTACCACAGAATTTCTGACCTGTCCACCAGCTCAGTTTAAAAGGATTTTATCGTGGTGTAAACGCAACTTATAAAACAACTTATAAAACATAACATACTGTACATATAATCTGTACCTTACCAAGTAGTAGTTTTATATGTAACAAAAAGAAGCATGGCATTATTAATATAAAAAGTTTCATATAAGATTGAGAAAAAGAAAAATATCAGGCACTCACTTAGTTACAAAATATTTAAAAGCCTTTATTGTGAGCAGACAGGAAGCATTAAAAACACACTGATGCATATCAGCTTGCTCCTTCTTCAGGGTGTGATGGATATCTCATATAAGATATTGAAATTGTACATTCTTAAGCGTAACACATGATTTTAATAAAGAAATACTCAATTCCAATTTTGAGACTACAATGGCAGCAAAAGCAGAACTGTTTAGACAGTATAAACATAATAATAAGTTTAATATGTGCAGGATACTGTAGATAAAATGTGAAGTTAACTATATTTGACATAAACCAGGACTAAATCAGAACTAGACCAGGACTAAACCAGGTCTAAACCAGAACTACACCCGGACTAAACCAGGACTCAACCAGGACTAAACCTGAACTATGCCAGGACAAAATGACTAAATTAGGACCTTACATATCTGTACCTTACTTAGGGACAGTTCAGAATTTTGGATATAGGACCTCAGTTCCCAGTGAGCCAGAGTGTTGGAGACGTGTGGAGATACTTTTTAAAATATTCCATCCAGTCCTTGTATTTGTAGAGGTCACTGGTGCTAGGCTAGTGCATGTCAATGACCATAGTTATCCTGCCAATAAAAACAGTCTTACCCACTCCACAAAACATCCGAAGCAAATCTATTATTACGCCAGACTGTAGATGTGAATGTCTGTGTTAACCGAATCATTTTTGAAGTAAAACCAACATTGCATTTGAAGGATTTATGCCTGAGCAGCAGCAGCAGCGAGTTGTACTTCCTGATAGAAAGCTTGGAAGTGGCGAACTGATATATGAGAAAATAGTCTCTCAACATGCAACGATTCATGTGATGCAATGTTACTTTTATTTAAAATATTATTCTATGAACACTGACATTCACATCGACAGTCTGGTGTAATAATAGATTTTATTCGTGTGTTTTGTGGAGTGGTAAATGGTCACATTTTTCTATAGTGCTTTTCCACCTTCAAGGCACTCAAAGCGCTTTACAACACTCATTCACACACACATTCACACACCAGTGTACACAGACACTGTGGGCAAGGTTGGTTAAGTGTCTTGCCCAAGGACACAACGGCAGCATTCATCTGTGGGAGCTGGAATCACACCAGCCAACCTGTGGGTCAGTGGATCTGACTGCTCAACCTGTGATGTTTATGTCGAGAGCAGGATTCAAGCCACCAACCTTCAGATCAGTGGGCGAATGCTCTACCAACTGAGCCACTGCCGCGAGCTACTGGAGTGGGTAAGACAGTTTTTAGTGGCAGGATAACTATGGCTATTGACATGCACTAGCCTAGCACCAGCGACCTCTGCAAATACAAGGACTGGATGGAATATTTTTAAAAGTGTCTCCACATGTCTCCAACACTCTGGCTCACTAGGAAATGAAAAATTTTGAACTGTTTAAGTATATTTCACAGTGTATACTTCTTACTTTTACTTCATCTGAGAGCAGGTATCTGTACTTTCTACCCCACTACTTTTTTTAACAGGACTGAAAAGTAAGAATACTTTTATGATAGTCCTACACCAGGACTAAACCAGAAATAAACCAGCACTAAATCAGGACTCAACCAGGACTAAAGCAGGACCAGACCAGGACTAAACCAGCACTAAACCAGGACTAAATCAGGTCTAAAACATGACTCAACCAGGACTAAACCAGGACCAGACCAGGACTAAACCAGGACTCAACCAGAACTAAACCAGCACTAAACCAGGACTAAACCAGGTCTAAAACAGGACTCAACCAGGACCAGACCAGGACTAAACCAGGACTAGGCCAGCATGAAACCAGGACTAAACCAGAACCTGTACATATCTGTACTTTAGTTAAGTATATTTCACAGTGTATACTTTTTACTTTTACTTCACTACACCAGGGCTAAACCAAGACCATACTTTACAAAAATTGCTGAGCAGTTATCATTCTTACCCAATAACTCGAATATCCTGGGGGGGCTGTTTTTGGCTTATCCTCCTGTTGGCAATTCCGGCTCATGAACCTATTGATAAATTCCCTGAGGGTGTGATGCTAACCCATAAACTTAATAAGTGCAGTAGTGCAAAATACAGTAGAGTGAACTATATTTTACATAGAGCTCCACCATATAAACCTCCACATCTCTCCCTCTGTCTGCGTATACATTCTTGTCCTTTTAGAAAAATTCTCAAGTGACATTTGAGTATACATTCAAGTGTGTACTACATTGATTTGATTAGTCTAAACACTAACATCAATTAGTCTGTAATTCGAGAGAGCACTCAGTGTCAGCTTTGTGGAAACACTTGGCAAAAATCAATGGACTGTAAATGTCGCCTTACACTTTTTGAAAATGTTTTAATCTATAAATTCCACTTCTTCAATTGAAACATTGTGCCCAAAGCATTTAGCTCCTTATCCGTTAGCATCTTTCAACAGTGTTTTCCTCTCTATCTTAGAATTCAAATCACATTAAATCTGAAAACCATTCACTCAAATGAAGTGTGTAGCCCAAGGACACAAGCTCTTCCATCTGTCCTTGAGTCTCAAACTATGATATGATACTTGGTAATCAAAGCGGTCTTTACTACATTTATGGGTGTCATGTCACAATGCATCTTGGTATTGTGCATTGTGTCACTTTTCTTGTGGAGGGCCTGTCAAATACTCTTCTCTATAGATGTTATTGCTTTGTCTGGAATGTTTCACAGTATGGCATTTAAACTTTCAAACTTTCCATCTTTATGGAGACCAAATCAGGCCAAGTTACAGATCAGATCTGTGGAGAGGAGAGGATCTATGGACCCCCAATGTTTTTTAAGGTATCTGTACTTTACTTACGTATATTTCACAGTGTATACTTTTTAAGTTTTCTTAACTACTCATCAACATTTTTAAGAGGACTGAAAAGTAAAAGCACTTTTTATGATACCTTGATACCTAATGTAAAGGCTGAGGGATTTATTTTTAACACACTCATAGGCTGAACAAACAGGAATATAGAAATCAAAACAGCTAGGGGGGAAAAAGACCTACAGTTGTTTCGGCTGAAGAAAATACAGTCCAAATCTTTACCAAAATCAGTACAACTGAACCTCCATTAGATAGGGCTGTTCAATTATGGAAAAAAAACGTTATCACGATTATTTCGGTCAATATTGAAATCACGATTACTCAGACGATTATTTTTTTGTTACACAATGCATTTATTCAGCATTTCCCCCCAAAAAACCCTTTGCTATTGATAATTTACACAAAACTTTCAAATTGAAACTAAATATAGGCTACAAATATGTACCTTAGAGCAGTTTTGTGATGTATAAAACATAAAATGAATAAAATATACTTTGAACATGAAATAAGGCATAGAAAAACATAAATATATCCAAAATAAGCTGTTCTACAGTCTCTATATTTAAAAAATGTAATAAATGTACTTGTTTATATAAACAATATCACAAAGTAAACTTTGTTAAGCTTTAAATGGTTTCAACTCGATAATATGAGTTTGGAGATCGTTTGACACACAAATCAAAATTGTGATCAAAATTCGATTAATTGCACAGATTTACCATTAGATCTCCAATTCTGCGTGAAATACTTTTAGTTTTTACTCGTTAAGTACATTTTTAAATAGGTACTTTTTTCATGTGATACTTTTACTTTTTGCTCCAGTATCTGTGCTTTTACTTAAGTAACAAAATTGAGACCCAGTACAGTTTGTGGTATGGTCAGTGTTATATGAAAGCCCTTGCTCGGTATCTTGCGATCTGTATATCCCTTATTCACCTGTCTCTTCTGCTCTGGTCCAATATTCATCTCAGAGATGATTAGGTTTTGATTGACAGTAATGGTTACGAGCCCTGACAGACTTAGCTGTTGACTCAATGGGGACATGTCCTCACTGTCCGCTGTCCTCTTTATTCTTGCGGTCCGGCCCTTGATCTGAGTCTGCAGCTGGTCCAGTACTCATCTGGACAATAGTGACTCACCTCCGCTTGAAGTCTATGATGTTGTAAAAGACAAAAGCTTTTAGGTGCATCTAAATATATTTTTCCCTTAGAAATGGAAATGTAGTAGTGGGCGAAGAGCCAAATGTGAGATAAAATGTGAGTAGATAGTAAAACAGAATACTCCACTTTTGTAATATTGGCAGTGTGTTTGATTGTGTCTTTCAAAAGTTAATTAAAAATGGCTGAGCAGTTTTCGTTCTTACCCAATAACTAGCAGATCCTTGGGGAACAGTTTTTTGGCTAATCTAATCCTCCAGTTGGCATTTTCAGCTCATGAATCTTTTGATACATTCCCTGAGGGTGCGATGCTAACTGTAAGCACTGCTCTATCTGAAGTTTATTAAAATTCAATCTGAGCTTTATTTTAATGCTTTATTTTGACAAGAAAGAGCTGGTTTAGTTGGTTCTACAACAGTTGAGATGATCTGTGCTGTTAAAGAAGTCCCTCACACATAAAATTACAGTCACAAATGTTAGTCACGTAGTGCTTTTTCACCTTCAAGGCACTCAAAGCACGTCAGGGTCACTTCTGTATTTGAGAGACTGATGTTTCATCTGTATGTAGAAGTAATGTTATATATTTTAGCAGCTGGACGTGTTCTTTGTTGTCAGTATTCTCAGTCCGTCTGTAAACGGAGCAACGAACAACTTTAGCTCAGATGTAAAATCAGCCTGAACGTTTAACAGTAACGCATTTGTGTTGGAGCAGCCCGTTTGGAGTTTCAAAGGGAATTTAAAATGATATTATTTATTTAAAGAGTAAAATAACATGAGACATTTTGTTGCGTACAGTGTTGACCGGTTTTGTGAAAACAAATGTGAGGTTCAGCTGAGCGGAAGGTGGGAGAGTATTTACGACAGTGCATTTTCACAAGCAACCTGTTGGGGGAGCACCACCACCGAAGTTACTTCGTTCTGCTTTAACATCACAGAACCACTCACCCATTCACACACACATTTATACACCAGTGTACGCAGGCACTAGGGGTGAGGTGGGTTAAGTGTCACTGCAACATCTCAATTGTTCAATATCTGGAAAATATCTTGATAGTTAGACAACTCCAAAACTCAGACTGCTGACTACAGATTGGTAATTCCAGGACTGAAATCTTCCAAATGTGTCTAGTGAAAGTGTATGGAGTATAAAAACATGGTAGAGCAAGGAACAGAGTGTTTTCTGTTTGAGTGAACAACACAGCCTATCTCAGCCACACCTTTAATTACCCAGAAGCCTTATTTATATGGCCTATCCCGACAACACCGTCCGTTTCAGCGCTCTCGACCCCCTCCTTCCCCTCCATCCCACCCTGTGTCTTTAGCCCATCCTTCAGGCCGAAGACAGCTTCTTCAAAGAGGGTGGGGGGTTCCGATTCAGCTGGGTGACCATTTGGATTGGCGATTATACCCACACCCTAAATCTCCACCCAGCCATCACATCTACCCACCATCAATAAATATCGTTATCGTATTCCACTGCTGTGGCGTGGTCCTTGCTACTGAAACATGTGCTAAAATGTGTGTGAATCAAACAAAACACAACTTCACGCATGTTTTTAATGAGGAAACAACATTATAACATACATCAGAAAATAGTGTAACATAGGCGCTTTAACACAGAACAAGTAGAAGATATAAAAATCCAAAATTCTGTTCAACTTTTCACCTTTTCCAGAACTGCCCATGCTTATATTTCCATTATACCAACAGGTTTTGAACATCGTGAGAGAGAAAGAAATACACAGAGGTCGAATAGTCTACCAGTACCAGCATAATATTTCTCCAACTATATTATTAGCTTCGAAATATCACATGGTGTCCCTTTATTGTGCAGCAGACTCCAGACCTCTCCAGTCTTTTGTTACCACATATCTCAGTGCAGCCCATTACCAGTGCCCTCTGAGGGGTGGCTTTATAATCATACATAATGGATGAATACAGAATGCAACAAACAAGTGTCAGAGTGGAAACATACGGCTCCTGATCAGCGCTGGGGCTGTTTCTCGTCTGTATAGTCCAGTGTCCAGCAGAGATTACAACAAGGGTCATCTAAGTCAGACTCTAAATATTGCTTTCTTGATGTGAGCTATGAGGGGGAAAAGGGGGGTCCTACTTTTGTAAACAGATAATGCTATTAGAGATACTTTTTAGATATGTGTTTTTGGAATGATATTAAAATTGTGGCAAGTTTGCAGCTCATGCCCTCAATATTCAGTAGGGGTGTGATGCTAACTTGAGACCCTGCTCTGTCTGAAGCTGTTACTCAAATTAGACATTAATCTGAGCTTTGTTTTAACACAATCTGGACAGAAAGAACTGACGTAGCTGGAAATACAACAGGTAAGATGATGTGTAATGTTGAACAAGTCTCTCTAATAACATTAAAGTCACATAGGTAGACACTTGCACAGTTTTTGCTGAAAATCAAACACCTAAACAGGACCAAGAATGCTTATATTGATCACAGGCTCTTGAAAATTTGTTGTTTTAAATTCTTTTTTTCTTCAGTTTTCCACTTCATCTTTCATCTCTTGGGCTTTTTAAGTATCTGATATCGAACTTAAATTTCCAACATAGGCCGATATTTTGTTTTGGTCAATCTGCAGCCTAAAAAAAACACACAAAGCTTTGTTTTATATTAACACTTGAATAGAAAGAGATAACTGCACAAAATGTTACTACACCTCTGTCTTAGTGTTTGCAAATGTGTACATGTTGTCATCTGTAACTTCTGAATATTCTGTCATAAACATACAAGCAGAACTCCCCCAGCATGAGGATACTGCAAAGTATCAAGAACTAATAGTACTTATGGCATATTTATTTCAAAACACATTTTAAATTAGTTATGCTTTAAGTTAATTAATATATGCCAGACCAATGTTTGAAATCAGAGAAAGTAAGGATTCCTATCTTGCAATGATGAAGTTATACAGTCCACACTTGGAAGTTTAAGATCTTGAAAATTCAGGGGAAAATGGTTTGTGGATCAAATCGAGCAACTGTATTTTGCTTTTCACTACAGTCCACATGAAAACATATACTATTTATACTATTATAGAAAAAATATCTAGAAAACCAAACTGTTGCAAATAATGCATATGTCTAATCACTTTTCTAACTGAGAACAAAACAACAACAAATTTAACTAAAGAGCAAAAACAGAGTGATTACCGTAAGTCAGTCCAATAGAAAGTTGCTTTTCAAGATATATTAGTCGAGGTTGTGGTATCAGACAAATGGGGAATTCCCATAAAACAACCTGCAAAAGCCCAGAAGAATAATATTATACTAGAGATTGACCAATATTTTTTTTTTTTCATAGTTGATGCCGCTACCGATAGTTTAGAATCCAGAGAAAACGATGACCAATAAGATCTGACAATATTTTTGGGCCAATTTTCCCACAAATTCTGTTATTTAAAATTTCAACAAACTCACCAACAGCTCCTTTTTTAAAACAAACCTATACAAAAAAAGTGTATTCATGTTTTGTGCTCTTGTCTCTTCTCACTTAAATGTTAAAATAAAGCTTTATGTGTACTTTAGGGAGCAGGTCAGACAAAACAAAATATCGATTTGTCCTAGAGATTTAAGGCCCATACTCTAAAAATTGCAAATATCATATACATTATACCATTATTTGGAAATTTACCATGTAATTTAATCATTCCATCAAAACAACACCCACAATATTATGAATATTTCAATTTTCTGCCCTCCTATAGCTTCTTTTGGCATTACAAATCTTGACAAACACATAAAGTAAGAAAACTACACCATGAATTCTTACCATGTCACCCATTTTATAGCTACAGCGCACAGTTTTCATCCATCTTCTGACAATAGACCTTTTTAGTCCTGACTTTCCCACTCTTTTATCTAACCTGAAGCTTACACATCAGCACTTCCTTTACTTCACCTCCCTGGGTCAGACAGACTAACAGCCGTGTGGGTAGTTTTATAGGAAAAACATGAACTGCTATCCAGACCGAGTGCTTTCCTTTCCGCCCACCTCAGCACAGCTCCCACTCAAGCCAATAATTAATAGCTGTCATGGCTGCCACGATCGATATCAACTCATTATGTGTGTTTGTACAGCCCTGCTTGTACTTCTTCAATATACATAAGCCCATAGATATGCATGGAAACGATAACCACAGAGATATTGATTGTAAAAAATAAAAAAAAGCACTACTACTACAACATCTACGCATTTGCCGGCTGGGAAGATTTCCATAATCCTTGTTGCGTTTTGATGTATTTGACCAAGAGGGGGAAAAATCAATAGAAGGTAGGCCAGGCACTTAGTTGTGTGGTCATTGCTGTTAAAGCCGTGAGGTTGTATGGTCAGATTTGTAAGTGAATCGATCGATAATAAGAAAGCCAGAGAAAAAGCGAATTGCAAATAGTTGTTTTTCATAAGAACATGAGACTTAAGAAGCGTGTGAAGATAGGGATTGCTTCGTTACAAAAAAAAAAAAAAATGTATTCATTGATTGTTATTGATTACGAAATGGGGATGGGGGACTATATGCGATGTCAGGAGTCGTCGCGTTCCAATTAAGCAAATGGCAATAGGTAGGATGCATCTTGTAAAGTCACATCCTGTGCGACAATTAATCAACTAAAAAGGGGGCAGGTTTGGCAAAAGCTCACAAAATTGTTAAGATTGCACAAGAACAAACTATACATACAGAAAAGTAAAACTACACGGTATTGTCATAGTGAAAAGGCAGATTAACCTGTCCAATCGTTCCAAAACTACAAGTAGCTCACTCCACGCTTTGTCCGTTCAGCTGCTCTGCATGTAAATCATTATAATCCTAAAACAAAACATCAACGGATTAAGGGTTCAGAACTTGTCATTTTTGGTCCTGTTTAGTCCTGATGTAGACTTGGTTAGACTTTATTGATCCATAAGGGAAATTATTTGGACACAGTAGCTCACACATAACAATAAATATAATAATAACAAAGACCAAAAATATAAATGGTAATAATAAATTCTAAATAAGTAGCAAAATCAAGAGACAAGTATCAAATAAGACATTCTTATCTTGGCTTTAGTTCTGGTCTAGTCTAGACTTAGTTTTGGTTTTAGTCACTATTTTCATGTGGTCTATGCAAACAAACCATAAACAACTAAACGACTACTTTGCTCCATTTCAGTCCCATCAACAGAAAAAAGACCACATGCGCAATTCATTATGGAATAATAGTATTTCTACTGAATAACTCATCAAGTCATTTTAGACTAGTGGTTCTCAAACTGTGTGTAACCTAAACCTCCATGTGGCACACGGATCCCTCTGTAACTCAAGTATCTGCTTAATTTAAGATCAGTTAATCCACAATTACACAGTTAATATAGTAACTGTGTAGACCTTTTCCACCATAGAAATGCAATAGTCTTGTTTCCTTAGGTCAGGGGTCTCCAACCTTTAGCTCTGGCGCTACCAGTACCTCTCCACCCCCTTCCAAGTAGCTCGCCAAGGAATTCTGAAATTGACGAAATATTTGTTGTTCCATTATAAATGTATAATTTTGAAGCACAACTTTATACACTAGTAAGTGGACAATGACAAATAACCCTAACCCCCTTCCAAGTAGCTCGCCAAACAATTTCTGAATTATAAGTTTTGAGCTGAATAACAAAAATTTGATGAATAGAATGACTAATAAAATTGTAAATGTATAATTTTCATTCCTAACTTTATTTTCTGCACTAATAAATGGATAATGGTGTATGTTTTATAGGCCTATAATTGTTCCTATCTAAGGCTGTCGCTCTTATATTTACTCAATTTTTTGCAACCTCTAAAATGAGGAGCTCTCTGGCATTTTTGTTTTGTAAAGGTAGCGCACCGGAGGAAAAAGGTTGGAGACCCCTGCCTTAGGTGGTGTGAAAAGGTTGAAATCCTCTAATTTAGACTAAAGAGGTCATTGAGCATCTATTTTCACAATAAAATAATAAATGATATGTTAAATGCTGTTAATTGTGCCAGGGAATTTGTAACATCCCTTATCAAGCTGTGAGCATTTGGGTGTTACATAACCAGTTGGATTGTCTATTGTGGAATTAAAATGAAAAAAAGAGAAAATTGTGGAGATGTGTATTGTTGGATTGGACACATTTGGAGGATTTCTACAAAAATTGTGTGAGGGAGTGCCATATTGACATAGACTAGGATTACGAAGGTGTGAAGTCCTGCTGGCAGAGACACAGCATGGGCCAGGAGTTCAAGGCCAAGAAGAGACTTATTTATCTTCATGGGAAAATGTTGTTTGAAAATTCACAGTTAGAAAACTCAAATTAGATGATAGAGAGGATATATTTGTATGCAGTCAATAATACAATTTACTTTGCTTAGGATAAAAAGTGCAAAAAACAAAACATGTACAATAGGTAAAATCCTCCATCTGAAATAGTCCTGACCAAGCCTAGTTCAAGAGTTGGAGAGCTGGGTCCCTGGGTGCACCCACTGCCCCTGACAGGTTGCCCAAGCTGCATTAAAGGATGGGTTAAATGCAGAGTATACATTTCTATATGGGGACAATAAAGTGCTTGGAGTTGTGGTTTGTTTCATTCAGACAAATCCTGCATATTTAGGTTGAATTCTTCTCTCAAACTGAAAACAACTTTGTTCAATCTTGTGATGTCAAGTGGTAATACAGCAAGTGCTTTTAAATTCCACACACATTCATTAGAATCACTTGGATGATTTCAGGGCTGGAACTTCCAATCTCTACTGAGGTACAATGAGCTGTTAATTTGAAAACTACCACTTCATGAATGAATGCCTTTATTTGTTAATTTCCAGACATACAGAGGAATCAAAATTGGACCTGTCACCCCATCTGTACATTTACAAACACATAATACATAACATGGAGGTATTAGACATGAACTGGACCAGCAGAGGAAGATCATGAGGATAGGTAGGATAAAAAAAAAAGAGAACAGCCCCAAGACTGTGCCCTTTTCGGGGGCATAGTATGGAACCAGCACACACAAAAAACACCTCTGCAATCTCAACACATAGTCAAAACAATACAGACATCACAACTAGATTTGCAACCGGAGAGGGTAGGGGAGTTGAGTTGACCCAACCTAGGCAAGCAGCCATCCAGATCCTGCAGCCACGTGGCGCTGGATACAACAGACCCACCTACCATGCTGGGTGGGGCAAAGCTGCGAGGGCGTAGAGGAAGCGAGGAGAGGAAAGCCCCTTCCTGCTCCAGTCCAAAGACATAGACAGACTAATAATAAAGGATTACTCAAACATGTGTGAATGAAACAAAACATAACTCCAGATAGGTTTTAGAGGACACAACAACATTATAACATGACTTAAAGCTCCCAAGAGTCAATTTTGTGTAATATAGGAGTAAAGTATGTGAAGGATTAGTCTTGATGAAGGATACAACAAGGACAGTCTTGTTCAAGGACACAACAACAACACTTGGGCGAGGTTTGAACTGGCTAGCCTCTTGTTCATGGATAAATGCATAACCCCTGCAGGATTACCAGTTCATACAGTATTTTATCACCAGTTTATCTAGTTATGACCCTCTAAAATACAATGCGAATTGAACCATTAAATGTTTTCCCAAACCATTTAAGCCACGTCAATTAGCAGCTAACTGAGACACCCTCCACTATTTCTATTGCA
The DNA here is from genome assembly GCF_026225935.1 of Boleophthalmus pectinirostris. Classification (NCBI taxonomy): domain Eukaryota; kingdom Metazoa; phylum Chordata; class Actinopteri; order Gobiiformes; family Gobiidae; genus Boleophthalmus; species Boleophthalmus pectinirostris. The sequence continues at coordinate 27,563,299 of NW_026571473.1, read as the reverse complement.
TTCTCTAAATAGCTTTAATTAACAGAAAACAGTGTTAGTGGTCTGGCAGTTCAACAACAACAACAGGGTAATACTTCAGCCCTCTCCAGTCTCATTAGCCCCGGTCTTTTTCCCAGTACAGCTTGTGTAGATCTATAATGCATTGGCCCTATTGAAAAACATTAGAGCACCACTTTCCACCAGTTATAAATGTTTTTTGCACCGAGCATCTGACAGTGATGGACTCCCACTGCTGCAACCTCCAGACCCTTTCATTTGGAGCTCTCCGTTTGGCTCAAAATGACTTCAAATAACACTTTCTCTATCTGAGATGCCATGTTTTAACAGTCTACGCTGCAAAAATGTTATAATAAAAAATGACTTGGATTCAGATTTTTTTTTTGTTTAGTTTTTGTTTTAGCGACACTACCAAAATATACTTAATAAATATACTGAAAATATACTAAAGTCAAAACCTAGTTTGAAAAATGAACTATACTGAAGTAGAAATACCTTAAAATCAGGATGAATATTCAGACATTTTAACATGTAAAATTATTAAATTAATAACCTGGGTAGTCTGTCCCTTAAACTGCTTATAGAGAACACATACACGTTTTCCTAGCCTGATTCATCAGCTGGTTTCACTTCGTAGAAACCTGACTGACCTCACAGTGTTAGGATTCATTCGCTTGACAGTAGGCGGGTACTTTTTCATTTAACCAATCGCTGCTATTTGGTCATGAAGTATGTAATATGCCACTAATGGGGCTAACTGGTATATGAAGCTTTTCTCAAATCCCATAGGAAGAAGAGCAATAACTTCTTTCCCCTTGATAAAATTCACCAAACATTCTCTTTGTTCCAGCTTTAAATCCTCAATCTCAGGAATCGTTGACAACACAGAATATATGACTCTTTGCTGATTGACTGGTGCCTGAACTTGCACTTCCAGGGGTTTTGCGAACTGTCTAGTGTATTCTGACTCCTCACCTAGTCGCTGGAGAGAAATTAAATTGAGCAGAGGCTCTAGGTGGCACCAGCCTGGCTAACGTTTTCCAGTCATGTCTCATGAATTCACTCACTGAGCTGCAGAGGCTGAGGGTTTAGGGAGTGACCATTCAGATCAGAGAGAGCCATTTTAGGTTTAAACCAACTGGATTGAAACTGGCAACCCAAATAATACACTCACGTGGAGCTCCTGCTTGAGACCCAAACCATAAAATAATAACATGAACAAGTTTGCCGTTATGTCCAAAGTAAGAGCAAATCAGGACTACAATTGTTATCAGTAAACAGCTATAATTGATTTGATTGATTGATTTACCTCTTATCTGGGGAAATACAGTCATTAATCAAACTCTTACATACAGTTACTTTAAGTATACTGTTTGAAGGAGAATGCAATAGTAATGAAGTTCATATATTGTTGTTAATGCATCTGCACCACAGACAAAATGCTTTCAGACCTGATCCATATGTCACTATATCTTATACAATCTAATTTATCTTCGTGTAGTGGTATTGACAATGCATTTCTCTCACTGCCAGTCATAGCAGTCTGCTTGAACTACATGTACAGTAATCCAAATGAAGGCTTATAAGAGCTCTACCTGATTTTTACTGTCTTAAAAATCTGTAAAACAAAACTAGCTAATTTTAAACAGCTTGTAGTGGTCAAAAGTTACGCCTCAGTTACCTTAAGCATCTGAACATTTAGGTTTAGGTTTGCCATGACAATAAAGCTAACAACAAGTAGTATGCTAATGCGCACTTCCTGATTATTGGACACTAAAAAAAACTTTTAAATTAGATGCAGACAAAATTTGGTACAGGACCTTTTAAAAAGCATTCAAGTTTCAAACATCCAATGGGTAAATTATTTAGTTCTACAGCCTTAATTTGTGAAATATAGATGGAATACTTTTTTAAACAGGAACAATATTTCGTAGTTGAATTTACTCAATAATGCAAAAATAAATAAATACATTCACTTAAAATATTAACTAACGCTACACATGGACATTTCTTGTGTATTTTAAAATGCTGATTGATGAATGATGTCACCCACTTCAGCTAAATCTCTGTTGTGGTGTACATGTGTTTGATCACGCACAACAATCAGGGAAAGAAACTCCAGGGGCTAAAAACTACGCTCTTTTACTCATACTCATATTCACTTCTGTGTTGAGATATAATTATGTCAAGGCTGTTTCGACTGTAGAGGGAGTTCTGTTTGAAGTGAGATTTAGGTGAAGTCCGTGGTGACGTCTTCATAAGTAAAATTAAACTCCTCAAAGACACACAGAGGACTGAGGAACCCAGATTTAGAGAGGATGACCTCAATTTAATTAGAGTACAACTTGTAGTTACAAATGTTATGTAACTAACTGCTGTCGATTTTAACTAGGTTTTTTTTTATACAAATACATCTGCCATTGCGTTATTTCACTCACTGAAGCAACACAAAAATATAATGGATTTTTTGTGTGTCAGACTTTCTAATAATTACGCTATTAAAAAAGGGTCACAACATGAATAAAAGTTAATATAAAATAATAATGCGCTTGTCAGTGTCGGGGTGTTTATTCAGAGAGAAGGAACACACTGACCCCAAAACCATTGTGCTTGTAAATTAATTATAAGTAATTAAAAGTCTAACGCATTACCTTATTTTATTCACAATGGCAAAACAGCAAGTATGAGTCATCTTATTTTTCAAACTATTCATGAGTTTCAGCTTCTTGTTATAGGCACAATTTTGAGGAGTTTTTGTTTTCAATTGTTAATTGCATTGGCAACTAGGGCTGGGTATCATTAATAAGTTGAGATACGATGCATACCTCGACACATAGGCCACGATACGATATGTATTTCGATACAGTGCACTTTCGATTCGATTTACTTCAAATCAATTCGATACGGTTCAATAAAAATAATGTCTAAATCATGGCTGTGATCCTAAAAATCATGTTGTTAAACCACTTCTTTTGCAAAGTTCATATGAAACACACTCATTTTCAAAACAGTGAAAATGACAAATGTGCTACATAAACTAGTTTCCTTCTTCTGAACAAGCAACAAAACTGTAGCGCTGTCACAAAATAATTTAGTTAACTATATCAAAAAATACTCTTGGCGATATATTGATACAGCATTCCACGATATCGATACTGTATCACATTAAGCGATACGATATATCAATTTTTCAATAGTTTTGCACACTCCTAATGGCAACAGTCCTAATTTTTCATCTTTTTTCGTTCTGCAAACTTAAAATAAATTTTTAACAATTGGGCATTGTAATCATGCAGCAGACTAATTAGTTTTGTAAACGACTTTGTGAAAACACTGGTAACACCTCCATCATTCACACTGCAGATTGTCTGGTCAGCCGGGAACTTGGAACAAAATAAATTTAATGATTTTTTTCAGTGTTATCAAATCATGTTTGTAATGTTATCAAATCATGTTTGTATAAATAAACCAGCAAAGTAAAGGATTCATCGTTTTTGCTAATTCACTGTTGAGTTTTCTCACCACCTAAAATGACTAAACCCACCTCTATTTCGGTCGCAGCTGAATAAATCTTCAACTCTATCAACGACCTGCGTATCAGACTTGAATGGTGAATAGCTCCACTGTAGAGTTCTTGTCGATATCCTGTGTGTAAAACTCCAGGACAGCTCTCATTCCCACTCAACAGCAGTGATGAAATGAAAGTATTGTTTTATGAATAGTCACGGTGTAATGTCTCTGCCCTCAGGCTCGGTACCTGCACATGAAGTACCTGTTCTTCTCATGGCTCGCTGTGTTTGTGGGCAGCTGGATCGTCTATGTGGAGTATTCATCCTACACAGAGCTCTGCAGGGGACAAGAGTGCAAAAAATATATTGTGAGTATTTTAATTATGAAATTATATTGTAATTTGAATTGTATTAATATATTCATAGGTTTCAGCTTCCTATTATGTGTAACATTTTCAGGACTTAAAATTGTCCAAACTCCTCATCATTTTGAGAAACATGTAAACATATATACAGGAATCTGATGTGATGGAATAATGTTGTGATCTTTTTCTTATCATCTGTAGTGTGACAAATACAGAAAGGGGGTGATTGACGGCTCGGCCTGCAGCAGTCTGTGTGAAAAAGACACTCTGTACCTGGGAAAGTGTTTCACAGCTAAAGCCAACAGCCAGGTAGCTCACAAGCCTCTCACCAAATGTTCAAATATAGGGAAAACACACAGAGAGGGAAAAAACAAGACCCAAATCTCAGTGTTTTAAAATTATTATTAAACTAGAAAAGCACTCAGAGAGCGCAGACCTCCGCCAAGGACTACCCCCATTTTTTATATAAATTGCAATAAAATCTGTCTTCTGGATCAGATCCGGATCAGCCTTTGGAATATGAAAGAGGATCCCATTGTCCATCCCTGACTCAAATTTCATGAGGTTTGGTCAATAATTAACCGAGATATTGAGAAACAAAATTTTTGGCCCCATTCACCACAATGTTAACTAAAATTTCAAAGTGATCCAGAATCTAGGATTTCTTCCGGATCACCCCCAAAATGAAATCAGTTCTTCCTTTTCACATTTTCAACAAATCCTGAAAATTTCATCAAAATCATTCATAACTTTTTGAGTTATGTTGCTAACAGACAAACAAACAAACAAACAAACAAACAGACAAACGCCGGCAAAAACATAACCTCCTTGGCGGAGGTAAATATAGTTTAAAATTACAATTTGCCTCCTCTGTTGCTGGAATGGGTGTTTTGATTTTCTGCCCTTGATAAGAATTTGTTTTGAGATTTGCATTGTAAACAATTGGACAAATGTTCTATTTAGGTCAGACATTGGCTCAGGGGCCAAATTTGGCCCGCGATATAATTATATTTGGCCCGCGAGATCATATCAAATATGTATAAAAGCTGACCCGCCAGCTACAGATCAGCTATAGAGACATTATTTATTTAAAATTTTGTTATCTTATATTTTGCTTGTTCTGGATTCAATGGTTGAGCAAAACTATTATTAAACATTTATTTTAATAAGAAAAAGTTTGTCATTACATAGCTCGAAAGAAGAGAAAACATGCAGATATTGTTGAAATTGTTCAAGAAATATTTAGTTTGGCCCACAACTTAGTCCCGTGTTTTTTTATTTTGGCCCTCTGTGAATTTGAGTTTGACACCCCTGATTTAGGTCATTTTTTGTTTCGTGCTATTGCCATGTTCTTCTATCAACATATTGTCATCCCATATAATCTGGAACTGTATCCTCCCTCCACATATTCCAATAGACTTGACGTAAGTGTATTAACCAAAACAAATGCATGATCTGTTTGTGTCAAAGCACAAATGCCAGCACATGATTAACAAAGGAATTTAAAAAATTGCGTTTGATAGACACTTTAGCAGCTGTGGCTAGATGTCCCAAAACTGAATGATTGCCTCTCTCCCAGATCTACCTGCATTTGAAGAGAAAGTAGTTAGGATTAGCTCACCAGATAACACGCCTGTCCCTCGTGCAGGTGTACTCTGGGAGCTGGGCCGACCTGGATGCTGTGATTAAGTGTCAGCTGGACGACGCCCCTCGATACGACTTAGGAAACGAGCCGAGGAGAGAGGCTGCGTCCTTTGACGCCCCCGCCAAAGGCACCTCTGTGGAGCAGTTCAGAGAGATGATCTACAACCACCTCAAGGTCTGGGAGTCACTTTACTGATAAACTCAAAGCAGAAGTAGGGAACTTTATGTGGGTTTGTGACAACATGGTTAACTGCATTCACATATTGTATCTTAAATATGATTCAAATAAGCCAACAAAGTACTTTTGACTAAGATCTATCTAACATGAATGATGAATAGTAGTTTGCATACAGTAGTGCTGTGGTCTCAACCAACCCTGAGCTATCAAGTTGTACTTCTAACAACACTAAACAACACATACAGGATTACTCAGATGTTACAGCTTTGCCTGGAATGTTCACAATATAATCTAATCTGTCTGGCAGGTATACCTATACAGGTTGGCTTTTGCTGAAAAATACCTTTAAAAACATACATTTTTACTGTGTGAGTGGGGCATCTCTCCACAGTACTGACGTGTAATGTCATACTCACAGGCGGTGTTAGCAATTTGGGGCCCTAGGCGAATTTGCGTTTGGGACTCTCATTATAATGCACTGTTTTGTTGTTTGTTTTTTTAATTTATTGTCTGTTTTTCCCCGGTGTTCATGAGACACGCACATCTTTATTTGAATTAGTGTGAATTGTAAACTTGTCTTTATAGTTAGATAGCCTATTAGATAACCAGAGCTGAAAGTAGTTTTATTTTTTTACTAGTACAATTACTTTTTTGTTTACATCCATTAGATATGATTACTATTTTGCTATGATTATACTGGGTCAAGCTGAGCTGTCCATTCTGATATGAAAAGGGGGAATGCTTTGACAGTTACAATAGATTTGACAATTAGATACTATTTTGATGTTTGTTTGTTTTTAAGGTAAATTACTCTCACTTAATGTCATATTGAGAGAAAATCAAATTGCTCTGTGACCTCAGGCATCAGTGACACTGAGGATGGGGGCCTATCCAGGTTTGAGGGCTCTAGGCGGCCGCCTACTGTTGCCTAATTGTAGCGCCGACTCATACTGTGGAACATTCTAACTATAGCTCTACGCCATCCACCAGAAAAGATAAAGAGTTACAGCTAAAGAACTCCTTTTAAAAAAATTGAATTAGCATAATGTAGCCACTTTAAAGCTACCGTCTGTAATTACTTTGGCTCAACAGGCCCTTCTGTAATCTGACATATCATCACTAGATGCAGTCTACTTTACTGTAGTCTGATAGTGTGCCAGCTTTGGCCTGACAGAGGATGACCAGAGAGCAGAGGTGGGCCTAAACAAAGGCCAGGTGATGGGCAGAGGGAACGGGTTTCACTCTGCCATCTACTAGAGATAAAAAAAATCAAGGATGGATGTTAGCTCTAAAGGTGGAATCACGACTTAATACAGTGATGAAAAGCCCTTTACCGGCCAGAGTTGGGGACCAGGCCAACCTGGACTCTCTCTTGAGGCCCGCTCCGCCAACTCAACGAATTCCTCCTGGCTTTAGTCCTGCAAGACCGTGAACACACACCAAAGTTACTGGGCTTCTGCGGAGACTTGTACGTTACGGAGAAGGTCCCATACTCCCCTTTGTACGGCATAACTTTACCTTGGATTTTCGAAGTCTGGATTCCCACTGGTCTACGCAGACGCATGGACCACACCCCATCTACACTAAAATCTTTCTTGAGCTAGTTGAGGAACGGGAATTTTGGCAGCTTCCTTAATGTGGCGCAGTGCAGAAAGAAGATGGTGATACTGATGAAGATTGCGTTTACGGGAGAGACTGCATGACTTCTTGTGATCTAACCAAGCATAGGTGCACGACAGATATAGCAAGACCAAATTTAGCCAAAGCTTGTGAAGCACTTAAAGACTATATACTTAGAGGAGTGCCATCAGATGTGAAGGAAGAGCTGGAAAAGCAATTGTACGCCTGTATTGCTCTCAAAGGGACCACTGAGCAAATGGAGATCGAGCACTCGCTGATCCTCAACAATCTTAAAACGCTTTTGTGGAAGAAAATCTCGCACACTAAAGACTCTTAATGAAATAATTTGCACATTTTTGTCCCTTTCTTTCAGGGTCAGAGACTTGTAACCACTGTGTATCACATAGAACTGTTAGATCATTTACAAAGGCCTATTTAAGAATATTTTAACTTAAGTACATTTATTTATGAATGCCAGTTTATATATAGGCAATACAAGTTTTATGTAATTGTGAGAAGTGACATTTTTAAAATTGGAAAATAAATTAATTTTTCTTGTCTTTTTGACCTAGTATTCTTTAACATTTCATGGTTTAGACACGAGTGCAATCTAACGACATCGAAAAATATTCACAATATTAGTGCAGCATCTCCTTCTCTGCCGTTTAAAAATGAGATGTTTCCCAGCTGCCTTTAGCACAAGAATGTTTTAATCTAATCATGAGAGTGCCATCTTGTGGTCAATTATGAGACCAACTTTATTAAGCCTGACTCAACTGAGCTAAAACATTCCCACCAGTAAACAGTTACAGGAAAAGTAATAGTAGATAGCCATCCTCAACAAAATTTAGAGTACATTTTATGCCCAAAGATTTAAAAAAGTTTAAATTTACTATAGTTCAACTCAAATTTGGAGCCCCACTATACCTGTATAGTCTATATATAAAGAATGCACTTGATCCAGTTGACAATTTTTAAATCTCTTGTTGTAAATCTTAAAAGAACCACAAAACTGTACTGTATGTTCATGTAGCTGTTACACGGGGAGCAGAGCCTATTGTACGTCTAAAGTGTGTAGGTGTAAACAGGAAAAGCACTGACAGCTGAAGTGGACTTTTCAATAGATTTATTAGAACAAATTGCGTGTTTAGGACAGGGTCGGACTGAAGCCTCAGTCCTCCTCCTGTTCCTGAGCCCGGAGGAAGCTGGCCTTCTTCTGGGCAACGCGGTCTTTCCTCTGCTGCAGGGACAGCTTGGCACGGTTCCACCTGGAAGCAACAATCGGAGGTTGAGACACAAAACTAGGTATAGGCTGTCACAACACTAAAAAATTTCAAACTAAAATGTCAAGGCTCAATACCCAATGTTGATTCCATCACCATTTCTTTTAGATAATGTTGATAAACTCATGAAAATCGTATACACCAAGAATTTCAAAATTATTCTTAAAAAAGGTCAGATTTTGTCCCAAGCATTATTTTAGTATTGATCCTTGAACATCTAGTTAGGACATTTTAGTATCAAACAGTATCCGCTTTGATTTTGACAAATTAAATGTAATCCCTCACTTTGGAAAGATTCAAAAGGCTGTCATCTGGACAATGATTGCTTCTTGGTAGTAAGCGTAAACTAGATTTCAAAAACAATCAATATTACAGTACTGGCTTGAGGCGGCAGAATACATTTTCTACCATCAATTGAACTGTCAAATTTCCTGTTTCCAATGTGTTAGGTCTGAAAGTGGAATGGGTTTGAGTTTCATTTCATGAATTTCTACCATTTATATAGAGATTTATGGCATGGTCACCAGAAATCTGACAATGCATTTTTCAATTAAAGGATAGATTTTTGTTGCAGAGTCAAACTAAATTTTCCATGAAAAATAATTGCAGTACCCACTAAACAGCTGAATGTATTGGACAACAAACTATCATTTTATATCAAAGCCAGTTCACTATTAGATGAACAGTCTGGTTTCTAGATGACTAGATGCAAAGCATTATCAGTGACTTGCATTGTCCCCAAAAAACGGTTGACAAATAATTATCATATAATAAACTAATTGGGGAACACACACGCAAAAAAAACATCCATGCATAAAACAATGACCAATGTAAAATTGTGGTTTAATTCATACCTCTTCTTTTTGATTTCTTTTGGGGGCTTCTTTTCATGGACAGGGTTCTCGCGAATAGCAGCATGAGCCTTTTTGTACATCTCCTCAATCTGAAAGACAATGCAATTTCTTCTTATCCAAACAAGTGATGGTACTAGTTATTTGCTGAAACCAGCTTTCATTCCTGGTAAACATGTGGATCAATTATAACAACGCAGCAACATTAACAGCATAAGGCTGCAATGGTTACTGGTTCATTCCACTTCAAAAGAGCATACAGTTTTGTCCCTGGATTGGAACCTTCAGTCTCCTCTATGTGAATATTGTGGTCTTGAGGGACTGCTGATAACAGGGGTCATAGTCACACATTACCACAATTGACAAACACTAGATTTCACAATTACAAGCTGGTGGAAATTCACATTTCAGTTTTTATACACTACACAATTTCAAGACTGCTATAGTTTTGTGCATATACTGGCAGAATCTTAAAAAGTATGACAACATTTGAAAACTGGACATCAAAACAATCAACTCACAGAATCAGGGGTGATTCCGTTCTTGATAAAGCGAGAGAACTGCTTCTTGTAAGCTTCCTCATCCTCCTCCATCAGATAGGCCATGTACTCGGACACGTTGATGCCCAGAATGTGTTTGCGATGAACCTCTGCGTTGAACTCTTTGCTCTCTGTGTCGTACCCAGGGAAGCGCTTCGTGCTGGGGAGGCAAAAATGCTCAAGGTAAGATGGATCATTACATTTCACACGAGCCGTGCAAATAACAATTTTGCAGCAACTTTCATAAGATTGAGCAAGTGCCTAGTCTTAGTGGGCCTAGTTCTCTCACGCCATTTTAGCACAGTAAAATTATTCACTTATTTATAACTTAACACTCTTGCTCTAATAAAGGAAATTAGTGTCACTGCAGGTCAATAAAATACACTCAAACACAAAGCTGTAGCAAATTTGAGCATGTCTGACAAAAGGCTTCAGATTAATAACACGGTTTTAAATGATGCTGCTTAGAGAGCTTGTGAATCTAATGGGAAGACTATAATACACAATATGTGTAATGCATTGCTCTTACTGAAGAGGTAATTTCAAACTAAATTATCTTGAAAAAATAATGGTTCAATAATTAAAAGGGTAAAGGAGAATGTTGTGTTAGAGAGTGAAGAGGAGCTATGAAAATTATGAAATGCACAAAACTCAAGTTTTCCCAAGCAGCTTACACTTACAGTTCCTTGGGCCAATGAATATGAATATTTTGAAAGCACAATATGATTTATGTAAATTACTGAATTATCTAAAATACTCATAAACATGACATGTAAAAAGCTGTCAAGCTGCAAATAGGCAAAAAAAAAAAAAAAAACTTTCACAAACCAAAAATGTATAAAAAAAAAAACAAAATACTGTAACCTATGTATCAAGATGTGTATCAAATTGTGACAAAACTGCCATTGTGTCCCTAAGGTCTAGATTTTTAGATACCAATCTGGCTTATTCATGTCACATTAAATGCAAAGTTGAGTTTTGTGTAAAATCAGTGTTTAGAGTCATGGCCTTAGACATGAGTACATAGATGCTCACCTGTGTGGGATAGACAGGCCTCCGTCTACTGCCCCCTTCAGGGCACCGAACACCTTGTTTCCGGTGGTGGTTCTGGCGAGGCCAGCATCCAGGTAACAGGTAAAGGCTCCAGGCTGACCATCAATGCTCTCCACGTTAAACTCATCTCCGGTGACCTCCACCTGGCCCTCGTACACCTTGTCCAGGCCAAACTTGTTAAGCAGCTGGAGACAGAAGAGACAAAACCGTGAATTTCTGGGCATTCAGATGCAATGACAAATTATAAATCATCATTAACCAAGTTTTCTAAAGTTTCCATGGCTACATTAAATGTCAGTTTTATTGATTTATTGGATTCCACCTTTACTCTTACAGAGGTAAAGACTGTTCTTCCTGGGGTCCAGTTTTGTGTAAACACTCCACACAATTACTGTATTTTCTGGGCTATTAGGCACTCTGGATTATAAGACGCACTGTCATTAAATGGTCTAATTTCAAACTTTTTTCACAAATAAACCACACCGCACTTTAAACGAAATAACAGTTAGATTGGTCAGTTGGACTTTGTTTAGCGCATTCAAGGTGAATCTCGACTTTGTTCAATTGTGGCGCATAGGGAGGGTGCTGTCTCGAACTGCTGGATTGTTGGCGTGTTTGCAGTGACTCAGTTGTGTCTAGAAGTGGCACACTGCAGTCGTTTTTTCAGTTTGTTCCTCGTCGGCGTGGACTGATGAGTGTGGCTGCGGGTGTGTTTCGCTGCGCTGTTGCTTTCTGCTCTGTGTGTGTTTACGTGCGCTGCGGGTGGTGCGGTTTGGTGGTTTACTGAAATCCTGCTGGGACATCCCAGTGGATTCGTGTATAGGGCGTGCAATTATTTTTGATGGGGTTAGAGGCTTAAGAGTGCATCTAATATCCCGGAAAATACGGTAGTTTGAGTAATTTCAAATAGAGGGGCTGGCACATCAGGCTAAAAACATGGATCATACAACACTGCAAAAGGCTCCTCACGCTTACACAAACCAGGAAGACGTTAATAAAAGATGCAATTACAACTTCCGGGGTAGTTGCAGACAATGGCCTCGCCTAACATGGATCTATTAAAACCAACAATGATAAAATCCACTGAAGTAAATGATCAGCGGTAAAATGAAGACTGCATACGTATGTGCCGTTTGGAATCATCTTGAATTTGGCGCCTCATCTCTTCTAATCGCATGTACCCTATGCGCTCGGAGTTCTGTGTTAGAGGGGAAATGATGAAAACTGAGGTTTGGTTTTAACTATTGATGGGCCAAACATAATAGAATGCTACAGTGACATATAGATGAAGAAAACTGGACCTAGGAATCACATCTTTCCAGACATCTTCCTGGTTTGTGACGTAAGCGTGAAAAGAGCCCATGGTGCCTACAGAGACATGAGAAAAGCAGCCCAACACTGCAGCTGCAGAAGGATATCTAGTTTATAATGCAAGTACATAACTTGCTAGAGAGGTGCATTTATAAGAGCAGCACATGTTTCTGGTGAATAATATAGTACAAATCCTGACTTACTCTGCGGGCCAGCAGCAAACCAGTGCAGTAAGCTGCCGCGTAGTTGGTCAGACCCACAGCCACGCCATATTTGGGCAGCTCATGAGAGTAGGCCGCACAGACGATCACATCTCCTTCGATCTTGGCATAGGCAATCTGCAACATTATAAAACAAATGTTTACACTCCTGTTCATGTGGGTTGGAACGGTGAAGTTAGTGTTGTTAAGCAATGCATTGGCATACAAACAATCCTCTAGACTGTCAGATATGGTCCTTACCTGGCAGACGATGTCCCTATTGGAGAAGCGCACAATCATGCGGTATTTGGGTGTGTTGTACTTGTTTTTGTCCTGGACGACCAAACGCTTACGAGCAAAGAAATCAGTTTTGCCCTCTGGAAAACAAAAAACCCACATCATTAGTATTGCATAGAAAGTCAAGTGGAACGAACTTCAGTTTGGGGCTCACCTCTCCTCCTCCTGAATTTAACCTGATACCTCTTGAAGTAGGCCTTATTCTTAACCACCTTTACGAAACCCTGAAAAAGAACATACATACATGGTGTTAGAAAGCTCTGAGCATAATACAGGACTGCTTAAGGGTTTATTGCTCTTGCTGTCACTGTCAAACAGATAACGGAGTTAATAGCATGCCATTGGCGTATGTGACAGGCATTAGCGTGGCGGCTAGCCGGTTTCAGTGTCAAAGTAACTGGATTCTCTGCAAATTACGGAGTGGGCTCTGGGTTTAATAGCGCAGCTTCAGGACGTACGTATACGGGATACAGAACAGCCACAATGCTGTTTACGAACGACAGGAAGCTGCGAGTTTATCTGGAGTCCATTTAGGCCACGTTAGTCAGTACCGGGTGAGCATTAGCATGGCTCAATCTAACTTCATCTGAGCGACATCAGCGCCGTTATACATTTATTTCTCCACAGAACAAACAATGCACGTCTTAACAATGCGTGGAGGTTCATATTGGGACGAATTACTAACCATATTGCAGTCTTTTAGTCTCCTTATGAAGGAGCCCGGAGCCAAAGACTGGGGCTTGACTCCGCTGCACTGGAAAAAGAAAGAACGACGTGCGCATGCGCCGTAAGTACCGTGTGACAGGAAGAAGGCCGCTGCAGTGGAGGCAGCGCTCTGCTCTGCCATCTACAGGCCTGGCGAGGATATTGCAATAACAAATAAATAGCAAGTTCATCATTAAAGTGCTGTACTTTAAATGTATGTAAGGTAGGGAGACCAGAATTTCAAAATAAAAAACATCCACGTTTTTTTGGTGGTTAGTAATAATAAGATTGTGAAACAAATATGTAAATAAGGAAAATTGTTATGCAGAGGCCATTCATGACTAACATGTAAGCCAGTATAGTCACATTTTCTTTGTGTTTTGGTCATTTTTAAGCATTTTACTTAACCAAATGACAATTTATGCCTCTCTTTACTGTTGGCAAGTATCAGATTTGTCAAAAACTGTGACAAATTGCTGGTTTTGAATAGATCTGCTGGGACAGGGGACACATGGCTCAAAATTGGGATTGTCCCCATAATGTAAGGTTTAAAGAATGTATGTATATATGTCTTCGTGATTGAAGAAGTGATTGGAAATGTCAGTGATTATATACAATATACATCCACTAGTTTTTCACTCCGCATATCTACCAAATATATACTATATTGTAACCGATAAGGTAAGCACTACATTAAATATATTAAAAATGAACCTATTAATAACCATTAAGAAGCCTAAATCATCTAACAAACAACAAACAAATTGTGTATTACCCACTGAAGCAATATTAAACTTGTCAGACTTTCTTGTACATAACATACTTAGTCCTATTACACTGCATTCTCCATATTTCTTTTTATACCCTTTTTATTTTCACTAATTTCAGAGCTGTTTTAATATCACATGATGTTAATAAAGTTCTGTCCTTTCTTGTTGTCTCTGGTTAATGGCAGTCATCCAGTCTTTTTTATTTTATTTTATTTTTTTTATTTTATTTTTTTATCTTACCTCATCTAAATCTACAATTGTTTTGACAGTCACCATGTCGCCCTTTAACGTCACAGCTGCAGACACAGCTGATATAATACGAACAGAGGAGTGTCCTACAATAGGTTTGCGTCACGGCCTCGAGGTCCAACCTGAAATGTAGGTTCATGAGTGAATGGTATGTGATTCAACGCTCAGGGCTTAGACACTTTTCATCTGCAAGAGTTTCTATTGAGGAAGTACTGATGCGCCATTTGTTCATCTTTCTATGACAGCAGACGTGGCATCACAGTGCTCTTTAACTTTTTAAATTACAAGTTATCCACTTTTATTCAACTGAAATTATTCTGGATATTTTCATAGAGGACTATTCAAACAGCTATGGGATTCAGGTAAGCATGTTACATTAACATTGCTGTATAATGAGCTATGATTTTGTTAACAAGTCATTTTTATTTAGACTAAATTGTTATCCGTCTGTTTAGAGGCGACTGTTTTTTTGTTGTTTTTTTTTTAACTTAATTTGCCGCTACAGGCTTGATTGCTTATCTTGGTTTCTAGATGCAGATGAGGAATTTAAGACATTTACATTTAATATATAATTATTTTATTTGATGATTGCTGTCATGCTGTATAACTGGATAGCACAGAATAATGTCTAAGAGACAAAAACACTGTTACCGGTAATTAGTTTTCCTCAACAGTCAAGTTTTGCATGAACCCACAGTCACCTTGCCCTAGGGCTATTGTACATGCTTTGTACATAGCATATGTGAATCATATGTGAACACAGACAACTAATCATAAATTATATTGTATATTATACAGTTTAATACAATACTTAATGGTATTGGACGTAGAGCTTTTAACATATGTTCTGGCATAAGGGATCAGTACTGCAAGTATCTGTATTCTCATGATCTACTGTGGTATTTTTTAGTTTCTCTATCTTATAAATGTATTGTTTCCTCCTCTGAAAGTAGGCAAATTTGAAAACTGAATTGGCACAATACACTTGAAATTTGAGAGAAGAACTTAACATAAATATGCAGGATTCGTGTGCTAAACGTGTGTGAATGAAACAAAACACAACACTGAGTATGTTTTTTGATGAGGAAAAACATTTTACCAAATAACATGGGCCTTTTAATCAAAAATATGAACTTGGGAATTCTAAATGGACAGATGCCTGCGATAAATCAATATAAATATAGGGCGACAGTAGCTCAGTTGCTGGTTGAGCGTTTGTCCACTGATCTGAAGGTTAGAGGTTTGAATCCTGCTCTCAACATAAACATCATTCATGAGCAGTCAAATCCACTGACCCACAGGTTGGTGGTGCGATTTCAGCTCCCAAATATGAATACTGTCATTGTGTTTTTGGGCAAGACACTTAACTCACTTCGCCCCCAGTGTCTGCGTACATTGGTGTATGAATGTGAATCTCTTTATTGTTGGCAGATATCAAATCAGTCAAAAATAGGAACACCTGGGACACTTCTTGTATGAAACTGTGACAAATTGCTGGTTTTGGATAGATCTGCTGGGACAGGGGACACAGGGCTCAAAAGTGGGACTGTCCTGGGTAAATAGGGACGTCTGGTCACCCTAATGTAAGGTTAAAAGAATGTATGTATATATGTCTTCGTGGTTGAAGAAGTGATTGGATTGTAAAACGAGAAAGGGTTTGTTGTAAAACATTTTGAGTGCCTTGAAGGTGGAAAAACGCTATATAATGTCACCATTTAAACTTAGACACATTTTATTGATCCACAAGGGAAATTACTCAGACACAGTAGCTCACACATCATACACAGGAGGTTGTACATCTGTATGGAGTAAGGTATGAATAAAGTATCTGTATCTCTCACTGTCTCACTTACAGTAAATCAACATAAAACTTTGCTGGATCTATAATATAACCCA
The DNA here is from genome assembly GCF_026225935.1 of Boleophthalmus pectinirostris. Classification (NCBI taxonomy): domain Eukaryota; kingdom Metazoa; phylum Chordata; class Actinopteri; order Gobiiformes; family Gobiidae; genus Boleophthalmus; species Boleophthalmus pectinirostris. Next base: position 27,546,832 of record NW_026571473.1, on the reverse strand, counting down.
CTTCTATACTACAGCTGCCCTTTCTTGCCCTGACAGAATAAACAGAGCCAGTTCACGCGTTTGCACATGTTTACAGTGAACTCTACGTGGCACTGTCGCTCCACTCGTTCCCCTTTGGCGCATGCGCAGCGCGATGTAAACAGTGGTGCTGGGCCTCGCTCCGTCGCCGCTCCGCCTCGGTCTGTCCCCGCGGTTCTCTGGACACGTATCACGGCTAATTGCATGGGCTGGACCCCGGCAAACCCTCCGCTGGCTGGCTTTCAAGTGGACTTACTACCAAAGGATGCTAAAAAACCACCACTTTGATCTTTGTCGATAGTTTTCTTCCAGCTTGGGGGAGTACAGTTTTCGTGCATGGGAAGCAGACGACCGAGGCTGTGGCTGGTTAAACTCGATTCAAGGTAATGGATGGTGCTTTGTCGGGCGCCGTCTAATTGCTGGGGTGTATAGTAGTTTTACACTGTTGCTTTTTGCACTTAAACAATACACTTATTATTCCTAACCCGATTTTCAACTTTTGCTCGCCCTCCGTGTTAAATTAGTTTTTCTATTCATTTCTTGAAGTTGCTCGAGGCTACTTTACTTTGCTGGCTGAGTTGACCATGACTTCATCCATAGATTGACCAAGTATAAAACAACAGAACTTCTTGTAATTTTGGTCCATACGTCCAATCAACGCAACAAAAGTATAGCTAGTCTAATCTGGTCCAGTTTTGGGAGTTTAAATGGTTTTGTATGCCACTTCACACTTTTGCATTGGGTCCTATAATTTAACACAAGGCAAGTAAGCAAGCCATAAAAGGAACTTAAATTTCTTATCTTGCATTTTAGTTAGCACCTTTCAAAATAAGCCCTCCAAACTTGTTTCAATAGCTACAGCTTACTACTTTGACAATAGATACTGGGATATACTTAAATTCCACAAAGATTACCAATGCCAACTAGCCCAGTAACTCATTAATTCCTGTTGAGTTCAAGTATTTAATGCATTCGCTGTTATTTATTTTATCTATGAGTGAGTTAAGTGGTGCGCTGGTCTCTTTTGTATCATATTCATAGTACTATTTGTTGTTCCCTCAGTGATATCCACACCCACCATTGAAGTAAACACATTGGGATATTGTATCAGAATACAAAAGTTCAATAAAAGCAGTTATAGCCTTTAAAAAAAAGTTAATTTGATATCTGCCCATCTATTAAATTTTATAGGATCATCTTTGTAACAAATTACTACCAGTAGTTTTAGATGAGTTATTTGATAGAAAAATGTTAAATGTGTATGTATAATATAAAAAAAAATCTTGTCAATACTTGCAATTGTTCATAGTTTAATAGTCACAACCTCCCTTTTCCTTTCTGGGGGCAGCAGAGCAGAAATCCTTATATTGATCCCTGGGGGAAATTCTTTGTTTCTGTTCTGATGATTATAGTTTTTATAGGTTTGACTTTATATTGCTTTGCCATCATTTCATCTGGCTGCTCAGTGGTGACCAAGTTGAATACATGGCTTCATTAATCTGAACTCATTAAACCCGGCTTTATAGATCTTAGTAAGCAATACCACAGACACCCACACAGTAACTGGAGGAATGCAGCCATCTTTAATGCATCTAATGACCTGCAATTTTCTCCATTACCTCATTTGAGCTTCACTGATTCAAAGTTTTACCTGCCACATTAGATTACATAGAGTCCCAGTGTGCCCAAACACAACTGTACATTCACGTCTAGAGATCCACGACTTTTATTTAGCCTTATGTTCTTGCATATGCTCAACATTTACAGCTAAAAGTCATATTATGTTTTCCATTCTAGCTTGTAGTGAACAAAAGGTCATTGGCAATGGCCTTAATCCAATTGGGTCATCTGAAACGTAATGTATTTTCATCACAGTATTTTTTATTGTTGATGAAGTAACTAAAGCTATAATTTTTCAACTACCATGATTTTTTGTCTTATTCTGCATAAAAAACTGAGCACACTGTTGTTTAGATCTGTACAAACATGTTCTGAAATGTTTTTCTTGTGTTAATTTAGCAGTTCCTCTTTAAATCTTCTGGACAAATGTGAACTTTAAACAGAATACTATTATTAAAACTAGAGCCCGACCGATATGGATTTTGCTGTGGCCGATATGAAACCGATATAATGGGAGTTGGCGCTGCCGATAGCCGATATAATCGCCGATATATTAAGTGATGTAAAAATTCACTGTAAATGTTGAATTGTTTAAAAAACTTAGGTTGGGCTCTGGTGGATTTTAATATTGGGTTTATTTAGGCAACATTTATTGTTATTCTGCCTCTTTACATCATATTTACAGACAGTAGGTTGGCTTAATGGCATTTTTGCATCACATTCTAGACACTAGTGATGGGTATTCCAGTTCTTTTTAGAGAACCGGCTCTTTTGGCTCGGCTCACTAAAAGCTGCTGGTTCTTTTGGCTCCCAAGTGGCTCTTCAGATTGTTTTGTTGCAAGCAGGACTGAATCAGGACTGAACCAGGTCTAAACCAGGACTGAAAAAGGACTAAACCGGGACTTATTTATTTTTATGCTAAACTACAGTCAAATATGCTTTTAATTTTTATTTTTTTTAATCCTACGTGCACGCAAATTTCTCAAAGTTTCGTTTTTAGCCGCTGCCGCTGTCAAACCACGAATCACGCGGCGTGAAGAGAAAAAAAGTAAGAGAAAGAGAAAACAAGGCTCCCAATAAGGATCAGGCTCCCGTCGTTCCCTTCAAAGAACCGGTTCTAAGAGTCATTTCGTTCGCGACGGACCCATAACTAGTAAAGAAAGTAGCGCTATTAGCCTTTAGCCGTAAATACGTGCGCGCCGCGATAATTAATTATATGCGCAAATGTCATAATTCACACGTCTGTTCACAGCTCATTTACATATCAGTGCAGGTCCAGTAGCAAATATACGGCCAATGTAGCCAATTTAGAACAGACCAATAGAAAACAGACTGTTTATGTGCGGGAGCTACAGCAGCTAACCCATAACAAATGACAAAAACTAGCTTCAGAGTCGACATATTTCCAACACTCACCGCTCATACAGGCTCCTCCCACATCACAAGTCTGCACTAATAAATGTCCTTTTAATCCAGACTCAAACCGATTGTCCGTAAAAAGAATATAATCTCAGTGTTTGGATCTGTGTCTGCGAGTGTAAACAAACACACGTGAGTGACGCGACTCTGTGGTGTGTTCAGGGACAGTACGGACACACACAGACAAAGGACTCCGTAGATAAATACTGATGTGGAGCCACATATTAGGACATTTATCTGTCTGTAAATTGGAGTAAATGAACAGAATGTAGAGAGTCTAAGCTTTATAACGAGGTATAACATGCCCACGTGAAATATCGGCTATCGGCCTAAAGTTGCCCATATCAGCCGATAATATCGGCCAACCGATATATCGGTCGGGCTCTAATTAAAACCAATTGCAAATCTTAACGCAATCGCTATGCTTGTCAGAAAAATCACAATTCGAAATTGTACAGCTCTAATATCTTGACAATAATTCCATCTACCAAATATTACACATTTAGAGCAGTTGTCTCTTGTAATTTTAAGCCCATAGTCTGTCTATTCTGAGTCTTGAATCTTTCCAGTATTGGTTGCATGGTCCAAAGCTTGAGCCTTTTGCAGACTGGAGCTGGGCTGAGCCATTGAAATGCTGATTGTAGACTGGGAAACCCTGAGTGCTCGTAGGGCCTCTTCCCCGGCGCATGTGGGTGGTGCACTGTTAATGTAGCCAGACTCTTCTCTCAGTCTGCAAAGGAGGACAATATGTTTTCAATGTTTTCATCTTTAAAACTGATGAGATTACTAATACTATTTTGGAGAAAAGTTCAGGAATTTTAAGCAGTTTGCAGTGGTCCAAAAAGTGATTTCCTTGTGCATTCTCAGCATCCAAATTATTCATTGTTTTCATAACTGCTTTTCACAACTCTGAGAAACCAGAGTAGAGTTTTGCCGTGACTGTAAAGCTAACAACAACAACTCGTATGCTAATGTGCACTTCCTGATTATCAGACAATAACATTCTTTATATAATTATCTGCTTATACAAAATGTCTGTACTGGGGCGAGACACAGTTTGTTCAGGCCCAGTTTTAAGTGCAACAAAGAAAGGAGTGTCTATAAACAAATATACACAAACACAAAAATAATATAACTCCCTGAATCCACAATACAGGTGATGCCTCATTATTATTACTACGTTGTTATTATTTTAGTAGAAAAAGTCGCAAGCAATCCTCCTGAAAACATCTCTGATATTGTTGCTCATAGGAAAGGATGTCATGTGGTCTGAGTTAGTTCTGCATTCAAAGATGGTTACACTACCTGCCAAGTCATGTAGTATTGATATAAGACAGAAACCTGACTGAACCAATAGAAGTAAATGAGTAAACCAGGACTCGGCCTCGATTTGACCAAGACCAAATGTGGAGGACTAAATTGAGACTAATTTATTTGTTCAGTACAATATCCGGAAAATAGTTTCCTCTCATAAAATAAATTGAAACCTGGAACTGTAAAAGACCCCACCATGCAACCACTATATTTGTTCCTACAGTATTTTGGTTTCTGGTCAGTAAAACTTCCTTTGCCCCCTGCTCTTTGCCTTGCTGTGAGCTTCATTAGCCATTCGTGTAGTGTCCTGGGGGCCCCGCAGTCAAACAAAAGCACCAAATCTCCCCATCCAGGACTTTTGGAGAGAAGCACCTCTTATGGACGAATGTGTCTGTCAGGAGACGTGTTCCCAATCTGAGCCTGGTCACTGGAGTAACACAGAGCATGACCAATGTGATTACATCCGAGGATACTGTTTAAGTAGCTAAACGTCAGCATGCAAAAACTAGGAAATCTTCAGTTGTGTGGTGTCTAGTCCAAGGCCTGTGAACTAACTTTACTCACACATTTTGAGCGTGTTACTATGAGACAGCTAATGACGACAAGACCAGACAGGTACAAGACTCGTCCGAGCACGACTTGCAATATGAGGTCAAGTTATCTACAGGAAGCATCAGTGACATTAAAGGAACTGTATAGAGGCTGTAGGCTGTAGACTGTGCTCTTACTGTTTTAACAAATGTCTTACAATCACAAATGAACCTTCACCTACAGAGTACAGTTTCTCAATATTTAGACAGGCCCTGCCTTAAGGGGAAGCTCAGAACCATCAACATTTAGAGTGACAACCCAAATGAGAGAATCAGTTAATGGGTTTGAGAACTAAAACACCAGACTAGAAACAACTTGACCAATGTTTTTGTAATTAACAACTGTAATATATGTAATTTGAACATGTTTCCCTGTCATATCTGGGGGCACAGATTGGCCAAGTTTAACAAATTTAAAATCAAAATCTTAGTTTCTTTATGTTCAGTTCAGTTCAGTTCCTTACGTTACGAGTTGCGTTGGTAATATTTATAAAAATCCCTCTCTCTGTCACTTTGAGTACACATGATTCATAGTAAACGTAATACTAAACTTTTCTTTTGTTGTACTTGGCCTCACTATACATTCAGTTCAGTTCACTCCAGTCCTATTTTGGTACCTGTGCATGCTTTGTAACAGTAGCCAGTAGGTGTTTGTTTTTAGCCTCACAGCTTGCACAATGCTGTGTCTTTTGAAACGCACTGTGTCCTTGTATTGATTTAGTTGCCGTTCAGGAACAAGATGTTGAAAGGAAAACAGTGGCAGTCTGCTACTGCTTCCTGTTTCACTCCATTAGTGATACTCCGGGGGAAGACGCTCATATCAAGTGTGTTCATATGACAAAAAAACATTAGGGCTGCTCGATTTGGGAAAATATCTAATTGCATTTTTAAAATTTATTTATTTTTTTTGTCGCATCCAGGAGAATTGACTAAAATATGAACTGACAAACTAATACAAGAATAATATTTCAGAGCATGTTTTTACTTTTAAGGCAGGATATTTTGTTGTTTGTGATGGAAGTTATACTTAAAAATTTGTCTTGCAGGCAAATTGCAATTTCGATTCAGTCACAATTAATCTTGCAGCCCTAGAAGACACAAAATGAGTGACCAGATATAAGATTTACAAACTTGCATGCATCAATTGAAATGCAATTTTGGGAAAGCTAATGATGAAGGAACGCCATTATAACACGATTAACAGTTCATAAATGTCAATGTGACATAATATTACACTGATGGATTGGGGCTAGGATAATGATTTTATATCACACAGATGGTGCAACTGTTTCTTCCTGCCTCATGATCTGGATTCTTGGTGCTTGTGGAAAGTCCCATCACATCCCCACTGAACATCAGCTTTCCTCCTCTGTCAGTTTAGAAAGAGTAGCTTCACTGTGTGTTCTTCATCCTATGCTGAGATGCCATAAGTCAAATTTTAATGTTTTAGTTTACAGTAAACCTCAGCCCATCGGAACCATGATCCTTCTGACCTAAACTCAAGATCCTTCAAAAATAATTACAAGAATAGAATAGAAAATGTACCGTGAACACACCTTAACAGATGAGATACCAGTAACTTGAAGGCGGTAGTTTTCTTTTGCTTTTTGTTTTATTGTGATAGAAATATCTGCAAATCTTGAATCTAAATAAATTACTGATAGCGCAACACTAAAATTTCAAACTCACTTTCGATACTAAGGAATAGACTCTGTACTTAATACAAATTATGATACCATGATGATAATTAAAAACATTATTTATTTAGACAATAAGATGTAATTTTCATTCATCCAGGAAGGTCCTAGTCTATGTAGTTTTATACTTATCCTGATACAGGTCAAAGATCGTTCTAAAAGCTATTCAAAGGTTAATTTCTGTCCTCTGTGACATTTTTTGTATTGATAC